>NC_054470.1:186072661-186386328 GCF_017639515.1 Carcharodon carcharias
CACATTGCCAGGTAGATGCCAGTGTTTGTAGCTGTACTCCAACTGCTTGGCTAGGGGCCTAGCTAGATCTGGAGCATGTCTTCAGTACTATTGCTGGGAATATCTTTAAGACCCATAGCCTTTGAAATATCCAGTGTCTTCAGCCTTTTCCTTGATTTATCATGTGGAGTGAAGTGAATTGGGTGATGACAGGCATCTGTGATGCTAGAACATTAGGAGGAGGCTGAGATGGATCATCCACCTGGGGGAGGTGGTGGCATAGTGGTATTGTCACTGGACAAGTAATCCAGAGACCTAGGGTAATGCTTTGGGTTCGAATTCCACCATGCCAGATGATGAAATTTGAATTCAATAAAAAAAATCTAGAATTAAAAGTCTGATGACCATGAAACCATTGCCAGTAATAAGGAAGTCAAATGGAATTTTGACATTTATTGCTAAAGGAATAGAATATAAAAATAGGGAAGTGTTGCAACTGTACAAGGCATTGGTGAGACTGCACCTGGAGTACTGTGCACAGTTTTGGTCCCCTTACTTGAGGAAGGATGTAGTTGCATTGGAAACGGTTCAGAGGAGGTTCACTAGGTTGATTCCAGAGATGCGGGGCTTGTCTCATGAGGAGAGATTGAGCAGTTTTGGCCTGTACTCACTAGAGTTTAGAAGTATGAGGGGAGATCTAATTGAGGTATATAAGATGCTAATGCTTTGGATAGACAAAGTAGACGTGGAGCGGATGTTTCCCCTTGTGGGGCATTCTAGAATGAGAGACCATACATCGTTTTAGGCTAAGGGGTGGTAGATTTAAATCGGAAATGAGGAGGAATTACTTTTCTCATAGGGTCGTGAATCTGGAATTCAATGCCTCCGAGTGTAGTGAATACCGGGACGCTGAATAAATTTAAGGAGGAGATCGACAGATTTTTAATTAGTAACAGGTTGAAAGGTTATGGGGAGAGGACGGGAAATTGGAGTTGAGGCCGAAATGAGATCAGCCATGATCATATTGAATGGCGGGGCTGAGTTGCCTACTCCTGCTCCTAGTTCTTATGTAAGACGCATCTGGTTCATGAATGTCCTTCACGAAATCTACCATCCTTACTTGATCCGGCCTACATGTGACTCCAGACCTAAAACAATGTGCTTGACTCTTAAAAATGCCCTCTGAACAAGGGCAATTAGGGATGGGCAATAAATGCTGGCCTAGCCAGTGTAGCCCACTTCCCGTGAATGAATATTTTTAAAAAAAAACTTCTGGCTGAAGATGGTTGCAAATGCCTTCTCTTTTGCACTGACGTGCTGCGCTCCCCCACCATTGGGGATGGGGATATTTGTTGAGCTGCCTCCACCCCCTGTTAATTGTTTAATTGCCCACCAGCATTCATGACTGCATATGGCATGACTGCAAAGTTTGGATCCAATCTGTTGGTTGTGGATTGCTTAGTTCTGTGGCATGCAAGTCGTCCTGTGTTGTAGCTTCACCAGGTTGACACCTTTTATTTTTAGGTATGCCTGCTGTTGCTGCTGGCATGCCCTCCTGTTATCTTCATTGAACCAGGGTTGATTCCCCCAGCTTAATGGAAATGGTAGAGAGAGGTATGCCTGGCTGTGAGGTTACAGATTGTGGTTGAGTACAATTCTGCTGCTGATGGCTCACAGTGCCTCATGGATGCCTAGTTTTGAGCTGCTGCATCTGTTTACAATCTATCCCATTTATCACCAGGGGTAGTGCTGCACAACACGATAGAGGGTATTCTCAAATGTGAGGGTGGGACTTCATCTCCATTCCTACCAATACTGTCATGGATAGATGCACCAATGACAGGTAGATTGGTGAGGACGAGTTCAAGTATGTGTAAATAATTTTGGATAAATTAAGTCGCTCCTGTTATTCTTATTCTTATGTTTATGTTCTTGATCTGCTGTCAGCTATGGCTCAATGGCAGCACTCCTACTTCTGAATCAGAAGATTTTGCCTTCAAGCCTCAGTCCGACTCAGGCATTTATTCTGGGATGACAATTTATTGCAGTGCTGAAGGATTACTGTGGTGTCAGCAGTGCTTTCTTTGATAAGACATTAAATAGACCCTGCATTCAGTCTGCAAGCATGATTCCGAGCTTCCAGTTGCTTGTTGTTTTCTCCACACATTCTCACTCTGATCTCTCTTTCCTTGGCTTCCAACATTGTCTCAGTGAAGCTGTCCATAAACTGGAGGAATAATACCTCATTTTTTTGATAAGGCAATTTTAATCCTTCCAGACTTGACTCGACGTTGAGTTCAACAATTCAAGATGATAACCTGGAGCCCCTTTTTTTTATTTGGCTGGTAGCTGTTGTTGAGGATTCTGTTATTTCCATTTACAGCTCCTCTAGATTCACCTTGTTTCGTTATCATCTTTTTGCCTTGACATCATTATCTTTTTTGTCATTTTAATCTCTCCTGCCTTCCATTTTGTTCTTCCCTTTCCTTACCTCTGTCTTTGCATTAAACCTGTTACATCTCTAACTTTTTCCACTTCTGATGAAAGGTTAGTTTTGTTTCTCTCTCCACAGATGCTGTATGACCTGCTGAACATTTCCAGCAATTTCTGTTCTAATTTCATATTTCCAGGATGTGCAGCGCTTTGCTTTGGTGTTAACAGGCCTGTTCTGCCCTGAGCATGACGTTCTCTGCAATCCTGACTGACATTTATCTCTCAATCAACCTCGCTAACTTCAGTTTATCTGACCATTTGTCTCATTGCTGATTTTGAATCCTTGCTGCATGCAAATCAGCTGGCATGTTTCTCCACATTACCACGGTGACTACACATCGAAAGTGCTTCATTGTCTGCAAACCGCTTTGTGATACCCTGAGGTTGTGAAGGGTGCTCTGTGAATGCAGATTATTTCTTTCTCATTCTCATGAGTTGAATAAATACATGAGGAACATCAGCGGATCAAAGCATTCCCTTTCTTTGATCCTAATTGTGCAATGTTAATTTTCTTTCAAATTTCAGATTGCACTGAATGATATGTGTATAGCACCAAACAATACGAGAAGGAACCTTTTCCCTATTGAGACTCAATATGCAGGGGCTACAGTGAGTGGTAGTGCATCAACATTTGGTTTAGGTACTCGTGCAGCAGGGACAATTCTGTTCCTGATGTACTGAATTTGCATGCACAAGATCTGATGCAAATGTCAAAAGATCACTTGGTTTGCCCCTATCGTCAACAACAACAACTTGTTTTTGTACAGCACCTTTAACATAATGAAATGCCCCGAGCCGCACAGACTGCAGGACAAGGTACCACCTATATTGAGGCTTTATCTCTTGGCCGTCTCCACATTTCTTGAAATAAGCGCAAGGATCACACACAAGCTTAAGAGTGGAGGCAACACTGACAGATTACCAGGACAGCCCAATATTCTTTTGATGTTTAGAGCTCTTGTTCAAAAAGTGCCCTTGGGGAAGATGACTCTCTAACAGTGACCTGTAACCTTTACATATACCACTTTTCCCATTTACTTTCTTGTCCTCGCACTGCTGGTGAAATTTCAAAACCTATGATTTCTACTTCATAAAAGAAGAGAAGCCAGATTTTAAGTTTTAACCGGGCACCTGATGGCAACCCCCGAGACACACACACAAATGGGCTCCCAATGGGTGTTGAGATCTCTGGAGGTTGCGTCCTTTAGTAGACCACTTTCGACATCAGGAAATTACAGGCTTTCAGTAGATATTTCATTCATTTTAAATTGTGTCTAGATAGAGTGCTGGCTGAAAGTAATCAGATGACAATCTGCCATGTGGTAATGATGCAAAATGGCGCATAGATTAGAGGTACAGTGGCATCTATAATCTATGGAACTTTGGAAGTGGTATCCGAGATGAATTTTGGTGTAAGGCAAAATATATTGTGGAATCAATTTAGCATTTTCTTTTAATCCCCTATGTCAAGTAAAAGGTAAATTAAGTAGCCAGCATTTCTTATTCCAATTAGCACAAAAGCAGGAATAGTACTTTAATCACAGGCTGTGTTTAATGTGCCCCCGCTGGGCATGTTTTTGGTGGAGGGGGGGAGCACATAAAATGGGACAGTTGTCCACCCAACTGCCCATTTACTCCCTTTATGCAGGTGGGGGTGGGGGGTTCTGAAAACGGCACTTAAAATTAAGTTTGCAATTGGTGCGCAATAATCTATAAAATATATTAAGGGACAGAGCAGGGTGCGGAGAAAAAAGGCATAATAGGTCACAGATCAGCCATGATATCATGGAATCGGCTTGATAGGTTAAATGGCTGTACTGCTGTTCCTATGTTCCTAATCTGTTCATGAGAAATGATTCTGACCCTACCGGCTAATAACTTTGGTCACCAGTGACTTTACTCCTAATCAGGAAGAACAGTACAGCTGTATAGGATGCTCAGTGTACTGTGATAACGTGCAAAGCAGAATGTGTTCTGCCGTGACCTGAGAGAGGTGTGTACATTGAGATTGATGAACAAAGTCCAATTTAGGGGGAAAAAAATGAGTGGGAAGGAATGATAAAAAATGATGGGTTAAGTGAGTGGGTAAAGATCGGGCAAATGTGAAATTGTCCATTTTGGCAGGAAGAATAAAAAAAAGAGGCATATAATCTAAATGGTGAGAAATTGTAGAGCTCTGAGATTCAGAGGGATTTGGGTATCCTAGTGCATGAACCATAGAAGGTGAGCATGCAGGTACAGCAGCTAAATAGGAAACTAATAGAATGTCCTCGTTTTATTGTGAGGGGAATTGATTACAAAAGTAGGGAGGTGATGCTTTAGTCATACAGGGCACTGATGAGACCACATCTGGAGTACTATGGACAGTATTGTTTGCCTTATTTAGGGAAAGATGTAAATGCTTGAGAAGATGGTTTATTAGACTAATACCAAGAATGGGCAGGTTGTCTTATGAGGAAAGGTAGGACATGTTAGGCTTGAATCAGCTGGAGTTCAGAAGAATAAGAGGTGACTTGATCGAAACTTTTAAGGTGCTAAGGGGTCTTGACAGAGTGGTTGTGGAGAGGATGTTTCCTCATGAGGAACAATCTAGAACCAGGGGTCACTGTTTCAAAATAAGGATTTGCTCATTTAAGACAGAGATTTCTCTCAGATCCATGAGTCTTTGGGACTCTGTTTCCATTCCCTTTTGAGTAGGAGAGTCTTTGAATACTTTCAAGGCAGAGCTAGATAGATTCTTGATTACCAAGTGGGTAAAAGGTTATCGGGGGCTGGCAAGAATGTAGAGTGCAGGTTATAATCAGATCAGCCGTAATCTTATTGAATGGTGGAACAGGGTCGAGTGGCCTACTCCTCCTAATTCATGTGTTCGTAAAATGATGCAAGATAAAACTTACTAATGCTAGTGGAATTTGGTGCCTGAAATACTTCTGATGTGTGAAGAAGAATAATTTGCAGAATGGTAATTCTTCTTCCCTTACCTACATTTCTAGCTCATTATTGAAGAATTTGGTCATACAGTTCTACATCCTGCTTCAAAGCCAGTTATTACCAGTGCAGCAGGTAAGAGACCTTTGTCTACATGTTTTTCTTCTAACCTGTTGTAAAAGCCTTTTTTTATAATTGGAGAACCAACCATTAATTGCAGTGTGTAAGTTGACCCAGCATGTAAGCCAACCCAATTTTTCTGGCCTCAAGAATCATGGTTTTGCATATACTCAGCTGAGAAGCTACCCACTTTTTCAGTCGTGACATGCTATACTCACGTTAGATGTCAGCCTCAGTTTTTCTCCCCACAAATGCATGTTTTAGTTTCCAGTTCCTTTATAACTGGGCATAAGCGATCAAGCAGGTGATACAGGCTGTGTAACAAAGGTGCATGGTAGTTTGAGACACACTCACTCTGCACAGAAGCAGGTGACATCTCAAAATGGTGACCACCCACACCCATGCCAGTATTTCATTGGCGTACAAGTTAATCCCTGTTTTTGGAGGGACTTTTCGATGCTCCAAAGGTCAACTTTTATATGGTGACATCTAAAGATAGCATGTGATTTGTTTGGCTCTCTAATCTCCTACTAGCTGTTAAACGTTATTCACAGCTACTTCTCCAGGGATCAATGGATAAGCACACTGCCAAATGTGGGGTCAAGCCCATTAGATGAGCAGGTGTAATTTCTTGTTAATTTTTTAATGACCTCGTTTATAAAAGGGATGTTGCAGTTTACCTCAGCTTCCCATGTATGGAAACATTAAAAATGAAGCAGGATTCCTGTTTCCAAAAGCCATGCAGCTGTTCTGTTGGAAGGTGCATGCACATCAATAGCATCAGGGCAGCTGAAGTTCACTGTCCAGTGAAATTTGCGCATGGAAAATAACCACTTCAGTTGGTATTATCTGGCCGTGATGCTTGTGGAAGTGTATCCACCTGTATGAGAAGAGTGTGAAGGAAGCAGAGCTTGGTTATAGCTCAAACAGGAAAATATGCATGTTATGCGCTTTAAAATTGACTATTTGGTCATGGCTGAGGCATACAGTACTTCGTTGTCACAAAACTATTTGGAGATACCTACCTTTCCATCAAGGTTATCTGGCTCCACTGGCTTCCCTGAAGTAGTGACTTTTTTATTCTTTCATGGGATGTGTGCATCACTGGCAAGGCGGTTCAGTCGGGTGGAATGCATGTCCTGTAATACGTGTGATTTCATGGATGCTACCGATGTCCTAGATGACCACTTGCAGGAAGAGCTGCCAACTGCAGGAACTTGAGGTCTGGATTTCAGAGCTCGAACGGCAGCTGGAGTCACTGGCACATCCATGAGGCTGAGAGCTATGTGGATAGCAAGTTCAGAGAGGTGGCCACACTGCAGCTTAAGGGCTACGAGGGAATAGGTGACCACCAGGCAGTCCAAGAGACATAGGCAGGTAGTGCAGGAGTTCCTTGGGGTCCCGCTCACAAATCAGTGTTCCGTTTTGGAAGCTGGTGAGGGTGCTGCTTCTTCAGAGGAGTGCAGTCAGAGTCAAGTTTGTGGCACCACGACTGGCTCGGCTGTACAGGGGGGGAGGAAGAAGAAAGAAAGAGCAATAGTGATAGGGGATCCATTGGTTAGGGGAGCAGATGGGTGTTTCTCGGGCTGTAGACGTGACTTCAGGATGGCATGTTGCCTCTCTGGTGCCAGGGTCAAGGATGTCAGAGTGGCTGCAGGACATTAATCAGGGGGATGGTGAACAGCCAGAGGCCGTGGTCCACATTGGTACCAATGACTGAGGTAGGAAGGGTGATGTGGTCCTGTATTCAGAATTTAGGGATCTAGGTAGAAAATTAGCAAGAAGGACCTCAAATGTAGTAATCTCCGGATTACTCCCAGTACCATTTGCCAGTGAGTACAGAAATAGGAGGATGAGGCATATGAATGCGTGGCTGGAAAGGGAGAGCTTTAGATTCCTGGGACACTGGGACTGGCTCTGGGGGAGATGGCACCTATACAAGTTGGATGGGTTGCACCTGAGCAGAACTGGGACTGAGACCCTTGCAGGGCGTTTTGCTAGTGCTGTTGGAGGGCTTTAAACTAACTTGGCAGGGGTGTGGGAACCAAAAGAAAATATTAGAGAGGAATACCAGCGTGCACAAAAAACTGGGAGGGATAGATAGCACTGGTATAAAGAATAGTAAGTTAGTAAATACAGCCGGGACGAGGCAGAAAGTAACAAAATCTAAATCGGTTACTATGCATGTATGTGAATACACAGAGTATAGTAAATAAGATTGGGGAGTTACAGGCACAGATCCTGGTGTTAAATATTCCCAGGTACAAGGTGTTCAGAAAACTTGGGAAAGGAGGAGGGGTGGCGGGATTGGTTAAGGAGAGCATTGCAGTGCTGGAGAAAGAAGTCGTCCCAGAGGGCTCAATGACAGAATCAATTTTGGCTAGAGCTAAGGAATAAAAAGGGTGCAATTACATTGCTTGGTGCAGTCTGTAGACTGCCATCTAGTAAGAAGGATGTAGAAGAACAAATCCGCAGGGAAATTGCAGAGAGATGCAGGCATTATACTGAAGTTATAATGGGTGATTTTAATTTCCCGAATGTAGACTGGGGCAGTGGTAGTGCAAAGGGTGGAGAGGGACACAAGTTCCGAGCTTGTGTTCAGGAAAATTTTCTACGGCAGTATGTGTCCAATCCAATGAGAAAAGACCTGATTCATGGAAATGAGGTGGGCCAAGTAGACTGTGTCAGCGGGGGAACATTTAGGAGACTATGATCATTGTACGTTTTAGAATGATGATAGAAAACGACAATAGGCAGTCCAGAATAAGAATAATTAACTGGGCGAGAGCCAACTTGATGGGGCTGGAACGGAGCTGGCCCAGATTGACTGAAATGAAAGATTGGCGGGAAAAACTAGCTGAACAATGGGCTATCATCAAAAAAGAATTGGTTCAGGCACAGCCAAAGTATATTCCATTGAAAGGGAAAGGTAGGGCGAACAAACCTAGAGCTCCCTGGATGAAAAAGGAGATAGAAATTAAGATAAAGAAGAAAAAGTGTGCTTATGACAGGGGTCAGGCAGAAAATGCAACTGGGAACAAGAAGAATACAGAAGGCTCAGAGGGGTGGTGAAAAAACATATTAGAGAACTGGAGAGGGATTATAAAAAAAGACATGCAGCCAACATAAAGGGGAACCCCAAAGTCTTCTATAGGCATATAAATAGTAAAAAGGTGGTAAAAGGAGTTGGGCCAATTAGGGACCTCAAAGGGAATTTACACATGGACGAAGGGGCCATGGCTGAGGTATTAAATGAATACTTTGCATCCGTCTTTACCAAGGAGGTAGATGCTACCCGGGCCATGGTGACAGACAAGGAAACTGTCACTAGAAGGGTTCAAAATTGATGAGGAGGAAGTGTTGAATAGACTGTCGGTACGTAAAGTTGACAAGGCGCCGGAACTAGATAAGATGCATCCAAGGATATTGAAAGAAGTGAGAGTAGAAATTGCCAGGGCTTTGGCCATAATCTTTCAGTCTTCCCTAGACTTGGGAGGTGCCAGAGGACTGGAGAATTGCAGACATTACGCCCTTGTTCAAAAAAGGTTGTTAGGATAAGCCCAGCAATTACAGGCCAGTCAGTTTAATATCAGTGGTGGGCAAGATTCTAGAAACAATTATTTGGATAGAATTAGTAGTCACATGGAAAAATATGGGTTGATAAGGAAGAGCCAGCATGGATTTCTAAAGCGGAAAGAGGGAACAGGGTCAATGATGGTAATACTGTTGATGTGGTGTACGTGGACTTTCAAAAGGCATTTGATACAGTGCCACTCAACAGACTTGTGAGAAAAGTTATTGCTCGTGGGATAAAAGGAACAGTAGCAACGTGGATGCAAAATTGGCTGAAGTAGAGGGTGATGGTCAATGGATATTTTCCGGGCTGGAGGAAGGTTGTAGTGGAGTTCCCCTGGGTTCGATATTGGGACCCTTGCTTTTCTTGATATATACTAATGATCTAGATCTTGGTGTGCAGGGGACAATTTCAAAGTTTGTGGATGATATGAAGCTTGGGAGTGTTGTGAACTGCGAGCACGACAGTGTAGAACTTCAAAGGACATAGACAAGTTGGTAGAGTGGGCAGATAGGTGGCAGATGAAGTTCAATGCAGAGAAGTGTGAGGCGATGCATTTTGGTAGAAAGAACCTGGACGGACAATATAAAATAAGGGGTGAAATTTTGAAGGGTGTACAGGACCCAAAAGATCTGGGCGTATATGTGCATAGATCATTGAAGGTGGCATAACAAGTTGGGAGAACAGTTAATAAAACAGATAGTACCCTGGGCTTTACTAATAGGGGCATAGAGTACAAGAGTAAGGGGATTAAGCTGAATTTATATAAGACCCTCGTCAAATCTTAGCTGGAATATTGTGTACAGCTCTGGGCACCATATTATAGGAAGTATGTGAACAGGAAGAGGGTCAGGACTGTGAAGATGGGAACCAGGGGGAAAACTCTCTGCTGGTTGGAGTCATATGTAGCACAAAGGAAGGTGGTTGTGGTTGGTGGAGGTCAGTCACCTCAGCTCTAGGACATCACTGCAGGAGTTCCTCAGGGTAGAGTCCTTGGCCCAAGCATCTTCAGCTGCTTCATCAATGACCTTCCTTCCATCATAAGGTCAGAAGTGGGCACGTTCGCTGATGATTGCACAATGTTCACCATTCATAACTCCTCAGGTACTGAAGCAGTCCATGTCCAAATACAACAAGAACTGGACAATATCCAGGCTTAGGCTGACCAAGTGACAAGTAACATTTGCACCACACAAGTGTCAGGCAATGACTGTCTCTAACAAGAGAGCATCCAACCATCCCCCCTTGATGTTCAATGGCATTACCATCACTGAATCCCCCACTATCAACATCCTGGGGGTTACATTGACCAGAAACTGAACTGGACTAGCCATATAAATACTGTGGCTACAAGAGCAGGTCAGGGGCTAGGAATTGTGCAACGACCAACTCACCTCCTGAGTCCCCAAAGCCTGTCCACCATCTACAAGGCACAAGTCAGGAGTGTGATAGAATACTCCCCACTTGCCTGGATGAATGCAGCTCCCACAACACTGAAGCTGGACACCGTCAAGGACATAGCAGCTCGCTTGATTGGCACCACATCCACAAACATTCACTCCTTCCACCACCAATGCACTGTAGCAGCAGTGTGTACTGTCTACACGATGCATTGCAGGAATTCACCAAGGCTCCTTAGACAGCAACTTCCAACCCCAGAACCACTACCACCTAGAAGGACAAGGGCAGCAGATAGATGGGAACACCACCACCTGGAAGTTCTCCTCCAGGTCACTCACCATCCTGACTTGGAAAAATATCATCGTTCCTTCACTGTCGTTGGGTCAAAATCCTGGAACTCCTTCCCTAACAACACTGTGGGTATACTTCACCACATGGACTGCAGCAGTTCAAGAAGGCAGCTCACCACCACCTTCTCAAGGGCAACTAGGAATGGGCAATAAATGTTAGCCCCACCAGTGAAGGCCGCATCCCTTTAATGAACTTTTAGAAAAAAACACATTAGAGAGAGTGCAGAAGAGGTTTACAAGAATGGCTTCAGGGATAAGAAACTTTAGCTCTGAGGATAGATTAGAGGGGTTGGGACTGTTTTCCTTAGAGAGAAGAAGGCTGAGGAAATTTGGTAGAGATGTTTGAAATCATGAGAGGGCTGGACAGAGTAGATAGGGCGAAGCTGTTCCCGCTCACAAAAGGATCAAGAACAAGAGGGCACAGATTTGAAGTGATTTGTAAAGAAGCAAATGTGACGTGAGAAATAACATTTTCACACAACAAGTTGTTCGGGTCTGGAAGCGTGGTGGAGGCAGCTTCAACTGAGGCATTCAAGACGGCATTTGATGATTATTTGAATAGGAGCAATGTGCAGGGGTACAGCAAAAAGGTGGGGAATAGCACTCGGTCATAATGCTTATTTGGAGAGCCAAGCAGGTGTGATGAGCTGACTGGCACCTCTTGTGTCGTTAAATTCTGTGATTCTACTTTGTCTCTGCTTTCGGGTCTATAACATGTAATATACCCTTTTTATTTGCCCATGTAAGACGCAAAAATTTTGCTTGTCACCCCTGACTTCCCTTTGATATTCAAACAAACTCTCAACTTATCTAAAAATGCAAATATTTGATCCAACCTATTTACTTGTACCTCAAACCCACCATGATATCTTATTACAATCTCTATCCTCTATCCTTTCATGTCTTAAATCTCCCAGACATCCTGTCTCTAGCAAATTTTCCTCAGCTTAATGAAATAATTTACACACACATCCTTCTTCAGAGAACAAAACTATATTGGAAAAAAGAAATAACATCCATTCTCACACTAGACTGGGTAAGGATAGCAGAGTTCCTTCCCTGAAGGACATTCGTGATGATAATTGTCATGGTCACCATTACTGTGACTAGTTTTATATTCCAGATTTAATAACTAAATTTTTAAGTTCTTCCAGCTGCCATGATGGGATTTGGCCCCATGTTCCCAGATCATTGGCCTGGGCCTCTGGATTACTAGTCCAGTGACATTATCACTATACCACTGTCTCCCCCAAGATATCACCTGGATTCATAAGATACTTCTGTCAGGGAATTGCATTATGTCTGGGTCAGTTCCTTTTTAAATGACAGTATGCATAAATTTGAGTTGAAGGAAAATGGGAAAATCTATTTTTATTTACTTATTCACCAGATGTAGGCATTGCTGGCAAGGCCAGCATTTATTACGCATCTCTAATTGCCCTTGAGAAGGTGATGGTGAGCTGCCTTCTTGAACCACTGCAGTCCATGTGGTGCAGGAACACCCATAGTGCTGTTAGGAAGAGAGTTCCAGGACTTTGACTCAGTGACAGTGAAAGAACAGCTATATATTTCCAAGTCAAGATTCTGTGTGGCTTGGAGGGGAACTTGCAAGTGGTGGTGTTCCCATGTGCCTTCTGCTCTTGTCCTTCTAGACGGTAGGTGTAGTGGGTTTGGAAGGTGCTGTTGAAGGAGCCTTGGTGAGCTGCTGTTGTGCACCTTGTAGATGGTACACACCGCTGCCACTGCATCAGTGGTGGATGAAGTTAATGCTTAAGGTGTGGATGGGGTGCTAATCAAGCAGGCTGCTTTGTCCTGCATGGTGTCGGACATCATTATTATACTCCATCAGGGGCAATTTAGAAAGGAAGAAAGTTGACTTTTCAATCTGCAGCCTGAATCATTGCAGAGAATCTCGTGCATAGAAGGACAGAATGATAGAGCCTGAAACAAAAACAGAAAATGCTGGGAAAACTCAACAGGTCTTTGTTTTTGTTTCAGATTTCCAGCATCCGCAGTATTTTGCTTTTATCTTGGTGAATGATAGTCTATTCGGCCCATTGTGCCGGTGCTGACTCCTTTTTGAAGGTGTCCCACTCCCCTGCTCTTTTTCCGAAGCCTAGCAATATTTTCTTTTTCCAGTATTTATCCAATTCCTTTACTAAATTGTTTCTATATCTGCTTCTGCCACCTTTTCATACAGTAATCCCAGATCATCATCATTTGCTGCATCATTTAAAAAAAAATCCTGGGATGGAAGCTATCATCACTTGCTAGATAATACTGTAGAAGCCAGCTGCCTGCCAATTGTGAGCAGGCCCTTTGATTTACAGGTTAGCTTGGAATGCTGGACCTTTGTCTTGAGGACTATTCCAATTAAACATGGCCAAAGATATTCATTAGTTTTGCAAGACAAGTAAATGTTACTCATCTAACAGTTCTGCACAATAAATGCACGAATGACTACTGGCTTGATGAAGACTAATTTGGGCAATACATGCAGCAACCTTCCCTAATATAAAAGCAAAATACTGTGGATGCTGGAAATCTGAAACAAAAACAGAAAATGCTGGAAAAACTCAGCAGGCCTGGCAGCATCTGTGAAGAGAGAAACAGAGCAGCCTTCTCTCAGTTTTTTTTAAGCTCAGTTGCACTTCTGATTAATATATACAGCTGGACTGTGTAGTAACGGAGATTATTCCATCAACAAAGTGAAAACATTGCATCAAGAAATCTTTGAAAGGCTGCATCACAGAATCTCAGAATTGCCACAGCAGACCATCGTGTCTGCACCAGCTCTTCGACTGAGTAATTCTCCCCATAACCCGGAATATTCTTTCCTTTCAAATAAAAGTCGAATTCCCTTTTGAATACCTCATTTGAATCTGCCTCCATCACACTTTCTGGCAGAGCATTCCAGACCCTAACAACTCGCTGTGTGAAAAGGTTTTTCCTCATGTCACTATTGCTTCTTTTATTTCCAAAAGCCATCATGTTTCCATTTATCTTTAGCTCTGAAGGAGTCATACAGACTTGAAATGTTAAGTCTGTTTCTCTCTCTCCACAGATGCTGCTAGGCCTGCTGAGTTTTTCTAGCATTTTGTTTTCTTCCAAAAGCCTTGCAGCTTATGATCTAATAAGATATTTAAACAGATTCAATTTTTGTCACTTTGAGTAAGAGCTTTATTGTACTATTTTGCTTATATTATTCGACTTTGTTTTAGTCTTGGCATTAAGATCCATTAGTCTGCTGTTACCACCTTTCAAATAGAAGGGAGTTTGTCTGGAAAGCTCCATGTTATCTTGATTGCTTAACCCACTGGTGTAAGAAAAAGTATTTGTCACTCCTGCAAAGCTGTATCCCATTTATATTATGTATAAGGATGCATATTTCCATTCCTAGAAAACTTCAATTATAAGGATTTTTAAAAAATTTGTTGGCAGTGCTGCTAAGACCTCGTCTATTGCCAGTTCCAGTTGGCCTCAGAGGATTTTGCATTTTTAGGTATATGAAGGGATTATTTGGATTTCAAACGGATGTTTGTCTGTTTACATCTAGCCAGATAAGCAAGGCTAAGGAGTGTGTTTATTTTTCCCAAAGGTTACAGACAATTTTGGCTACATGAAAGTTTTTATATTATGGGAAAGGTACCGTTCCAAAGACACATGGAACAATAGAGTTTACATATTAAAGAGAGAGCAACATGTATAAAGGAGAATGAAAGACTACATGAGGAGAGGGCCATGTAAGATCTAACCGGAGTGTGTGAAACAGACTTATAGACGTTTACACAGAAGGAGGCCATTCGGCCCATCATGTTTGTGCCAGTCAACGAAGATCTGACGATACTAATCCCGTTTTCCAGCTCTTGGCCCGTAGCCCTGGAGGCTATGGCAACACAAGTGAATATCTAAATACTTAAATGTTATGAGAGTTTCTGGCTCAACCACTCTTTTTCAGGCAGTGAGTTCCAGACTCCCACCACCTTTTGGGTGAAAAGGTTTCTCATCTCCCCTCTTAGCCTTCTACCTCTTGCCTTAAATCTATTGACCCCTCTACTAATGGAAAAAGTGCCTTCCTATCCACTCTATCTATGCCCCTCGTAATCTTATACACCTCCTATCAGGTCCTCTCTCAACTTTTGCTGCTCCAAGGAACAACCCCAGCCTTCAAGAAGCCTCCGGCCATTTGTGCATAAGTCTGTTATGACCAGTAACTGAAGTTTGCGAAAGCCATTTGGAATTCCATTGTCAAGTGGGTACTGTGTTAACTTGCTGGTTTTGCTTTTAAATCTACAATCTATTTTGGACTGTTGCCTTAAAATGTGTGTGTAACTGGGAGTCAGCTTAATTAGGAATTGCAGGAGTTGTTATAGTATTAAGTAATTATAGTCTTATGTATGTGCTAATAATTTTTCTAATTTAACTTTTAAGATCTCTAAAGATCTTGGTGGACTCATTATTTCTGAACTCACTGCACGCATCGTCTCGTAATAAATACAAATTGTAAGACCGTTGTGATAGTACGATCAAGTTTCCCTTGTGGATTTGGTCTGCCTGGCGCACATCATCTGCTACGTCAAAACAAGATTTCCAGCATATTGAGTCAGGATGGTCTGTAATTTTCTGCTTTTGTGTTTCGATTGATGTGGGGCAAGAAGATACATCAAAGTGAGCTTGCTGTTAGGTTTGCATTAGGCCACACTGCAACTGGGGTGTGTTGCTAATTTAAAACTGAATGTTGAATCCAGTGTTGGGGTTACCATCAAACAAGTTGCTTTGTTCTGGAATATGTGTTTCAAGTTTTGGGAGAAATCCTGAATTGCAACAGGGTGATTCCTTAATAGTGCATGACTTTTTTTTTGTTTCACCACAAGGGAGGCAAGGCCAGATATAATGCTGTAACTGTGCCCTGCCACCAGCACCTTCTTGAGAGCAACAAAACAACCAGCCATTCCTGTATCTTGAGAATTAAGTTTTGAGAACCAAGCACAGATCAGGGAATGAAGCTGAGTCTCTGTGATGCGCCTACTGAATCACCAGACAAATCCAATTGAGGAGGGCTTGTAGAAACTTGAAAACATTAGGTTTTGCAGCAAATCATTAAAATCATTAAACAGATTTTCCTTACCTTGGCAGTAAAAAGACCAGGCCCAGTCTCAGGATCCGCAGGACCTGCGCAGAAAATTACCAAACCAGCAGCCAAGTACAGAGTGCCATTGACTGTAAAATCTGCAGAGGCTGCTAAAAAGATTTCTGATAAGAAACCACTGAAGTACAAACAGGTGAGGCAATAATGTAACAGTAATAGATGTGGATCTGTTCCCTAACCAAGTAAATCCTTCTCTTCATTGTTGGATTGGTGGAGCTTTATCTTGGTGTTTTTTGCTACCAATTTCATTTTGTTTGCATCTTCTCTTTGCTGTTGAGATTCATTGATTTGGAAAATATTATTTTGACTACAAATGCAAACTGGTGACCTCTTCTACATATAGTTTTTTTATATATGCCCCTTTTGTTGTGAAACGCTTTTGCATTGCTTCTTTGAACTGGATGACACAGTCAAATTTTCTTTGTGGATTTGAACTTATAGAGTTTCAGCATGTTTGTTGAAGTGGTCTCTGTATTATCTTTTTTGCTGTTACTTTTCCTTTTTGTTTCTTTTCCCTGTGAAAGTTTGAACTCCTTGCTGGCATCTTCTATGGTGCAGGGATCGTATGCAACTGTGATTAGGAATGGATAACAAATGATGGCTGAGCCAGTAACACCCACATCCCATGAATGAATTTTTAAAAAATTAAATCTTGCGGAACAGATGGATGCCGAATCCTGCACAACATATAAAAATATTGTATTGTAACATATATTGTACAGAAAATTGTAATATGCAAACGCAACAATGGAAATTCCAGGATGTAAGTAGTGATAGTTCAAGGATATGAAACAAGTTGCCCCTAAACTGGATTGAGGTTTAGCATTCATGTCCAAATATTTGTAAAGTTGGCTGCGGTCAACTCGTCTTGCATGTACTACTGTTATAACAGCTAGAGCAGGTTTATGTTGTGATTGCAGCAGAAGTCACCAACTCATCTAAATATACATATCTCTCCTGTGAGTTGCCAGTACTACATAGCAATTAGAACACAAGCCCTTTCCAAAGTCACAGTAAAATAAAAATAAGATAGGAACTTAAGTTGGAAAGTTGGCATACTTACCAAGCTCAACTTTGGGTGAAGTTTGAATTTGGTGAATAGGGAAAGTCTCCTTCTCTGTTTGGGGATCAGTGACCAACTGCTGTCGATACTTGGTATTACCTGAAGGGTGAAGAGAGAGTTATTGGAGCATGCAATGCTCTGCAATAGGAATCAGCTGAGGCAGCGACCATTGCAGCTTTTAGGAGAAAGAATCAATGAACGTTTGAATCAAATGACTATATGGGGTTATGGGGAGAGAGCAGGGAAATAGAATTAGATCTAGATTGCCATTGTAAAGAGGTGACATTCATCATTTGATGAATTGTCTTTTGCAATATTAACTAATATGCTTTGGTGTAAAGCAATAAATTCATATTTTAAAAATATGCTGGTAAAAATACTATAAATACTCTCATTTAGATGTTGGGTTGTAGCAATTTGGGGGCAGATGGAAGAGGTTTGCAGAGTCCCAGTTCAAGAATTTGGAAAGAAGTTTGTAAAACATTTCAACAAACAAAGTGCATTTTGATTAGCTTCCTGTTATATAAATTAACTTTTTCCTTTTGATAATCTATGCATGTACTTTCGGGCTACAGATCTTTACTTTTATTATCCACCTGTTTTAGAGTGAACAAGCATGAAATATAAGTCAGCTGCTGTAACTATACAGAATGCATGTATAAAAACCTGCTCCTGGTAAATTTATTCTCTTCAGTTATGTATTCTCCATTTTTTTGATTATTTACAAAAGGTCAGCAAGAATACTGTTGGTTGCTGTTTAAGGCTTGTATATGTTAATATAAGGCTTTCAAAGTTATGTGAGAATAGTTTGTTCATGTTTTCGATATTTTGTGCTAAAAATGATAAAATCATCTTAAGAACAGCATCCTAGAGCATGGGGGTGGTTGGGGGAGGAAATCCATCTGCATAATTTTCCATGTCCTTGGCTTAGAATCCTAGATGATTTAACTGATGGCTGCTGAATACTCAATTTTGATTTGTGGGTGAGAGATATAATAAGTAAATCAATGTTGGCAAGATGGAACTAAGTCAATGGAAAATGTTTTAATAAGTAATATAAATTGTCTGGGTAATACTTCTTGCCTTTCAACTTATTTATCCATCGTAACCAGGCTGACAAACAAACAAAGAGCAGGTGTTGGCCATTCGGCCCCTTGAGCCTGCTCCACCATTTAATAAGATTATGGCTGATCTGATGATAACCTCAAATCTGTATCCTGCCTACCCCCAATAACCTATCACCCCCTTGCTTACCAAGAATCTATCCACCTCCGCCTTAAAAATATTCCAAGACTCTGCTTCCATCACCTTTTCAGAAAGAGAGTTCCAAAGACTCACGACCCTCTGGGTAAAAAATCTGTGTCTTATCTCCGTTTTAAATGGGTGACCCCTTATTTTTAAACAGTGACCAGTAATGGAAGGAGTGCCTTGTGGAAGCAGATGTCAAAAAGAAAGGAGGATAATGTTTAAAATAAATATTATTTTCCAAATGTTATGCCTCTTCCTCCCAAAAAATCTGTTGAGGCTGGGTCAATTGAAAATTTCAGAATCGAGATTGTTAGATTTTGTTACACAAGCATATAGAACCAAGGCAGGTAAATGGAGTTAAGGCTTGAGGACTGAATGGTGTACTTTTATTCCTATGTTATCTGATTTAAGTTTATTAAATCAGTTCTGTAATTTGAAGCTTACAAACAATGAAATGGCACTTAATTTATAAAAAGAAATGATGGGTGATTTTGCTTTGGCTTGGTAATCTCTCCCTGCCTCCTCCTCCACAATTCCCCATCCCCAAGCATCCCTTTTGGTTTAGCTACTGTTACGGATAGTAGTGCACTGCTGACCATTTTCATTTGCAATTAAGCTATCTAATTTGCAGTTTCACTTTTTATCTAGGCTCAACCTACTCCAGTGAAGAGAATGAATCCAGTGGAAGAAAGGAGGAAAATGTTTGAGGTATATGCAGTCAGTTGAGAGTTTTCATGGAAGATGAAGGGAGTCAAAGACTTCCTCTGGTAACAAAAGCTATCCTAGTTGTTTCAGCAGTCATGTAAACTTTGAGGATAAAACTGGCAACTCCTGTTTAGGGGGGAGATTTCCTCTCCGTGTTTTCATCACGTTTTTGTGATTTAGTAATAGAGCAGAAAAAAAATCCCTTGCATCCGTGTCTCCTTAAATGCAGTGCTACCTTTTATTGTTCAGGAATGTTTGTTAAATTAAAGTTGCACAAGTCAGTTGTCACGAGGAGAGATTTTCCCCTCTTCCCTTCATGCTGTGAAACCAAGCCGAAACCTTCAAACCTTTCCTCCTTTTTCTTTCTGATATTTTCCTTTTTCTCTCTTTCCAGCTCAAAAGGCATAAATATCACAAGAAGCACTCTTCCAACCTGTCCTTTTGATTCTATTCATAACCTGTTTTCATTGCACTCCACGTCAAGCTGATGGCCCTCTTTTACGTTTCATTTTAGGAAGCATCCAAGAAGAAAAAGCAGGAACTGATTGAACGAGAAAGAAAGCAAAGGGAACAGGTAGGATCCCAGCAAGGTTTTATAATTGGACGTGTTGAGTATGTCTAAGTCTCCCCCTTGTGTCTGTGACGAAAAGTTGCATTTGCATAGATGTCACTCTGGCATCCTCTACAAGGATAAGCAAGAAAACTAGCATTTCTGGTATGATGTGGCTGAAATAGCAGAGTGAGAGGTCCAGTTCCTTTTTTTAAAAATAAGGACAAACTTAAATTTTCTCCTATTCCACCCTAACTATGCCACAATTCCTGGGGTTGGAAAGGTAACAAGATGACTTATTGAATGACCACCTCTTTTTGCCCTGATTTAGTTCCCAGGAGATATGTGAATGAGTCACTTATTCAAGCACAAATTTATGCCGCTACCCCTTGTCCAATCTTCAACGATAACTGCCTCAGCATTTCTTTCTGCTCCTCCCTTGGGAGCAGCACCCATGCTGGGAATTCACTTTGTGGAGAATATTCGGTTCAAACCCTTTCTGCACTCTCTTTTGTACAGTGGGCTGGATTTTCCTAGCTGGGTCATGAGCCCAACGTCAGTGTTAATTTTGTGTCAGGAACCTGGGAGTGGATGTGGCGGGTTGTCGCTTGCGACCTTCCAGGAGGCGGCCAATTTAAAAGCCGGTTCTGCACGTCCATCCTTTTTTGAGGAAGGTGTGTGAACCACAGAAGTGTGAGGCATAATGAGAGGGCCCACCAGGATAGATGGGTGCTGCTGAGGCAAGCAGGAGACCACAAAGGGGCCTCAAAATGGAGGCAGGGTAGTAAAACTCCTGCATGACCACAGCTGCCAGGCCCTCATTGGAGAAGAGGAGCTTCTCCACAGGTTGGCTTTCGGCACAGAGGTGGGAACGTGTCCTTTAGCCAGACTGATGTCATATTCTGAATTTGCTCTTGATCTTGCCTCTGCGGGACTGGGAAAATTCAGCCCAATGTGTAAACTGTAATGTGTTGTGTAAACAGCTTTCAATTTCACAGTGGGATGTGGGACCATGCTGCAACCATATGCTAATAAAATTGGTTTTAGCCATCTCACCAAAAATTTAGTTGCAACTAGTTGAAAGGGATGAAGAAACTATATTTTTAAAATTGGAGTAATGAAAGTTTTCTCTCTTTAATGGTTTGCAATTTTTATTGTACAAGTGAGCATTCATTATTTTCTTATGTAGTTTAACCATTTACTTTTGTTCTTTGGCTTTTGTGCGCTAATTTGCACTTAGCTACTACCTGCCCTTAGATTAGCTTTTGAAAATTGGACATAGATTTACACAGGTCATCTTATTCAAAACTCAAGATAAATTATGGAACAATGAATGATTACTGCTATTGAAGGCTAGTTTTTTTTCCCTGACCATAGAAACCAGAGAAAAGTTACAGCATAAGAAGAAGCCATTCAGTCAATTGTGTTTGTGCCATTTGAAAAAGAAAAAAAAATAGCCGCCCTTTTGAATCCCACCTTCCAGCACTTGGCCCCATAGCCTTGCAGGTTACAGCACTTCAGTTGCTGATCCAGGTACCTTTTGAATAAGTTGAGGGTTTCTGCCTCAACGACTAAACCAGACAGCAAATTCCAGACACTCACCACCATCTGGGCAAAGAAGTTTTTCCTCCTGTCCCCTCTAATCTATCAATCACTAAATCTGTTCCCCTTGGTACCTCTCTGCTAGGGGAAACAGGGCACCCCTGTCTACTTTATCTGGGTCCCTCAATCTTGTATACCTCATTTAAGCCATCCTTCAGCCTCCTCTGTTCTAAGGAACACAGCCCCAGCCTACCCAACCTTTCCTCGTAGCTGCAATTTTCAAGCCCTGACAACATTCTTGTAACTCTCCTCTGTACTCTCTCCAGAGCAATTATGTCCTTCCTATAATATGGCAATCAAGACTACACAAATTTTCAGCTGTGGCCTAAGCAACGTTTTATACAGTTCCAGCATTACATCCCTCCTCTTGTATTCTATACCTCATCCAATAAAGGAAAGCATTCCATATGCTTTCTTTACCACCTTACCTATCTGTCCTGCCACTTTCAGGAACCTGTGGACATGCACTGTAAGACCTCTCACTTCCTCTATCCATCACAATATTCTTGTGTTTATTGTGTATTCTCTTGCTTTCTTTTCCCTCCCCAAATGCATTATCTCAAACTTCTCTGGACTGAATCCCATTTGCCACTTTTCCGCCCACTCAACTGAACGATTGACATGATTCTGGAGTCCACAACTATCCTGTTCACTGTCAACTACACGGCCAATTTTGTCATCTGCAAATTTCCCAATCATGCCTCCAACATTCAAGTCCAAATCATTAATATATGCCACAAATAGCAAGGGATACAGCACAGCCCTCTGGAATGCCACTGGAAACCGCTTTCCATTCAGTAATAATCCTTCGACCATTTCCCTTTGTTTCCTGTCACTGAGCCAATTTTGGATCCAACTTGCCACATTCCTCTGTATCCCATAGGTGTTTACTTTTCTGACCAGTCTGCCATGTGGGATCTTGTCAAATGCCTGACTAAAATCCAAGTAGACAACACCCACTGCACCACCTTCATCAATCCTTTTTGTTACTTCCTCAAAAAAGTTGATTAAATTAGTAAGACACGACCTTCCCCTAACAAAACCATCCCTGATTAATCCTTTCCTTTCTAAATGACAAGTTTTTCCTGTCTCAGAATCGTTTCTAATAAGTTTCCCACCACCAAAGCCAGACTGGCCAGCCTGCAATTATTTGGCCTATCCCTGGCACCCTTTTTAAATAATGGTAGAAAAGTTCCGAAAGTGTTTAACACCTTTAGGGGAAAATTTCTTTCTGTTGTTTGAATGTTGCAGAAATCCAGATCTGCATAAAACTGCTGAGTCAAAGGAATGACTTACAAAATATTTCAGAAGATACTAGGATTCCAACAAACTGAAGCATTTTCTGAGAAGAATTAAGTGTAGCGTGTTTAGATAAAAGGTTGCCTTGTCGATCATTTGTAGGTCAAAATAATCAATTGTCAATGACGCAAATTGTGTCTTTCTTTTTTGTAGATAAATTTAATGAAAGCCGAGCAGATCAGACGAATGGAAAAAGAACGGCTGTGTTCCTATGTTGCTCATTAATGTGCTAATCTAAATGTTTGAGATGCAGTTTAAACGCCGGGGTTTAGTGGAAACTTTGTTTTTATTGTCCTGCTGTGGTTCTCCATTATTCCAAAGCAAATGCAGTTTCATGAATTCGAAGAGTCATCCATTTGGAACATCAGCACAGGCCCATTGGACCGAGTGCATCTATGCCCATGGATCTGAAAATGCTATCCACTTAGCCCAATCCTCAACCCTTTCCCCACATCATTTGAAATTTTACCCTTTTTAAAGATTTTCCCACTTTCCTTTTCATAGCAACTAATGGATTCTTCTTCCACCACAGTTTTTATAATTTAGTTTTGTTCTTTCATGGGATGTGGGTGTTGTTGGCAAGGCCAGTATTTGTTACCCATTCCCAGTTGCCTTTTAACTGAGTGGCTTGCTACGCCATTTCATAGGATAGTTAAGAATCAACTACATTGCTGTGAGCCTGGATAGCAGATTTCTTTCCCAAAAGGGCATTAGTGAACCAGATAAGTTTTTATGGTGAACAATGATAACCGTTTCTAAGATTAGTTTTCAATTTCAGATTGAAATTAAATTCTAATTTAAATTTCACCAGCTGACGTGGTGGGATTTGAACTCCAGCCCCCAGAGCTGTAGCTGGACATCTGGATTGCTAATCCAGTGATATTACCACTGCACCACCATTCCATGTCCTAGAAATCTGTATTTAAAAAAAAATCCAAAAGCCTGTCTCTGTTCTTTTGGTGATCTTGAATTTATATGCTCTAGTTATCAACCATTACCCAAGAGTCTTTATTTTAACCAGATCTCTCCAATATGATACTTTAATTTCAAGCTCCTCAGTGCATAACAGGTGGATGATTCATATAGATTCTGTGACACCAGATGGCCAGCACAGACCAATGAGCAACGTAAATAATCTACAGTCATATATCTGAGTGGGTGGGGGGGGAGAGATAATTAATAAATCTACCAAAGAGTTAAGCAGATCCTTATTTACCTAGACAGTGATTAGAATTTGTAACCTGCTACCAGAAGGAGTATGTCACGGACTGGAGGGGGATTAATTTAAACAGCCCTGATTTCTCCTCTCACTACCTATCCATAAACAGGTGTTTTTGATTTCTGATTTCCCCCTTTTGTGGTGTGTTTTCCCCAAGCCTCCAGTTTGGAGTTATCCAATCCTCTATTAATAGCCCCACAGCAAACTCGAGATAAGGTAAACTAAGAGGGATGGTTTATTTTACACACACACACAACGCAGGAAAAAGAGTTTCACAGCATCCACCCCTTTTTGCATTCATACAATAAAAGAGGGATATGGGAAAGAAAGGGTTCAGGGCAAAGACCATGATAAAATTAAGAATTATGGTTTCATGTGAGTCCAGAATCCATGTCCAAGGAAGGTTCTTTTTGGTGGCTTTGTCTGGCAGAATTCCTGGTCTTGGTCCTAGGAACTCGGTTGCAGGTTGAATCCGTTGAATGTGCAACAAAGTATTTTTGTGTCTTGAGTATTAGTTCACTCTATAGGTGAAATACAGGATTCTTTCTAAATTCAG
The DNA here is from genome assembly GCF_017639515.1 of Carcharodon carcharias. Classification (NCBI taxonomy): domain Eukaryota; kingdom Metazoa; phylum Chordata; class Chondrichthyes; order Lamniformes; family Lamnidae; genus Carcharodon; species Carcharodon carcharias. Next base: position 186,096,898 of record NC_054470.1, read on the forward strand.
ACTTGGAGAGAGATGGAGGTCAAAGGCAGCCTACTAGCCTGGAGTCTGGCTCTCTTTGGAGGTTAAACCGCAACTGGAGATAAAATTCAAGAGCCGTATAATCAAAGGAATTCAAACAGCTCAAATCTCGGTCCCGTGACACCGTGGTTTTGGGTCGAGCTATTTCGTTAATGAGGTGCCAAGTTGAAATCCATCGTGTTTTGGAGCAGGTAACAGTGGGACCTTTAGCACAACATTGGAGATTAGGAGTCACAAATAGCTCTACTTTTGTCCATAGCTGGCTGGTGCAGACTTATCATCTACGAATCCTTTGTGTTGGCCTGGCTGGAATGTTATTACAATACAAGCCACATTCCAGGAAAATGATGAGGCAGTCTTTGTCCATTGGAACAGCATAGAATCTTTCAGAACTACGAGCATGTGATCAGCTGCAGCCATTTTATCAGCCCAGCAATTGTCCATTTTGAAAAACAAAATAATGTGATGAAGTAGTCAGGCTGACGTGTGTGTATACTATATATGTTTTTCTTCCTGTCTTCTGGATGGGACAAGTAGCTGAGACAAATAGCAGTGATGCATTTATGGGGAAGCTGGACGAAAACATGAGGGAGAAAGGAACGGAAGGAATTGCTGATGAGATAAAGTAGGGCAAGAGAAGACTCATCTAGAGCATAAACACCAGCATACACCAGTTGAGCCGAATGGCCTGTTTTATATTTTAAATTGTGTTGATATAATGGTTTATGTATGTAGAGGAGCAGGTATTTGAACCTCATTTGCTACTGCCACATAGAGGCATCAGTTGCAAGTTGCTTTGGAAAGTATACTTTTAGGGTAGGAATTATGTATGGTCAGTCTCTGTGAACTGATTTGGGTTTGTTCTTTTCAACAAAGACACCTGTTAACAAAATAGCATTAGGTTTAGAATAGTTGTGGAAAAGGATAAAGGAGCAATCAAATGGGCAAATACTCAGCTGGAGGAGGGCTAATTTCACTTATGATCCTGGGCCAGGCCCCCAAATTTTTGGTATGACCCAGTAAGGGACCAGTAACTTAAAGTAGACAAAATTTGCGATCCCAGGTACTTACTAAGAGAATAAAACCACAAAATTCCACTTTTTGAACAAACAAAATAAACTTTACTGTACACAGTCAGAAAAGTAAAACTATTTACATCTATCTTATATTCTTGACGTTCAGAATTAACATGAGGTACATGTGAATTAACAGGCAAACTGCGGTTGAGCACAGTACATTGCACAATACATGGCAGATGTGACCAAGACACATCCCACAAATTTCCCAGCAACCCACCCAGAATTCAGTTAAAACTGAGTTACACAATCCCGATAAAACTCTGCCTTCCTTATGAGAGATGCAAGTCTTCACTCTTCTTATTCAAAGATCTAGCCTTGAATTCCCTCCAAAAACCATGCTGACTCAGACTGCCTCAATGTCTGCTCATCTCCCAAGGTCTCAGTCTCGTATTCTGAGATTACATTCCCTAATATTCCCGAGTATGCATTCCAGCACAAATTCTCAGGCACAACTTCAGCTCTTCAGCCACACTGAGCACAACACTCCCACTCCAAAGGGTTATCTTTCCACGAAGGGTCCGCAGCTCGGAGTCACCAACCTCCCCTGCCTTCTTGGTTCTGCAGGGATTCTCCCAAGCCCACGCTGCTTGGAGCCAATCCACTGCAGGAGACTCTTTGCTCTTCTCTTCCCCGTGGCGGCCTCCTCCAGCTGGTCGCCTCCCAGTGGCTCCTTCCCTGGTCCAATCACTCACACTCACTCACTTTATCTATCTCTCTCTAGCGCTCTCTCTCTCTCGCTCTTCCCCCGCGCGCTCGCGCGACAGGCTATTTAAGATTGAAATGAGGAGGAATTTCTTCACTCAGAGGGTGGTGAATCTTTGGAATTCTTTTCCTCAGCCGTCTGTGGTAGCTCAATCATTGAGATGTTAAATACAGAAGTTGATAGATTTCTGGGTACTAATGACAACAAGGGTTATGGGGATAGCAGAGGAAATTGGCGTTGAGGTTGCTGATCAGCCATGATCTAATTAAATAGCGGAGCAGGCTCAACTGGCTGAATGGCCTTTTCCTGCCCTATGTTTTCAATCATATAGTGGGTCAACAAATTTATGGGGCAAGAAGCTTTGTAGCTGCAACATAGTTTTGTTATTCAATGTTTAGGATCCATTTTTTTGTGAGCTAAGATTTAGGAGCAAAGTATATGTAAGGTCACATTGGTTCTGAGTTAATTCTGCTTTTCTTGTTCTCGTATGAAATTGTGTCGCTACTTTTCTCCAGCTTAAAATATATTGAGCTAAGGAAAGGTAAGGGTTCTAGTTTTTATTTAAAGTACATAAATAATTTAACTTTTTTACTGTATTTAACTTAAAGTAAGGGTTTTTTGTTCAACTAGAGGCCTGGCAGGGCAGCTCAGTCCCGTGTTATGTACCGCCTGCAGCATGTGGGAAGTCCTAAGCGCTCCTTGCGTTCTGACTGACCACATATGCAGGAAGTGCCACCAGCTGCAGCTACTTGAGCTCCGAGTTTCGGATGACAGTTCCTCTGGGGAGTGCAGCCACGCTCATTGCACTGAGTAGCTCAGCTGCACAGTGGGGGAGGAAAAAGAGGGGGACTCGATACAAAGGGGAACAGACAGGCGTTTCTGCGGCCGTAGAAGTGACTCCAGGATGGTATGTTCCCTCCCTGGTGCCAGGGTCAAGGATGTCAATGAACGGCTGCAGGGCATTTTAAAAGGGGAGGGCAAACAAACAGAGAACGTGGTACATATTGGTACCAATGACATAGGCAGAAAGAAGGATGAAGTCCTGCAAGCAGAATTTAGGGAGCTAGGAAGCAGATTAAAAAACAAGATCTCAAAGTTTGCCACGCAATCGTGAATATAGAAATAGGAGGTTAGTCCAGATGAATGTGTGGCTGGAGAGATAGTGCAGGAGGGAGGGCTTTAGATTTCTGGGATATTGAGACTGTTTCTGGGGACTGTGGGACCTGTACAAGGCGGATGAGTTGCACCTGAACCGGAATGGGACCATCCTCCTTGCGGGGAGGTTTGCTAGTGCTGTTGGGGAGGGTTGAAACTAACTTGGCAGGGAGATAGGATCCCAAGAGGAGGTTCAGCAGGGTGAGCTGCACAGCCAAAATTAGAAGAGAGAGCAAGTGAGCCTGGAAGGCATAGAAATTATAGGCCAGCTAAGGCACAAGGGAGTTTGTCAGGGTTGGATGGTATTATTTTTTATGCAAGGAGTCTGACAAATAAGGCAGATGAATTGAGGGTACAAATTAACACATGGAAGTATGATGCCATTGCTGTCACTGAGACATGGTTGAGAGAGAGGCAGGATTGGCAACTCAATATTCCAGGATATAGGGTCTTCTGACTAGACAGAGAAGAAGGTAAAAGAGGAGGGGGTATCGCTATATTGATCAAGGAATCAATTACAGCAGTAAGGAGAGATGACATCTTAGAAGGCTCCTCAAATGAAGCCATATGGGTAGAACTAAAAAACAAAAAAGGAGCAATCAAATTGCTGGTAGTGTACTATAGGCCCCCAAACAATCAGAGAGAAATGGAAGAGCAGATATGTTGGCAAATTTCAGAGAAGTGTAAAAGTAATAGGGTAGTAATAGTGGGAGATTTCAACTTCCCCAACATTAACTGGGTTAGTCATAGTGTGATAGGTACAGAGGGAGCTGAATTCTTAAAATGCACCCAGGAGAGCTTTTTAAGCCAGTACATAGAAGGTCCTACAAGAGGTCCTGGATTTAATTTTAGGGAATGAAGCCAGGCAAATGGTTGAGTTATCAGTAGGAGAGCATTTTGCAGATAGTGATCATAACTCTGTTAGATTCAAGGTTGTTATGGAAAAGGACAAGGATGGGCCAGAAATCAGAGTTCTAAATTGGGGGAAGTCTGATTTTAATAAGATCAGATATGATTTGGCCAGAGTGGACTGGGAGCAGCTACTTTTAGATAAATCTGCATCAGAACAGTGGGACTCATTCAAGAAAGAAATAGGGAGAATACAGGGCCAGCATATTCCAGTAAAGACTAAGGGTGGGGCCAACAAATCCAGGGAACCCTGGATATCGAGGGATATACAAGATTGGATAAAGAGAAAAAGGGAGCTAATGGCAGATACTGAGGGCTCAAAATAGCGGAAGCCCTAGAGGAGTATAGAATGTGTAAGGCGGAACTTAAACAGGAAATTAGGAGAGCAAAAAGGGAGCGTGAAAAAACATTGGCAGCTAAAATAAAGGAAATTCCAAAGTTATTTTACAAGTACATTAAGAGTAAGAGGATAACTCAGGAAAGAGTAGGGCCCATTAAGGACCATAATGGTAATTTGTGGAGCTGAAAGACGTAGGCAGGGTTCTAAATGAATACTTTGTGTCGATGTTCACAAGTGGGACGGATGATGTGGATATGGAAATCAGGCAGAAGGACTGTGATATAATTAAAGAAATTAGCATAGAAAGGGAGGAGGTTCTAAGTGGTCTGGCAGGCTTACAAGTAGATAAATCTCCAGGCCTGGATGAAATGCTGTTGAGTGAGGCAAGAGAGGAGAGAGCAGGGGCACTGGCAATAATTTTCAATTCTTCTTTGGCCGCATGAGAGGTGCAAGAGGACTGAAAGACAGCCAATGTGGTACCGTTATTCAAGAAGGGAGGAAGGGATAAACCAGGGAACTACAGGCCAGTCAATCTAACCTCAGTGGTGGGGAAACTATTGGAGGCAATTCTGAGGGACAGAATTAATCTACACTTGGAGAGGCTGAGGTTAATCAAGGGCAGTCAACATGGTTTTGTTAAGGGGAGGTTATGGCTAACCAATTTGAATTTTTTGAAGAGGTGACCAGGTGTGTAGATGAGGGCAAGCATTTGACATAGTCTTCCTCGACTTCAGCAAGGCTTTTGACAAGGTCCCACATGGGAGACTGATAACGAAGGTAAGAGCCCATGGGATTCAAGGCAATTTGGCAAATTGGATCCAGAATTGATTGAGTGGCAGGAAGCAGAGGGTGATGGTTGAGGGGTGTTTTTGTGACTGGATGCCTGTGTCCAGTGGGGTTCCACAGGGATCGGTGTTGGGTCACTTGCTGTTTGTGGTATATATAAACGATTTAGACTTGAATGTAGGAGGGTTGATCAGTAAGTTTGTGGATGACACGAAAGTTGGTGGGGTTGTAAGGAGGATAGCTTCAGATTACAGGAGGCTATAAATGGGCTGGTCAGATAGGCTGATCAGTGGCAAATGGAATTTAATCCGGATAAGTGTGAGGCGATGCACTTGGGCAGGACAAACAAGGCATGGGAATACATGACGAATAGTAGGACCCTGGGAAGTACTGAGGATCAGAGGGACCTTGGTGTGCATGTCCACCAAGTCCCTTGAGGTAGTGGGACAGGTAGATAAGGTGGTTAAGAAGGCATATGGGATACTTGCCTTTATTAGCCGTGGCATAGAATATAAGGGCAGGGAGGTTATGCTGGATCTTTATAAAACGCTGGTTAGGCCACAGCTAGAGTATTGTGTGCCGTTCTGGAATCCGTATTATAGGAAGGATGTGATTGCACTAGAGAGAGTGCAGAGGAGATTTACCAGGATGTTGCCTGGGCTGGAGAGTTTTAGTTATGAGGTGAGATTGGATAGACTGGGGTTATTTTCCCTGGAGCAGAGGAGATTGAGGGGGGACATGATTGAGGTGTATAAAGTTGAGGGTAGACAGGAAGGAACTTTTCCCTTTGGTGGAGGGATCAATAACCAGGGGGCATAGATTTAAGGTAAGGTTTAGAGGGAATGTGAGGAAGAATTTTTTCACCTCGAGGGTGGTGAGAATCTGGAACTCACAGCCTGAAAGGGTGGTAGAGGCAGAAACCCTCATAGCATTGAAGAAGTATTTGGATGTGCACTTCCGAAGCCATGGCATACAAGGCTATGGGCCTAGTGCTGGAAAATGGGGTTAGAATAGTTAGGCAGTTCTTCGACCGGCGCAGACTCACTGGACTGAAGGGCCTTGTTCTGTGCTGTAGACCTCTGACTCTATGACTCTGTGTCAAAATTGAAGCCATTTGTTAATCAGGAGAGATTCAGTTGCTAATAAGATGCTAATGTGTTCCTGGTGTGACCTCGGAGATTGTAAGCAATCTGGACCCATCCTAAACAGCTGCTACTCCTGCAGAGGCTGATATGGCAAAATGGTGAAATGGAGAGTTTTTTAAAGGGTACAGAAGGACATGGAGTTTAAAAGTGGGGAATGAGTGGTGAGGGATACAAGGAAATGACCTGAGATGGTCTTGTCTGTGATTGAGCTAGTGGGTGTCACGTGAATTGGATAGGAGAAGCAGTGCATGTGGTTCGGTGAGTTTGTATCGAAGGAGATTTTTGGTCAATGCGCTGTGGGATGAGGAGCCACTGGTGGTTTTGGGGTGGGGCACTGGGGTGCAGCTCAAATCTTTTGTGGTTATAGGATGGAGAGAGCAGAGCTGGGGATGAGTTGGAAGAGTTTGCAGGGTGGAATTTGGGAATTCTGAGGAGTGACTGTTGAGGCCGCAGGTTGACAAAGGCATGAATCAGGATTCCATTAACCCCTTCCTACCAGGTGCTAATATACATGGAAAGATTTCTCTTTCTGATCCTTCACAGTGTTAGCTTTATAGGTGTGGTACTGTGTTTCTAGTTATACTCTACTGTTGCATGTTCTGCTATTCTCTTCTGTCTCTGCCAGAATTATATTCATTAACAGTTTTTTTTAAATGTAGGTAGAAAGAATCAACCGAGCCAGAGAACAAGGATGGAGACATGTGCTGGGTGTAGGTGGTTCTTGGGGAAGTGGAGAACATAAGGTAAATTTACATGATATATTTTAATCTGTTCAGTATTTATTACTGTCTTTTTATTTCTAGCTGCTTTTTTGGTTCTAAATATTTTTGTCCGATTTAAGTATAATATTTTCTCAATGTTTTACTGTGGGCTTGTTTTGAATTGATTCTTGCAATTTAACCTTTTGCAAATGAGACAGCTTTTTCATTGTATTGTTATCATGTCCTTGGAAAAATTGAGATGGTAATAAAATAAATCATTGATTTTTAGCATTTGCAGCTTGAAACCGGTGAGTTTATCATACCTGTATTTAACTTTTATTCATTGATTGGTATGATAGTGGTCCTTTAACTGTACAATTTACCAACTGTTAGGCCATTCAAAAGAATAAAAGCAAAAAACTGTGGATGCTGGAAATCCAAAACAAAAACAAAAATACCTGGAAAAACTCAGCAGGTCTGGCAGCATCTGTGCTCCTCTCCACAGATGCTGCCAGACCTGCTGAGTTTTTCCAGGTATTTTCATTCAAAAAAATGATTTTGTTCTTGAAGATTATGCAAATTTACAGATGCAAGACATCTCCAGATAAACCTATTCCTTTTTCAAATATCAGCTCCACTTTCCTGTCATTGTCATCATTCCTGTCAATTCTTTTTCTTCAAAAAGCAATCCAGTTGTTGTTGTAAGCTGTTGGGCATAGTTCGGTAATCTTATTAGGTTATTCATAGCCTTAGGTTGTTCAACAGTAAGCATTTACTGATTACTGGAAACTATATGCATAGGTACAGTGAAAGTCCAAGCTAGGAGCTGCCTCCATGCTTGCTTCCACACAAAGCTCTGTCCAACACTACACAAAACCCTTGATGTGGGCCTTGTGTCCTCTTACATCACTGGTACAGTACTCAGCTCCACGTTATCCCTTTATGTGCCAGATCCTATACTACAGTTGTCTCCTAAACCATTTATAATATTTGATTCAGTGGCCTTGATCATTTATTCCAAATCATGATACCCTTAGATGAAGAAACTCCACCTGATTTCCCTTCTTAGCTAACCTAAGTTTTAGTGCTTGAATGGCTAGTGTCAGTTCAGTTGATCCATATCATCGTACTTGCCAACTGTCAACATTTTGCTTGATTGCTGATAAAATTCAACATTGCCCAGGCCTCTTATCTCCTTAACACCACCCTGGCACTAATGAAAGTGATTCTAGATACTGTATGCCGTAGGTAGAAATTTCTTCCCTTGGTATACAGCGACCTGGATCATTTCCATTGCTGCTTGGGTGGTTTTGAGCAGACTTGGGCCTGTAGAATCCACCAGCAGAAAACCTGGGGAGGAATAAAAGGGGGAAAATGGAGAGAAGGGAGGAAATTCTGGAGAGGGAGAATGAGGTCGAAGCTGCAAATAGAAACATGGCCATGGAGGGTTGGAGGAGGGAGGTTGGAAGTAACGCTTTGGGGCCAGTGAGAAAAGTGAGCACTAAGATTAATGAGGAGAGAAAAGAGAGCAAACATAATGCATTGGTGGCGAAAGACTAAGAACAATATGAATTTTCAAAGCTTAAACTTTTATTAGGATTCCTAAAGTCATCTTATCACCAAGAAAACCTGTTCATGTGTCATTAATTTTCCCATAGAACTTTAATTCTCTTCGGGCAGCTGAATTTGTGTGCTTAATTTGGAATTGCTTATACAGCATGACAGTCCTTGACATAAAATGCAAAGTGATAACCTAAGCTACCAAGCTCTTAAAACATTTTGTTGATTCCTCAATGACCAAGTCATTATTTCCAGGTTATAAGAGCCTGCTTCTAATAATTAATCTTATTTGGCTGACGATCTATGTGAAACATGCCATCTGTCTGTCTATGTGGTGTGCCATTTTACCTGAAAACGTTCCAGGTTTGGCCTGGTGCTGGATGGAGTTAACTGGTCTTAGCTGGAGTGATAGGTAGGGGTTATGACGGTACACTTGAGTTAAGAAGAAAAACTTTTGCCTAGGATTCCAGCTGCAAATCTGCTTCTTTGGATGTCATTTGAGGACTGAATTGAACTTGGGGTGATGGCCCCTCTGCTGAAATTTTCTGCTGACATCCATTATCCCAATTCTTTGATTAAAAAAAATGATAAGGCTCTGGAGGAGGGAGGATAGCTGGCAGATATGGAATAATGTCTCAACAAGACATAGTAATCACTGCAATATAATTATCACGATGTCGGCTTAAGGAGCTTGTAGTGAACCATATAGACCTCTATTTCCTTTCTTTAAAAAAAAGTTTAAAATAATGGTGAATTGTAAATTTCATAAGTCAAAGAATCTTGCTGCACAGAAGGAGGCCATTCAGTCCATTGTGCCTGTGCTGACTCTTCAAAAGAGCTATCTGATTGTTTCTATTACCTTACTCTTTTCTTGTCACGTGAACATCCAGTTCCATTTATTAAGTTATCATTTTAAAACTTGTAGACATTTTTAAACAAGTAGGCTTTTGCTCAGCCTTGAGTTAACTTGAATACATTTTATTTGTAGGTTCCGTTCTTTGGTGGAGGAGGTGGAGGTGCTGGAGGCATTTTGCCTGCTCCAGCAGCTAACAGTGCACAACGCTACGAACATTACCATGCTATTCTTGACCAAATCCAACAACAGCAGAAAGAAAACATTAAAGGTTTTGTGGAGAAAGAAATTCGGTGGAAAATAGAGATGCAGCCTAAGGAGCCTGTTTTCAGGTACTTATCCATCCACTGGAAGAAGTGTCAGGGTCTAAATATCCCCTTTCTCGGCTGAGGAAAGAAACTGCATAAAATGCACTTTTTAGTCAAAGGTGAATAATTTTTAGTGAAATGGGAACTAAACTTGTGGGAAGTTGTAAAAATGTTTTAAACATCACAAAGTGCTGCAAATACTTTGAACATAGCATCAAGTGTTAAACAGCCAAATATGACAACTGACTTGCTCAAAGGCAGATCCTTCAAACAGCAATGAAATGGGTTTTAGCTGATCAGTTTTGAAGAGTATTGATTGAAGAGGAAATGTTTACCAGTAACACCCCACTATCAACATCCTGGGGGTTACCATTGACCAGAAACTGCATTGGACTAGCCATATAAATATTGTGGCTACAAGAGCAGGTCAGAGGCTGGGAATTATGTGGAGTGTCACTCTCCTCCCGACTCCCCAAAGCTGGTTCATCTTCTGCAAGACACAAGTCAGGATATGATGGAATTCTCTCCACTTGCCTGGATGAGTGCAGCTCCAACAACATTCCAGGACAAAGCAACCTGCTTGTTTGGCACCCCATTCACCACCTCTAACATCCATTCCCCCCACCACCAATGCACAATGGCAGCAGTGTGTACCATCTACAAGATGCATTGCAGCAACTCACCAAGGCTCCTTCCAAACCTGCAACTCCTACCACCCTGAAGGGCAAGGGCATCAGAGGCATGGGAACACCATCACCTTCAAGTTCCCCTCCAAGTAACATACCACCCTGACTTGGAAGTATATCGCAGTTTCTTCACTGTCGCTGGCTCAAAATCCTAGAACTCCCTCCCTAACATCACTGTGGATGTACCGACACCACATGGACTGCAGCGGTTCAAGAAGGCAGCTCACCGCCATTTTCTCAAGGGCAATTAGAGATAGGCAATAAATGCCAGCCTAGCCAGCAACGCCCACATCCTGTGAAAGAATTAAGGAAAAATGTTCAACAGAATGCTCCCTGAATTTATTTTTTCCCACAATGCTATGGAATCTTGAAAATCCACCTGAAAGTACAGTAGCAGGCAAATAGAGCTTCAGTTTAATATGTATCCAAAGGATGGCAATTACTGCAGTTTAGCATTCCCTGACAATAGCATTGAAGAGTATTGGCTGATGTACTGATATGGGGCTTGAATGCAGTACAATCTTAGAATGCTGCCAGTTGGACCAAGCAGCCATGTTTTACTGACTTCAAGATAGGTCAGCTTTTTAAAATATTTAATTCTGTGTGCAGCTCATTGACGAACAGGTCAATCTTTACCTTCTAAATGTAAAAAGGTTAATGTAAATCCCCACTTAATTATCAGAGATAACTTACATTTAGAATGATAAAACCTCACAACGCAGAAGAGGAGACCATTCAATTCATCGTGCTTTAGAAAGAGCTGTCCAACTCAGTCCCACACCAGAAGATTGGACTCGAAACATTAATTCTGTTTCTCTCTCCACAGATGCTGCCAGACCTGCTGAGTTTTTCCAGCACTGTGATTTTTATATCAGTCCCACACTGAATGTTTTCTCATAACCCTGTGTAAATTAGTTTTCTTTGAAAAGGCAATTGGCCATTTATTTGAAATTCTAATTCCACCATCTGTTTGGCCAGTGTGTTCCAAATTTTAACCACCCTCTGTGTGAGGGGAAGAAACTCTCCTCATATCCCCATTAATTCTTTTGCCAATTATTTTCTAACCTCTGGTCACTAACCCACTTGACAGAATAAACAGTTTTCTCCCTACTTGCCCTATCAAAACCCCTTATAATTTGGAATATCTCTGTTAGACCACCCCTTAATTTTCTCTGCTTTAAGAAGAATAATTTGTCTGGCTTTTACAGGGGCTTGCCAGCAGCTGCAGGCCCTGTGTTCAAAAATGGACCAGGTGGTCTTCACCAGATGCCTGATGCTGAAGCAGTCAGAAGAGAAGTGAAGAGACTTGAAAATGTGGCCAAGCAAGCAAATTCCTACAGGTTGGTTGCTGAAAGAAGCTTTGCTTTATTTTATTCTCAGAAATAAGAACCACTCCACATATAAAGGCCATTCGCTGCCTATGCCTCCTACATTTTAACAAGGAGCCTTATAAAGAAAGATCCATTCCTTTTTAATGCAAATACCAGGTTGTCACCATTTTAGATATCTTTCATTTTCATTGCTATTAAAATGGTGGAATTCCGCATTTTTATTTGTACTCCTGAAGGTGAAGGATGTTGGTGCTGCGAATGAGGACACTTATACACTTTTGTCTCTTATGCTTTAATGTAGATTAAATGCAGGCTAACCTGAACACTGTCTGAGGACAGATTGTGAAGGTTTGTGATAGGCAGTGTTTCAGGAAAAGATTTGTATTTCTCTAGTTTTTCATGTCTCAAATGTGCTTTGCAGGTATTGAATTAATTTGAATGGCAGTTAAAGTCAACAAATGCAAAACCCATATTGCACAGAGCAAGATTCCTGAAACACCAATGTGACAAGTAAACCTTTTAGCTGAGGGAGAAATCTTGTCCAGTATTCTGGAGCACTTCCTATGTTATTTGAATAGTAACACGTAATTGGCAGACAAGATCTCCGTTTAATGTATATCTTTAAGGATGGCACCTCCCACAATGCAGAACTCCTTCTTCTGAACCATGCAGGGATGTCACCCTAGCTTATGTGCTAGGTTCCTAAGCAAGACTTCAAACCCTCAATCTTATTCAAAGTTCGAGAGATCAAAGGGATGTAACCGAACCACACAAATCAGAAACATTCTAGTTCTGTTTCAGAACCTGTTTAGAGTTAACTGATCTCCACTGAGAATGCAGGCTAGCAAGGAGAAAAACCAGCCAGTGGTTGTTCTTGTTGTTATCCTATAATATCTCCTGGAAGGAAAGTAAATGTTGAATGAAGAAAGGATGAGTTTGGTTGTAAAAACATCCACTATAGACGACCTTGATGCTGTTGATTTTTACACCAGGATAGGTAGTGGACAGGGTATTAGAGAAACCCATGTAACTGTCCAGGAGAGGGAAGGGAGAAGAAGTGGGATGAAAATGCTTGAAGGAAACAATGTATACAATCAAATTCAGTGCAAGTTCAATTGTTTGCCTTAAAGGGGGGCCTAGTAGCGGTTGTTGATGTAAATTGATGAAGAATTGAGAGTCTTCAAGTTTTTATTTTTGGGTGAGTTCTACCTTGTCACAGAAATGAAGCCAAGTCCAATGTGAATCGTGTAAATTAAAGTGAGTCTTTCTTGCCTTGAGACTGACAATTGGCAGTGAGCAGGAGATTGATGGTAGTCAGGTAAACAGTGAGGCAACCCCTGCTTCAAGACTGCCTTGAAAATTCTGGTGGGAAATCTGAGTGGATATGGAGTTTCCACTCTGTAGAACACATCATGCATACAAATACTACAGATGTAGATTTCACAATAATTTGATTCAGAAGGCAGAATCGTCACAGATTTGCAGCAAGTGTGGTAGCGGGCTGTTTTACTCGCTGACCGCAATGGCGGCTTCTCATGCCATGTCATCCCAAACCCGCCACTTAAATTATGCATTCCTGGGAAACATGCTGTTTCCATGGTGTGCGATCTCTCATCCACCCACCCACCAAACCATCATCTCGCCGCTGCTTCACTCCTGGTGCCATGTTTAAAATCCAATTGCGTGCACACTTAGTGCTTCTGGCCCATGTCTGCTGTAAAGAAGACATGACCCCTGAAAGGCAAAAGGACCGCAGCCTCAGGTTCAGTGACGTGTCCCTAGAACATCTTTAGGACGTGCAGTGGAGGCTCGCTGTGATGTCTTCTACCCCTGCTATGGCTGCAAGATGGGTAGCAACATCACCAATCAGGCTTGGGAGGTGGTGGCAGCAGTGGTTAGCGCCACTGCCCTGCAAAAGAGGACAGCCACCCAGTGCCTCAACAGGATGAATGATCATCTTTGTTCCACCAGAGTAAGTGACTCTTCTCATTGCTCTCCACTCTCGAGCTCTCAAACCCATCACACATTCACAGGGCTCTCTCCCACTGCCAGTTCAAGGGACATTACCATTCACTGTCTCACACACACCTTCATTTATCCTCACCCTGTCCATGGGACCACTCACCACCCATACATGTCAGGCATCCTGCTTGCACTCTCCCCATCTCTATTCATGACGGACAAGCTGGCACACAACAAGGAGAGGCCGCAGACCAGTGGAGGAATGCCTGAAATCAACATCCTCACAGACTTTGAAAACAGAACCATCCAGTGGCCGGCAAGAATCTGGACCGTTCCTGTGCTGATGGTGAGGTCGGTGGTGCTCTACTAAGTGAGGAGCCAGCAGTGCAACATACGTCAGATAACCATGCTGTGGGTGATTTGTCCTGTTTCTCAGGCCGTTGCCATGCACTAATTTATCTCTCCTTGCTTTCACAGTCACATCTGAGTCCACAACCCAGGCCACCACTCAAGCCCCGAAGGCACCCTCCTTGAAGTCCCGTCACAGCGCTCACCCACACCCTCCACCAGTGCAGAGAGCCACACCTTGCTGAGACCTAGCTTTAAAGTAGCCTTGGGATCACAATCTAGTGAGCACATCGCACTTTCAGATGCATTGCAGGTGGAGGCAAGGACTTCCCAGGTGTCCAGCACTCAGAAGACTGCTGGAGGCCAGAAATTTGCTGAGAAAAAACAAAATACTGTGGATGCTGGAAATCTAAAATTAAAACATACAACGCTGGGAAAATCTCAACAGGTCGATGGTATCTGTGGAGAGAGAAATGGCGTTAATGTTTCAAGTCCGTTTGACGCTTCTTCAAAGCTAGAGAGGAGTAGAAATGAGATGGAATTTATCCTGTTGGAGGGAGTGGAGCAGGTAAAGCAGGATAGAAAGTTAGTGATAGGTCGGGGCAAAAGAGAGATTGACAAAGATATCATGGACACAAGACAAAGGGAGTGTTAATGGTAGTGGTGAAGACTAAAGTAGGTGCTGATAGTGGCATTAAGGTTAGAAAGCCAAATGTATTGATGGCAGAACAAGGGTCAGCACACTGAAAGAACAGATTGAACAAGTGACAGCCCTATGAGGGTTGCAGGGGGAGGGTTTAGTGGTTGGGGGGGAAAAAAGATTGAAAGGGATTAAAAATGAATAAAAGTAAAGATGAAAATAAAAATAAAAAAGGGAATTAGTATAAATTCCATTTCATTTCTACTCTTTAGCTCTGAAGAAGTCATACAGGCTCTAAACGTTAACTGTTTTTCTCTCTGTAGATGCTGTCAGACCTGTTGAGTTTTTTTTCAGCATTTTCTGATTTTATTTCAGAAATTTGCTGAGTCTTGAGTCAGATGTCAAACCTCTGGACTCAGTCATGTCACAGTTGCTGCAGCTGTAATGGCAAGCTAGGGAACATTAGGAAGGGATGTTTGCTCCACTCCTCAGATTACAAGGCACGATGGAGGAGTCTGTCCGCATTCAGGCTGAGGTGATAGTACTGGCATACCAACGCACTGAGGGCAACACTGGTAGGATGGCAGCCGCCATGGAGACCTTGGTTCAGGACGCGTCTCCTGCACTGCTGCACGGGCTTAATTCCAAAGCTGATGCCGCAGTTGGCCTTCAACAATGTGTACGCAAGAGGAGTATGGTGCAGCTTGATGCCACTCCAGCTACCCCTCCTTCTCAAGGAGTCACCCAGGGACTCTTAGGCACCCATAGGGAGGAGGACCAGCAGGTGTACACCCCAGGGCCATCCACCCAGGTGACTGAGAGTGGCCGGTCCATCCGACTCCTGTCTTCCTGTGACCCCAGCAGCTCCAGCACCACAGGTAGAGGGTGGTACTACTGTTACACAGCAGGTTCCTGAAAGCAGGCTGGGGTCCTCCAGAGGATGCCAGCCAAGGTCATCACAGACAGGGCATAGCAGGCAGTAGGCTGCCTCCACTTCTGCTGTGGATGACCAGGGAGCACCAATACGTAGGGGCAGGGTTAGGAAGATTAAGATGATGTAGTTGCAAATCTGGGCACAGATGTTAATCACTTGTACATAATGTTCACTATTGTCAATAAACTCCCAAGAACATCTTCCTGCTTGTGGCTCCTGGTTCTGATAAGCAGTGTTTGTTTCACTCAGATGTGAAACCTTTCTGCACAAGACAAAGGCAGTCTCAGTCCAGGGCCCCTTTCCTGTGCTTTGTGCAGCCTTTGAACCAGATTGATGGTCTGGCCTTGTGCTCCGTGGATAGATTGTTGATGCCTGCACCTCGATGATGCTTGTCATTGCTGCCAGAATGTCGTGAGCAGGCATCAAGGAGTGCCATAATTCTTTGTGTGCTCTCTGCGCCTTTAAGGTGGGGCTGGTCCCCATCTCTTCAGCGAAGGTATAATGAGGCTCAAGCTGCAACTCGTAATTTGGTGGAGCAAACCATCGAGGTGCTGAAAATGAGGTTTTTAAAGATGCTCTCTATGATTTGACCCTGATCACAGAGCGCTAGCGAGCTGCCCTCGGCCAGACAGGAGTCAGACATTCTCAGAGGTTATGTGAAGATCTATGGAGTGTCCTCACTGCATGTTGTCATTATTCTCTTGCAATCAAGCAACTATTTGGGCTTCCACTGCATCTCCATGACAGGAACATTATCATAGAGGGTATGTGCACTGCCATAAGGCAGACTAGAGTCAAATGTTCACAGATGCAATGTGAGGATCTTATGCAGTGAGGAGATACCACGTCGTTGTCATCTTCCACAAATTGAGCAGCTATGAGGGCCTCTGAGCGTTGGAGTCCAACAGGCACCCCTCATTTGTGCTCCACAACATTACTGTGCACACACCTCAAGAGTTTCCCTCAAAGTGCTTGCCTTTTATATGCTGTTGCGAAATTGCCGACGTGGGCTGATAGCCGGGGGGGGGTGGGGATTGGGGGAAATGAGTCTGGCGGGCTAGCCTTGCAATGATATGCTGATGTATTACAGTGAGGTTCCCAACATCTGCTGGTGGGAAACGCGGCCTGCTGTCGATGGGCTGAGCAGATGATCGCAAACTGGTTTCACGATGTTGTGAAACCGGTTTTTGGCCTTCTCGCCATTTTATCTGTTTGTGCCACTGAACACACCCAGTGCCAGTGGAAGTGGATGATTCCAACAGAAGACTCTGAAGTGTGGTTTTTGCATGTCGGATTTCCGATTCCTGGTGTATCCTCTGCCAAGACCAAGGTATCTTATACTGAGGGGCAGTTGATCTAGTTCGAATTGAGGCTGCCAGCATGAAAAAGTTATGCCGATCCTGAACTTTGTTGTGCCAAAGAGAGAAACCGAAAAGCTATTTATAAATGGATAAATGCCCATAGTTAAACCAGTTAATTTATATTATATCAAAATACTATAGATGCTGGAAATATGAAATAAAAGCAGAAAATGCTAGAACAGCTCAGCAGGTCAGGCTGCATCTGTCGTGAGAGAAACAGGGTTAATGTCAATTCTGTTTCTCTTTCTGCAGTTGCTGTCAGACCTGTTTGAGTATTTCAAGTTATTTCAAAGTGACTTGCACCTTTTCTACTTTGCATACCTATTGTATTTGAAAAAACCTTCCTGAGTCTTTTAAAATCGTAGCTCTTAAAAGTAGAACAGGCCCTGCACCTCTTTGAGGTTAATATTCCCAGCCCCCACAACCTCTCTCAGATTGAAGTTTGTTCATTGTATGATGTAGAAATGCGCATAGTTATGCCACCAAGCCACTTACCTATAATGTCCATGTTCAAAACATATTCCATTGTAGACAATAGTAAATCTGTGTAGGGTTATTTTTGGAAATACAAGTTTGGTTTCCTGGATTGTCATAAAACTCAACTGATGAATACCATCCATTCCTATTCAGTCTCGCCTATATGCAAGTCCAGTTCCATGCTGCTTGGTTATCTCTTAAAGCTCTCTGAACTCTCTGTGCAACTTACCCACTTGTATGACAAAAGAAGGAGTCTCTTAATTTATTTGCACTTCTATAAAACTGACTTCTTGTAATGAAGCTTTTTTTTTACATTTTGCTGTCTATTTATCCAGACAGCGAGGATATGCAGCTGCAGAAAGGGCAAAGCAAGTAGAAGAATTTTGGCAGCGAAAGCGGGAAGCATTACAGAATAAAGCACGTGGTGAAGGACACTTGGTATGAAACTTTTGGTTCCGTTCTCTTTTCTAAACTGTTGAGAGAGGTACAATGGGTTAATTGCATGATGTTGGTGCATGCCACTGTTTTCATAGCCTCTTTGCATCTGCACTTTTAATTCCTCGGTCAAGGGAGTAATTATGTGGAATCGCGGTATTGGCCATAGTGAAAGAGGAGGTAGTTGAGACTCTGGATAGACTAAAATTTGATAATTAGGAGGTATTAGAAATGCTGGCTTTATTTAAAGTTGATGTCATCAGGACTGGTAGGGATGCATCCATGGATGCTGAGGGAAATAAGGGTGGAAATTGCAGAGGAACTAGCTGTAGCCTTCAAATTCTCCTTTTACACGGGGTAGGGGGGATTGGTGCCAGAGGACTGGGGAATTGCAAATGTTACGCCCTTATCCAAAAAAGGGTGAAAGGTTAAAATCTGCAGCCACTGGCCAGTCAGTTTAACCTTGTTGGTGAGAAAGCTTTTAGAGATGATGATCTGAGACAAAATTAATAGGCTCTTTGACAAGTGTGAGTAAATTAGGGAAAACCAGCTCAGATTTATTCAAGTCAAATCATGTTTAACTGACTTGTTTTAGTTTTTTGATGAGGTAACAGAGATGGTTAATGAGGTTGATGTAATGTCAGTGGACTTCTAGAAGTGTTTGATAAAGTGCCACATAATAGACT
Organism: Carcharodon carcharias; assembly: GCF_017639515.1. Classification (NCBI taxonomy): domain Eukaryota; kingdom Metazoa; phylum Chordata; class Chondrichthyes; order Lamniformes; family Lamnidae; genus Carcharodon; species Carcharodon carcharias. Next base: position 186,115,315 of record NC_054470.1, read on the forward strand.
TGCCAGCAAAGTTAGAGCTCATGGAATGAAAGGGACAGTAGCAACATGGATACAAAATTGGCTGTGTGATTGGAAACAGAAAAAGGTGGTGAACGTTTGCTTTTCAAACTGAAAGATGATCTACCATGATTTGGTGTGGAACCATTGATTTTTTTTTTTTCTTTATTTCATGGGATGTGGGTATTGCTAGCAAGGCCAGCATTTGTTGTCCATCCCTAATTGCCTTTGAACGAGGCCATTTCAAATGGCAATGAAGAGTGGGTCTGGAGTCAGACCAGGTAAGAATGGGAGATTTCCTTCGCCAAAAGACCTTAGTGAACCAGATTTTTTTTTAATGACAATCAATGATAGCTTCATGACCATCATTACTGAAACTACATTTCAGATTTTATTAACTGAATTAATTTAATCCACAAGCTGCCTTGGTGGAATTTGAACCCAGGACTCCTGGGCATTAGCCTGGGCCCCTGGATGACTGGTCCCAATCACATTACTGCTATGCCACAGTCTCCCCTAGTGAACTATTTGGGTGTGCAGGGCACAATTTCAAAATTTTCAAACGGCACGAAATGTGGAACTATTGTGAACTGTGAGGAGGATTTCTCCTGGGCCCAAGAGTTTGAATACAGATATTGACAGCTACTGACGGATACCGTACCTCTCATTCTGAGATTTGTTGTTTCTCTATAGCTGCAGCAAAAAATTCAAGTGATGGTGTGCAATATTGCCCTGACTGTTGCGGCATCTTTTATCTTGAACTCAGAGCTTTAATTGTGCTGTCTTTGGACTGACCAACAAAATTTGTCAGCATAACTGACAAGTTGCAATGTGACATCTATTGGAATTTTAAATCCAGAACCAGACTGAGTCTCTTTGCCATGCCACTAGACTACTTTTTGGGGAAAAGAACAAAACCATAGATCTTCCATTTTAACTTTAGGAAGATTATTGGGCCCTTTTAACAGAAGGATAGTGATGGAGATGAAGAGGATATGCAGAGAGAGGTTTTTAGTAGGACAAGCAAGGAGAGACAATATAAAGTCAAGGGCACAATTGTAAACAGGGTGCAGGAAAAGATGAACCTGGAAAGTATATATTTACAAATTGTTGAAGGTGGCAGGGCAGGTTGAAAGTGGTTAGTAAAGCAAACAGAATCCTGGGCTTAGCTTATAAAAGCAAGGAAGCTGTGACAAGGCTTGGTAAAACTCTGGTTCAGCCTCAACTGGAGTATTGTGTCTAGTTCTGGGTACCACGTTTTAGGATTAATGTCAAGGCTTTAGAGAGGATGCAGAAAAAATGAGAATTGTTCCAGGGATGAGGGACTTCAATTATATGGATAGATAGAGAATAATTCCAGCTTCTCCATTTTTAAGAGAAGGCTGAGAGGAGATATGATCGAAGTATTCAAAATCATGAGTTTGGACAGGGTGGATTGAGAAAAAGTTTCCATTGGCTGAAGGGTCAAGAACCAGAGGACACCAGACAATTTAATGCTAATTTTTTTTTTAATAAGCGCATGGCTGCATTGAGTGCTGGAAAGAAGAGAAATAACTTGCTTAAAAAAAAACTAGCTTCCTAGAGGAAGAAGTAGTACTATATTACAAAAGAGCAGACTAAGGAGGACTATGAGAAATACAAAGACAAATTTACAATGCATATATATAAGTGCACAAAGTGTGGTGAATAAGGTTGGTGAGCTAAAGCAAAAGTAGCCATGTGGGAATATGGTGTAGTGGCAATAACGGAAACTTGGCCTAACAATGATGAGGACTGAGTGCTTAATGTTCAAGGATAAGTGTTCATAAAAGATAGGGAAGGAGAAAAAGGTGTTGTAGCAGTACTCCTTAAGGGAGGATTGCAGTGTTGGAAAGAAGATGTCTTTGAGGGGACAAAATCAGGATCCATTTGGTTAGACTTGAGGCATAAAGGGGATGATCACTTGACTGGGGGTATTCTACAGGCATCCAAATAGAGAGAGAGAGAGAGAGAGTTAGAAAGACAAATCTTCTGGGAAATCAGATGTGTGAGAACTATAAAATAGTGATATTGGTGAATTTCAATGACCCAAATAGTGATTGAGATAATGTTACAGGGTAAGGAGTGGGACATATTTCTGAAAAGTGTTCAGGAGCACTCCCTTGACCAGTATGTTCTCAGTTCAACTAGGAAGGAGGCACTGTTAGATCTAGTGCTGAGGAATGAGGTGGTCCAAATGTCTGTGGGGGAAGACGGGTAAAAGTGATCATCATATCATAACATTTAGATGAGTAACGGAGAAGAGCAAGGGGCAATCTAAAGTAGGACTTCTAAGTTGGAAAAGGCCCATTTCAATGGGATGAGAAGGGATTTATCATGGATAAAATGGAACCAAAGATTGACAGGACAAACTAATGGAGTTATGGGTGATCTTTGAGGAGATGCTTCAGGTACAATTTCAACAAGGATGAAAGATAAGGAAACCAGGGTTCCTTGGATGACGAAGGAGATAGAGAAAATGATGAGACAAAAAACAGAGGATGTATGAAACATTTCAGGTGAATTCTTCGAGCGCGAATCAGACCAAATACAAAAAGTTGAGAGGGATATGAAGAAGAAAAAACGACAGGCAGAGAGAGAATATAAGAATAGAATGTTAGTTAACATAAGAGGGAACCCAGAAATAATCTCTCGACATGTGGATAGTAAGTGTGTAGTAAGAGGTGTGGTGGGCCCGACTGGGGACAAGAAGAGTGATATATGCTTAAGGGCACAGGGTAAGGCTTGTATTGTTGTTTACTAAGAAAGAGGATGCTGACAAAATATCAGTAGAAGCAGTGATAGTAGAGGGTAATGGTTGGGATGAAAAATTGGGAAGGATGTACTGGGAAGGCTGGCTATGCTGTGATAAGTTGCCTGGTCCAGATGGCTTGCATCCCAGGTTGCTAGAGGGAGTGGGAACAGCAGAAGGATTTGCCGTAATCTTCCAGACTTCTTTGATATAGGGGAGGTGCTAGGAGACTGGAGAGTAGCATATGTGATGCATGTTTGAAGAAGGGTGCAAGGGCATTCCTAGTAACTACAAGCCAGTATGTTTAACATCAGTGGTGGGTAAGGTTTTAGAAACAGCGATTAAAGCAAAAGTCAGCAGGCACTTGAAGAGGTTTGAGTTAATTAAGGAGAGCCAGAATAGATTTGTAAAAGGCAGATCGTGCTTGATTAATCTAATTGAATTTTTTGATGGAGAGAAGGTTAATTAAGGGAATGCAGTGGATGTTTTTATGAATTTGACGAAAGCTTTGACAAAGTGCCAATTAAAAGTCTGTTTAATAAAACAAGTTCATGGCATAGAAGGCTGAATGTCAGCTTAAAAATTTGGGTTTGGATTTAAAAGGTTGACTTGAGAACAGAAAACAGCCAATCCTGTAAATAAATGTTTTTCAGACAAATGGTAGATAGTGCTCCCTAAGGTTCAGTGCTCGGACCACTTTTTTTTCACATGTAAATGACTTTGGTTTTGGAATACAGAGTAAAATTTCAAAATTTGTCAATGATGCCAAACCTTGGAGGTGTGGGAAACTGAGGGTGATACCAATTGACAATTAGGACATGGATGAGCTAGTAAAATGAGCAGACATGTGGCAGATGGTATTTAATACATAGAGGTGTGGTGGGGAATCTTCATTTTGGCAGAAGGAAGAGGGAGAGGCAACATAGGCTCAGTGACACTGTTCTAAAGAGTGTGCAGGGGCAGAGACTTTTATTCATTCATGGGATGTAGGTGTCACTGGCTAGGCCAACATTTATTGCCCATCCTTAATTGTCCTCGAGAAGCTTGTGGTGAGCTGCCTTGAACTGCTGCAGTCCATCTGGAGTAGGTACACTGCAAGTGCTGTTAGGGAGGGAATTCCAGGATCTTGACCCAGCAACAGTGAAGAAACAGCTATATACTTCCAAGTAAGGATGGTTAGTGGCTTGGAGGTAGTGGTGTCCCCATGCATCTGTTGTCTTTGTCCTTCTGGGTAGTAGTGGTCATGGGTTCGGTAGATGCTGTCTAAGGAGGCTTGGTGAGTTTCTGCAGTGCATCTTGTAGATGGTCCACACTGCTGCCACCAGGCATCGGTGGTGGAGGGAGTGAATGTTTATGGATGGGGTGCCAATCAAGTGGGCTGCTTTGTCCTGGATGGTGTCATGCTTTGAGTGTTGTTGGAGCTGCACTCATCCAGGCAAGTGGAGAGTATTCCATCACACTCCTGACTTGTGCCTTGTAGATGGTCGATAAGCTTTGGGGAGTCAGAAGGTGATTTACTCGATGCAGGTTTCCTAGTCTCTGACCTGCTCTTGTAGCCACAGTATTTATATGGCTGGTCCAGTTCAGTTTCTGGTCAATGGTAATCCCCCAGGATGATGGTGTATAGACCTTTGAAGATGGCAGAACGTGTTGAGAAAGTAGTTGGCAAAGCAGATGGAATTTTGGGCTTCATAAATAGAGATATTGAATACAAAACATGCTGAACCTTTATAAGGCTCTGATTAGGTGCCAACATGAGTAAGCAACCATTTCTGGCCAATGTAATTTGCAGAAGGACCTGAGGGTCCATGAGGCGACGCAACGATTTACCAGAATGGTTCCAGGGATTTGGGATTCCAGCTACAAGGTTAGGCTGGAGAATCCAAGGTTGTTCTTAGAGCAAAGGAGGTTGAGAGGAGACTCGACAAAGGTGTACAAGATTTGACAGGTTTAGATAACTTAGACAAAGAAAAACTGTTCCCATTAGCTGGTGGTCCAAGAACTGGGGGACACAGGTGTAAGATTTTGGACAAATGCTACCGGGTTGTATCTTAGACAGAGAGTGGAAAGGCCTGGAGCTCACTATCTATGAGGGTGGTGGAATTGGAGAAGTGAATGATTTCAAAAGGAAATTGGATTGACACTTGGAAGTAAACTTGCAGGACTGCGGGGATAGAAGGGTGGAATGGGACTGACTAGATTGCTCTAGAGAGCGGGCATGAACTCGATGTGCTAAATGGCCTTCTTCTGTGCCTTATGTGAACATTTGAGATGGTTGGCAAAGGAAGCAATGGTGACATGAGGAAAAGTTTTCTAAGGCAGCGAGTAGCTAGAGTCTGGTCTGCACAACTTGAGAGTGTGGCAAAGGCAGGTGCAATCCGGGCTTTCAAAAGGAAATTGGAAAAGCGCCTGAAGAGAGAATTTCCAGGCTTATGGAGAAGGAGTGGGACTTGCTAAATTGCTCTTGTAGAGAGCTGGAACACACAGATCAATAAAAATAATTGGAACTGACTAATGCATGGACTAGTTGAGACAAATAGCATTTAAGCAGAAGCTAGGTAATTGAGTGGGAAGCAATTAGAAGAATTTGGTTGTGGGATAGATGAAATAGATTGGGAGAAAATTCATCTGGAGCAGGGACCAACTGAATTGAATGGCCTGTTTCTGTGCTTTTAATTCTGTTATAAGTATGCGTGACGCACAGGAGGCAGTCTCACTCCACTGAATAGCCAAACCAACTTTACAAAGTTTGCAGAAGGTTCATTGAACTTCCAGTATGATATCTACACTTGCCCAGTGCTCATTTAAATGTTTCAAGAATGTGTAGCTACTTAAGATATTTAAAACCTTGTGGCCAGTACTTGCATGAGAGTACATGCATCACTTCAGGGCCCTAGAGTATGAATTGGAGCCAGGTGGTAGGATGCAAGTATTGTCAGCTACTGATGCACATTGTATCGATCATTCTGCGATTGGTCATTTTTCTATAACTAACTAAAAAGCCGTGAGAGCTGTGCAATATTACTCTCGCTGTTGCATCAACTTTTATTTTGAACTCAGAGCTTTAATCATGCTGTCTTTGGGACTGACAAGCAAAATGTGTCAGCACAGCAGACAAGTTGGAATGTGACATCTATTGGAATTTAAAATCCAGAACCATGAATGTTTAAGACAGGATCTCTTTGCCATGCCACCAGTCTACATTTTGGGGAAAAGACAAAGTTGTAAATCTTCTGTTTTAACTTTAGGAAGATTGTTAACCCCTCTAACAGCATCATATACTTGGTCTTCTGTGAGAGATTGGGGATGAGCAATAAATGCTGGCCTTGTCAATGAGGCCCATATCCCACGAAAGAATAAAAAAAGACAATTTAGGATTGATGGTTTGTACCCGCCAAAATTGCATGTGGTGGCTGTTAAGTAATTTGTAGGGACTCAAGTTGCAGAATGATTACATAAAGCTCTCCATTGTCTAAGAGATGTTGAACAATAACGTTTCAGAACAGGGCTCAGATCTTTTCAGAATTTACTTTTTTTTTTTACCCCCTGTATGGTATTAACAAATATGATATACTCTAAAATAAGAGGGTTACTAGCCTGGGAATTATTGCCTCAAACATCAGTTTATGCACATTCACCATGTTCTGTAATAATCCTTTGCTAGGTTTCAAGCGGTGTCTTGAATAGGCAAATGCTCTTAAAATAGGAAACAGGAGCGTCATGTGAATGTATCACGTCACAAACATGAAATTTAGAATATTCTGTTTTCTATCTTGGAAGCATGATTAACTTACTCATTTCTATCTTAAATGCTGGCATGCTTATGTTAAGCATTTGACCCTGAAAAAAATGAGTTTTATATGAAATATATTTGATCATTTTGTTTGCAATTGTTTAATAATTCTGAATAAATAATTGCGTTGGCTATTTTTTCAGCAGCAATTACTGATTAAAAAGTTTTTATTTTATTCCTCCATCCCAAAAGTTGACAGTGCCAGTTTGATTTTGTTACAAAGAGATGATCAAACTGATTGTGAAACCTAGTGATGTCTAAGCTAATTTACAACATTTACAGAGATTACTGAAGGAAGTGCTTTTTTCTGTCTCATGGAAGTGCTGTAACCACATGGTTAATAAGTTGTATTCACGCCAGTACATTCCAGTGGATTTGTTAATATTGACAGTATTTTAGGCAGATTATTTTTATTCTGTAAATTGTAAGTTACAAAATTGCTAGTGGTAAAATGCTTGAAACAGATTATACAGGCATTGCCATACACCCAGTATCACTCCTTCGATAAACCAAAGTGTCATGTTCTAACACAAGCAGTAATCTATATTCTTTAGATAAGAAAAGAAAATATATATCAAAACTTTATATTTAAACGTAGCACATCAATTGTATTGTTGTAAAATGTTAACATTGTACAAACTGCTTTCTTAGCAAAACTGATGTGGTTTAGTTCATTTTTATTATACCCATTGCTTGCATTCTACATTTGACAACTATTTAGTCAGTTTATGAGCTAGGGGTTATGTACTGTGATGCTAGAAGTCTTAAGTAACTTGCAGCTCAGCACATTTAAATGGATTTACGAGTTACATTTGTGCCAAAAAGAGAGAATATGACCATCTCTTCTTGATGTTCCACACAACATTACCAGCGCGGAATCTCCCACCATTAACATCCTGGGGACTACCATTGACCAGAAACTGAACTGGACCAGCCATATAAATACTGTGGCTACAAGGGTAGGTGAGAGGCTGGGAGTTCTGTGACAAGTAACTCACCACCTGAATCCCTGAAGTCTGCCCACCATTTGCAAGGCACAAGTCAGGAATGTGATGGAATACTCTCCATTTGCCTAGATGAGTGCAGCTCCCACACTCAGGAAGCTTGACATCATCCAGGTGAAAGTAGCCTGCTTCATTTGCACCCCATCCACCACCTCCAACATCCACTCCCTCCACCACCAATGCACAATAGCAGCAGTGTGTACCATATACAAGATGCATTGTAGTAAATCAGCAAGATTCCTTCGACAGCCCCATCCAAACCTGCACCCTCTACCAGCTGGAAGGACGAGGGCATGGGAACACCACAAACTGCAAGCTGCTTTCCAAACCATTCACCATCCTGACTTGAAAATATATCGCAGCTCCTTCACTGCCTTTGGATCAAATTCCTGGAAAACTCTCCCTAACAGCACTGTGGATTTACCTACACCACATGGACTGCAGAAGTTCAAGAAGGTGGCTCAACACCACCTTTCCAAGGGCAATTAGAGTTGGGCAATAAAAATGCTAGCCTAGTCAGCAATGTGCATATTCTGTGAAAGAATTTAAAAAAAAACTTCAGCACCACTGACAGCAATGAGTACCATCTACAAGATGCACTGCAGCAACTCACCAGGACTCTTTCGACAGCACCTTCTGAATCTTTGACCTTTGCCACCTAAAAGGATAAGGGCCGAAAACACGTGGAAACACCACCACCTGCAACTTTCCCTTCAAGCCACACCACCATCCTGACTTGAAACTATATCACTGTTCCTTCACTGTCACTGGATCAAAATTCTGGAATTCCCTTCCTAACAGCACCCTGGGTGTACTTGCACCACATAGACTACAATGGTTCAAGAAAGTGGCTCACCACCACCTCCTCAAGGCTAATTAGAGATGGGCAGCAAATGCTGGCCTTGTCAACGATGCTCACATCCTATGAACAAGTAATAAAAAAAAAATTGCAGGAATGTCCATTCAATCTGACTCATGAAGTCCAGGTAAGTCAGTTCTTTCTTACTGACTTGTCCTGTTTGAATTTTGTCAGCTTGGAGTCTCTAATGGGCTCATTATAATTATTTTGCTGCATTGGTGTATGACTCCTAAATCAGAACAGCAAGACTTCTATCTCTGGGCAGAAATGCCTGCAAAATTGATGGGAGTGTTGATTTTCTATGTGACCCATGAGGCTTCATTGTATCCACTTAAGTGACCCACAGAGATGAAAATCTTCAATGCTCCTGCTTGTGCTGATTATAATGGTCACTCCTAATATTTTTCCGATATAGGAACTGAGTAAAAGGACAATGCACAGATTTGGATTTCGACATTAGCTCTTTTGAAAATTAACTTTGCACGTTTAGTGTGGATTCTGCTCTCACATCCATGTGGCCAACTCAGACATGCATCTTCTATCTTTGGTTGCGGAATACTTCTCATCTACTTAGTGTGGGTGACATTTATCTACAAGCACTGGACCAACTATATGTATGCTGACAACCCTTGGCTTCACCATTGTTAATCCCCTTCCTTGCTTAGCTTCATAATTACTGTTGTGCTTTCCAAGTGCTTGTCTATCATGAAGCCATACATATTCCAGACTTTCCTCAGGCTTGACAAACAGTTTTGAATCCAGGATGCTTGCAGCAGAAATTCCATATCCTAAGCCTTAATTGTGGGCATTTCACTAGAGTGAGCTACCTTGGTGAACTGTAATGACTTGAGCTAGGCTTCAAACTCATACCCTACCCAGAGTCAAAGCCACCTGTTTTCAGCTCCAAAACATTGCCCATTTCTGTCCTGCCTTGTTTCCAGTGCCACTGAAACTCTGGGTTGGATCTCCCTGAGGGCTTTGGGACCACAATGTCAGGACCAAATGCAGATCCTGATGCTTGCAGCATGTCTGTGGTGCAATCTTCTGGGAGGTAGCCTCTTATTTAACCACCTCTTTATTTGCCATCCTATTAAGGACAGTGGTTGGGCTTGGCCTCTTGCTACGGAGCATAGTGGTTAGTCTATCTATTCAGTAATGCTGTGAAAAATAGGATGGTTGGGGGAGATACAAGACATGAGAGAAGGGAAATAACTTTACGTTAGGATGGATTGGACTATGTTGCGAAATGAGGGAAGAATGTACAAGAATAGATGCTGTTCATATGGGTGACCAATTTACCAGGGATAGATTGGGAAATCTGTAAAGGCTGCAGTAGGAGAGAAAACATGATCATGGGTGTAATCTTGGATTGTTAGATGGAACAATTTATCAAGAAAATAGCACCATGTGCTTTGATGGTATCTGACCTCATGTTAAGTCAGCAGTCAGGAAATAAGTGGTTCAGGGAACACCTGCCAACATTGATTTTGATATGGATCAGTGTATGGTGTGACAATAGTAAGGAAATCTCACCTGGGATGTAAGTCCAGACAGATATAGTTCCAAACCCAGAGCTGATATTGAATTTGTAGAAGGCACTAGTATGGCTACATTTAAGGAATTGTGTACAATTGTGACCACCATGGTACAGCAATTATATCAAACACTGGAGGCAGGCAGTACAGAAAAGGTAAAACTTAACTGCTTCTTAATAAGGTTTGAAATTGTCTAATCTGAAGAGGAGCAGGTTTAGGAGTGACAAGGGGTTCGTGAGGAAATAGATACATGAAATCCTCAATATATTAAAGACTACAACAAACTCATGCAAGATTCAGCCAAAATTTAAATTTAATTACTTTTCCGTAGGTCAACATGTGAAAACAGCTGCTCAGTGAGGCATATGGTAGGAAAATTTAGATGGCAGAATTGGAGATCTGTGAGGGAGTGGGTGATTGAGAGGAATTGACTCTTGGGACTGGCAGAATGGACCACAGACTTTTTCTCTGCTGCAGACCTTTCCTTAGTTCTTGTTCCTGTAATACCTTTTGAAATATTAGCACTACTTAAGAAGCGAGATCCTTTAAAAATAAGACTCATTAATATTGGTTTCCTAGATTCAAAATCTTTGATTAACTCATGAGCTATTTGTAACCCAAATTTTGAGGGCCTAATTTAAGATCAGCACATGCAGGTTGAGTGCCAATTTGAAGCTTACTTTTGCTGAAAATTAGATATTTAATGCAGTTTGCAGTCCCCTAATTTACCTGCTGCATTTTAAGTTAGGTTTACTTGTGTGCAGCGATGACCTGGAACCTGGCAACTTGGGTACCTTGCTTGAACCCAGTTAATGATTCACAGGATTTCTGATCATGGTGTGAGGAGAAGGCTTTGCCGCCAAGCCCAATCCCATTTGTGTTTAATGCCCCAATATGCAGGTTTCTAGAATGGATCAGTGGATGGAAATCAGAAGTGATCATCTTGGCTAATTTTCTTCTCTTTCCCAGCCCCGCCAACCTTCTTTTCCCCATCTCCCAATCAAACACATCAATCTTCGCCTGAAGGCACTAACTTCTTCAGAAACTTAGGCTGCCACTCTGTATACGCGAAAGATGCCAAATGTTAAATGTGTTGACTGGTGCAAACTAAGGGATCAGATTATTGTTGCGCGATATAACCCACTGTAGCCTTCTACGGCCCTGGTTGCGATGAGTACAGACTTGGATTGAATTGGGGATCTCCTTTGTCATATTCTGCCTCTGAGGGTCATCATAGTGACCATAGTTGAATCACATGCTTTGTGTTAGAGTTTGAAAGTACCCTTTGCCAATCTTCTTCCAATGTTGCTCTTGATCTGGCCACATGTTCTTTTATTTGTACTCCATATATAGTACAATCGCAATGATATAATACACTAAACCCAGGTCTGTGTTTGATTCATTGAAGAGTAGAGCTCACGTGTGTCACCGAGCCCAGAATGTTGCACATTGAAGCAACTGTTTATACTAGCCTGGTGAGAAGTTACATAGTTCGCTCTACGGTGTATAAGTACACTGTGAAACCAGTTCAGAGTTTGGCACATTGTGACCTGGATTTGTGCCTGCCTATACGAAGTGGTGCTCTGCAGAACACCCAGGTGATTATGGACTGTCATTGGTTGCTCCAAATGGGGCAATAATTATCTATTGGGTTTAACTTACTAATTAGTCAAATTGCTAAGTGTTAGCAAATCAGATATAACAAGGGAGCAGGGCTACATCACTGTATACCTTCAGGAAAATGACTGATTTATCTCTGTTCAGAACTATTAACTTTGGACACTCGTGCTAATCCATTGGGATGAAAGATGATCTATCATTTCAGATTTAACATCTTTGAAGTTAATTCAGTTTTTCTTTAAAGTTCATTATTCTGAGAAGAAATCATTGTGCTGTTTTTAGTATAGTCTTAAATACAAATAAAGTGTCTCTTAAGGCTAGAATATCACAATCATTGAAGAAAATATTAATTTGATGCTATTGGTTTCAAAATAAATTTAACAAAGATTGATATCATAAAGAAGCAAAGATATTGTTGAATTTATTCCTTGCTGAACGGAGTAAACTGCATTTTAGTATTTCATGATCACATACTATTGAATTTGTGTTTGGTGGGCACTCTTTTTGTAAAAGCCCCATTTTCTTAAATTTAACCCATTGAATGGTAAACAGGGGATCCTGCAAAACCTGGCAGCTATCTATGGAGGCAGGCCCATTTCAACAGGAAGAGGAAAATCCAGAAGCAAGGAGGAAGAGGTAGGAGGCCTGCATGTTTCTCGTCTTCATAAAGCCAGTGGCATGTCTTTTTGGGCCATTTTGTCAGCGTGCCTGCAGTTTACACATACAGTCCAATCAATAGAACGAGCTCCCTGCTTCTCTTGTATGCCTGTATTCTAATTGGGTATTTTAATCAGTAAGAGTGTTTCCTGCATTGCAAATGGTCTATTTAAGTGGTTCAGGTGTACAGGGAAGTGGAAGGATCTCTCTGTTCTCCCTTTTCTCGTTTTGTTGCTCCCTTTTTTGTTTTGAATCATGATGCTTCCTGATGAACTACCTTTTGAGGAGTTACTGATAAGCATGTGCAGATACAATAACAGGGCACTGTTGTTACATAACCAAGCAATCAGCGTCACAGATGCAGTTCTCTCCCACACGAGGAAATATAAAAACGCGACTAACTTGGTGATCTCGTGAACTAAAGTTCCTGATGACAGATAATGGAGGTGGCAATATAAATGCGGCGAGAGTGGCATTGGGAAGGGAACTGTTGCCTTGAAACAGTCTGTTACGTTAAAGAAAATCTTGAATGAATCCTCAGTTCAACACAACACAATTTCCTATCCTAACCTCATTGGTCTCTTTAACCCCCCCCCCCCCCAAGCTAGTTCTTTTAACAGTTGAGTGTACTTACAATAAACCTAACCAGTGAGTAACAGAGGCATGCTGTCCAGCAATGTCCCAACTTTAGTTCCCCCAGTCAGTGCTGAGTTAGCTGACCTCAGTCAGCAGTGGCACTACGAAAGTTGGAGTTGACCTCAGTAAGTGGTGGAGTGGAGAAATTTGGCCAGGCCTCTGCCCATGATTGGTGTTAAATAAATCCCTTTGGAAAGGCCTGTCTGTGTTTGTACAGATATTGGGTGAGGACAGAATTGGGCTGGGCTTTAATGGTTCTGCGGTTGACTAGCCTACCACACTCATGCATGACAAACGACCACTTGTGAGTTACTAGATGGTTCCACGAATTGTATTCCAGCTAATACTGTCATGGGAAAGTTAAGGAAACAATTAATTGTAACTTCAATTTTGAGAAGTAATATTAATGAGAAAGCGGCCTTTGAGTTATTACTTGATTGCTTTGCTCTTGGCTTACATAAAATTATCTAATCTGAGGTGTATTTTTTATTCATTCATGGAATATGGGCATTGCTGGCGAGGCTGGCGTTTATTACCCACCTCCAATTGCCCTTGAGAAAGTGGCGGTGAGCTGACCTTGTTGAACCGCTGTAGTCCATGTAGGTACACTACAGTGCTGTTAGGGAAGGAGTTCCAGGATTTTGGCCCAGTGACAAGTGAAGGAATGGCAATTTAGTTCCAAGCCAGGATGGTGAGTGGATTGGTCATAAAGCCAAAATTGGCTTATGTGAGAGATTGGATATGTTGGTTGTTGCTCAGTGGTGGCATTCTTGTGCTAGAAAGTTATAGATTCAACAGCCACATAGATTTTGCATTCAAAATTCACCTAAGCTGACACTTCCAAGGCAATACTGAGAGAGTGCTGCACGTTCAAAGGTGCTGTTTTTTGGATGCTACTTCAAACTGAGGTCCTGTCTGCCTCCTCAGGTGAACAGAAAAGATCCATGCCAGTATTTGATTGAATTTTGCATCCAGTATGAAAGGGAGAAGAGTACCTCCAAGGTAATAATCTCGGTATTACTACCTAAACCACAGGCAAACTGGCAAAGGGTAAATGAAGTCAAGGAGTTAAATGCGTGGCTCAAAGATTGGTGTGGGAGGAGTGGGTTTCAGTTCATGGGGCACTGGCATCAGTCCTGGGGTAGAAGGGAGCTGTTTGGTGGGACAGGCTTCACTTCAACCATGCTGGGAGCAGTGTCTTGGCAAACCGAATAACTAGGGCTATAGCGAGAGCTTTAAACTAAAGAGAGAGGTGGTGGTGGTGGTGGGTGGGGGGGTGTGGGTGGGTGGTGGTGAGGGTTCTGGAGAGGGGATACATAGTCTTACAAAGCAAAAGGATATGGCAGCCTTGCAGGACAGCTATTTGGGTAATGATAGCTAGAGTGACAGGAAGGGACAGAGTGTACAAACATAAAAAATAATCAGTAAATAGGGTCAAAGGCAGGAAAAATGGTAAAAAGGTAAATTTAATGGTGCTTCACTTAAATGCATGTAGTATTTGGTACAAAATAAATGAACTACTGGCACAAATACAGGTTAATGTGCATGATCATATAGCCATTATGGAGACCAGACTACAAGGAGATCAAGGCTGCAAATGAAATATTCCGGGGTATGTGCCTTTTCAAAAGGACAGGCAGGAAGGAAAGGGTGGTTGGGTAGCTTTGTTAGCATGAGATGGAATAAGTGCAAAAGCAAGAAAGGATCTTGGATCGGAAAATGTAGAATCCACATGGATGGCGATAAGAAATAAGAGGAAGAAGACACTGGTGGGACTGGTCTACAGGCTCCCAAACAGTAACTATATTTTGGACAGAGAATAAATCAGGAGATAATGAGGGCATGTAAAAAAGGCAGCACATTACTCATGGATGGTTTTAATCTTAATGTAAATTGGGAAAATCAAATTGGCAGAGGTAGCCACAAACAAGAATTCAGTGTGTTTGGGACAGTTTCCTCGAGCAATAAGTTGTGGATCCAAGCAGGGGTCAGGCTATTTTGGCTCTGGTAATGTGTAATGAGGCAGGTTTAATGAATGATCTGAGTGTAAAAGATACCCTCGGAAACAGTGACCATAATATGGTAGAATTTAGCTTTCAGTTTGTGTGAGAAATTAGGTCGGAAACAGCTGTGCTAAGCTTAAATAGGGGTAATTGCAAAAGAATGAGGGCAGAGTTGGCCGGAGTGGACTGGGATAGGATTTTAGCAGAAAAAACGATTGAACAATGGCAGAGATTTAAGAAAATAGTTCATGAATCTGAACAAAGATATATCCCAGTGAGGAAGAAGGATTCAATGAAGGGGATAACTTCCTTGGTTAACCATGGTTGGTTTAAGGATAGCATCAAATTAAAAGAAAAGACATACAATGTAGTAAAGATTAGTGGTAAGCCAGAGGATTGGGAAAGTTTTTTTTAAAAAAATGACCAAAAAAAAGGGAGAAAATAAACTTTGAGGCTGAACTAGCAAGTAATATAAAAACAGACAGTAAGAGCTTCTTTAAATGCCTAAAAAGGAAGAGAGAGAGGCCAAAGTGAACATAGGCCCCTTACAGAATGGGACTGGGGAAATAATAATGGGGAACCAGGAAATGGCAGAGGAGTTGAATAAATACTTGGCTTCAGTCTTCATGGTAGAAGACACTAATAGCATTCCAATACTAAATAATCAAGGGGCAAAAGAGGGGGAGGAAATAAATACAATAACTGTCACTAGAGAAAAAGAGTACTAGGGAAACAAATGGGGCTAAAGGCCAATAGGTCCCCTGGACCTGATGGGTTACATCCTAGGATATTAAAGGAGGTAGCTACACAGATAGTGGATGCACTGGTAGTAATCTTCCAAGAATCCTTGGATTCTGGAAGACTCAGGATTGGAGAACAGCCAATGTAACACCCTTATTCAGAAAGGGAAGGAGACAAAAAACAGGTAATTATAGGCCAGTTAGCTTAATATCTGTCATTGGGAAAATGTTGGAGTATATTATAAAGAATGTAATAGCAGAGCATTTAGAATTGCATAATCTAATCAAGCGGAGTCATTATGGCTTCATGAAGGGGAAATCATGCCGGACAAATTTCTTACAATTCTTTGAGGAGAGAACTAGCAGGATAAATAAAGGGGAACTAGTAGATGTAATATATTTGGATTTCCAAAAGGCATTCGATAAGGTACCTCACATAAGGCTACTTAATAATACTCTTATAAGAGCCGATGGTGTTGGGGATAGTATATTAACATGGCTAGAGGATTGGCTAACTAATAGAAGACAGAGTTGGGATAAGGGGGGCACTTTCAGGAAGGCAACCTGTAACAAGTGGAGTGCCACAGGGATCAATGCCACGGCCTCAATTATTTACAATATATGTTAATGACTTGGATGAGGGAAGTGAATGTACTATCGCCAAAAAAGTGGCAGATGGAATATAATGTGGGAAAATGTGAGGTTATGCCCTTTGGCAGGAAGAAAAGAGGAGCTGAATATTATTTAAATGGAGAAAGACTGCAGAAAGCTGCAGCACTGAGGGATTTGTGAGCCCTTGTGCATGAATCCCAAAAAGCTAACATACAAGTTCAACAGGTAAAAAGGAATAAAAACAAAAAAAACTGCAGATGCTGGAAATCCAAAAAACAGAATTACCTGGAAAAACTCAGCAGGTCTGGCAGCATCGGCGGAGAAGAAAAGAGTTGACGTTTCGAGTCCTCATGACCCTTCGACAGGTAATAAGGAAGGCAAATGGAATGTTGGCCTTTATTTCAAAGGGAATGGAGTATAAAAATAAGGAAGTCTTGCTAAAACTATGCAAGGCACTAGTTAGACCAAACCTAGAATATTGTGAACAGTTTTGGTCCCCTTATCTAAGGAAAGATATACTGACATTGGAGGCTGATCAGAGAAAGTTCACTAGGTTGATTCCAGGGATGGAGGGATTTTTCTTATGAGGAGCAGTTGAGTAGGTTGGGCCTGTACTCATTGGAGTTTAGAAGACATGGTAGCTAAATTTGCAGATGACACAAAGATAGGTAGGAAAGTATGTTATGAAGAAGACATATAAATAAGTTGAGTGAGTGGGCAAAAATCTGGCAGCTAGAGTGTATAATATAGGAAAATGTGAAGTTGTTCACTTTGGCAGGAAGAATAAAAAAAGCATAGTATTACTTAAACGAAGAGCTCCTGCAGAATTCCAAGGTGCAGTGGGATCTAGGTGTTCTCATGCAAGAGTCACAAAAAATTAGTATGCAGGTGCAGCATGTAATCAAGAAGGCTATCCTCTTATTATGAAAGGAATTTAATATAAAAGTAAGGATGTTATGCCTCAGTTATACAGAACATTCATGAGACCGTATCTTGAACAATGCATACTGTTTTGGTCTCCTTATTTAAGGAAAGATGTAAATGTGTTGGAGGTGGTTCTGAGATGGTTTACCAGATTGATACCAGGAATGAGCAGGTGGTCTTACGAGGATAGGTTGGACAGGCTGGGCTTGTTTCCACTGGAATTTAGAAGAGTTAGGGGTGACTTGTGTTACTCGCAATAAGTGCTTGTCGTGGAAGAATGAGTCCAAAGCTAGTCTTTGACCTCCAAGCTGGTTTAGCTCTCAAGACAGCTCTTCAGTGCGGCCGACTTTTCCAGAGCCTTCCACACTGAAATGTTACAACTGTAGCTGTTTATACATTTGAGAGATGAACCAATGTACATCACATGTTCTAACAAGCAGTTATACAATGTAACTGCCCGTTAGCAAGAAGATTGCTATTGGACCTTGACAATGTAATTGCGGATACATTGACAACTTGACTGAAGTATGTAAGATCCTGAATGGCCTTGACAAGCTGGACATGGAAAGGATGTTTCCTCTTGTGGGTGAGTCCAGGACTAGGGGGCACAGTTGGGGTTGCCCTTTTAGGACTGAGATGAGCAGAAATTTTTTCTGAGGATTGTGGGACTTTGGAACTTTCTCCCTGCGAAGGCAGTGGAAGCAGGGTCACAGAATCACAGTGCAGAAGAGGCCCTTCAGCCCATCAAGTCTGCACCGAAACGTGAGAAACACCTGACCTACCTACCTAATCCCGTTTAGCAGCACTTGGCCCATAGCCTTGAATGTTATGACGTGCCAAGTGCTTATCCATGTAAGTCTTAAAGGATGTGAGGTAACCCACCTCCACCATCCTCCCAGGCAGTGCATTCCAGACTGTTACCACCCTCTAGGTAAAAACATTTTTCCTCACACCCCCCTAAACCTCCTGCCCCTCACCTTGAACTTATGTCCCCTCGTGACTGACCCTTCAACTAAGAGGAACAGCTGCTCCCTATCCACGCCCCTCAATCTTGTACACCTCGATCAGGTCACCCCTCAGTCTCCTCTGCTCCAAGGAAAACAACCCAAGTCTATTCAACCTCTCTTCATAACTTAAATGTTTCATCCCAGGCAACATCCTGGTGAATCTCCTCTGCATCCCTTCCAGTGCAATCACATCCTTCCTATAATGTGGTGACCAGAACTGCACACAGTACTCCAGCTGTGGCCTCACCAAGGTTCTATACAACTCCAGCATGACCTCCCTACTTTTGTAATCTATGCCTTGATTGATAAAGGCAAGTGTCCCATATGCCTTTTTCACCACCCCACTAACATGCCCCTCTGCCTTCAGAGATCTATGAACATGCACGCCAAGGTCCCTTTGTTCCTCAGAACTTCTTAGTGTCATGCCATTCATTGAATACTTCCTTGTCAGATCACTTCTTCCAAAGTGTATCACCTCACACTTTTCAGGGTTAAATTCCATCTGCCACTTATCTGCCTATTTGACCATCCCGTCTATATCTTCCTGCAGTCCAAGACACTCAACCTTACTGTTAACCACCTGGCCAATCTTTGTGTCATCCACAAACTTACTAATCCTACCCCCCCACTTAGTCAACTATGTCGTTTATATAAATGACAAATAATAGGGAACCCAGCTCAGATCCCTGTGGTATGCAACTTCCAGTCACTAAAGCATCCTTCTGTCATCACCCTCTGTCCCCTACAACTAAGCCAATTTTGAATCCACCTCATCAAATTACCCTGTATCCCATGTGCCTTCTTTACAAGTCTCCCATGTGGGACTTAGTCAAAGGCTTTGCTGAAGCTACATCAACTGCACTACCCTCATCTACATACCTGGTAACCTCCTCAAAAAATTCAATAAAATTTGTTAGGCATGACCTCCCTATGACAAAGCTATGTTGACTATCCCTGATCAAACCTTACCTCTCCTAGTGGAGATAGATTCTCTCCTTCAGAACTTTTTCCAATAGTTTCCCTATCACTGACGTGAGACTCACTGGCCTGTAGTTTCCTGGCTTATCTCTACAACCCTTAAATAGCGGAACCACATTAGCTGTTCTCCAGTCCTCTGGCAACTGCCCCGTGGCCAGAGAGGAATTACGACTTTGGGTCAGAGCCCCTACGATCTCCTTCCTTGCCTTCCTCAGCAGCCTGGGACACAAATCATCCAAACCTGGAGATTTGTCCACTTTTAACCTGCCAACATCTCCAATACCTTGTCACTCCCTATATCAATTTGCTCAAGAACCTCGCAGTCTCTCTCCCTCAGTTAGATATCTTCATCCTCATTCTCTTTGGTGAAGACGGATGTGAAGTATTCGTTCAACACTCTTGCGATGTCCTCTGCTCCACCCATAGATTGCCCCCTTGGTCCCTACTCTTTCCCTGGTTATCATCTTCCCATTGATATACTTATAGAATTTCTTGGTATTCCCTCCCTCAACCACGTCTCAGTAATGACTACTATATCACAGTTCCACCTGTCAATCCTTACCCTTAACTCATCAATTTTACCTGTAATACTCCTGGCATTAAAGTAGAGGCCATCCAGCCTTGCCTTACTTGAAACTTAATGCAGCTGTACTCCCTCTGACTTGATTGTTTTGCTGTATTATGATGTGTCCCTATTCTGCTAACATTCTGTGTCCCCTCCCCATGCCATATTAGTTTAAATTCCTCCCAACAACACTAGCAAATCTGCCCACAAGGATGTTAGTCCCGCTCTGGTTCAGATGTAGACTGTCCCGCTTGTACAGGTCCCACCTTCCCCAGAAATGGTCCCAGTGATCCAGCTTTCTAAGACCCTCCCTCTTGCACCAACTCTTAAGCCACTTATTCATCTGCGCTATTCTATTTCTCAGCCCGCAAGCACATGGCACTGGGAGTAATCCAGAGATTACAACCTGAGAGGTCTTGCTTTTTGGTCTACTGCCTAACTCCCTGAATTCTTGATGCAAGACCTCACCCCTCTTTCTACCTATGTCATTGGTACCAACATGTATCATGACCTCCGCCTTATCACCCTTCTCCTTCAGGATGCCCTGTAGCTGTTCAGTGACATCCTGGACCATTGCACCAGGGAGGCAACACACCATCCTGGAGTCACATTGACAGCCACAGTAGTGCATATCTGTTCCACTGACTATCGAATCCCTTCTTACTATTGCTCTTCCTGTACAGACAGGCTGCTTGTGGTGCCAGAAGCTTGGCTTTGTCTGCACTCCCTGGAGGAACCAGCGCCCTTATTAGCCTCCAAATGGAATACCGATTTGCAAGCGGGACCCCAGGGGACTCCTGAACTCCCCGCCTGGTGGTCACCCATTCCCTTCCTCCCTCAAGTCCCTTCATCGGCAGTGTGACCAGCTCTCTAAACATGCTATCCACAATGCTCTCAGACTAGTGGATGCGCCACAATATCCCCAGCTGCTATTCCAGCTCTGAGACCCGAGCTTCCAGGAGTTGCAGTTGGACACCTTTCCTGCTCACATGCTGGTCCTGGGCACTGGAAATGTTCCCGGCTTCCCACATGGAGCACACCACAGCTTTGCGCTCTCCTGCCATGACTTATCCCTTTAAATTAAACCTTTTAAATCAATTACTCTAGGGCCCTTCTTTCCTGATTCTCATTACTACAGAACATACAAACTAGAAACCACAAAAAGACCTTAAACTATAAGCAATGAAAGTAGTAAATACTTACCTGACCTTCCCCACTACTTACCTGTCATTCCTTTCCCTTGTAGCCTCTACTGCTGCAGCAGGACAAGACCACTCTCTGAAGATTTAAGAAGTTGGACAGCAAAGAAAAAATGCAAAGAGCACCTCTTCCCCTCTGCACCAAATTCAATTCCCACTGCACACCAGATTACTCACTCACTCACTCACTCGCTCGCTCGCTCACTCACTCACTCACTCACTCGCTCACTCGCTCACCTCTCCCCTGTTCATGTGCAAGCACACTGCAGTAAGCTTCTAAATAGTCCCTTTCTTAAATAGAGCTGAGATGATTCACACTAGTTAAGCTTCAAATAGTAATCAACACCTAATCAGGCTTCAGGTGACTGTCACACAGTCAGCTGAATCAGCTACCTTACCAACCTTTTAATTAGACTACTGAACTTACAGAAATTAAAGAGAAAGACTCACCAATTCAATTCCCACCTATGCACCAAATTGCCAATACCCATACTCACTCTGGCTGTGACTCACTCAGGATGAGCTCTCTCCCCTATTCGTGTGCAATATTTTTAAGGCAAAGGTAGATAGATTTGTGTTTGGCAAGGTAATCAAAGGCTATCGGGGTTAGATGGGAATGTAGAACTCAAAACAAAAACAGATCAGCCATGATCTTAAGCAAGCTTGAGGGGCTGAATGCCCTACATCTGCTCCTGTTTTGTATGTTTATATTGGAAGAAGATTTACTCAGAGTCCTGGCCAACAATTACCCCCTCAATGGGCTTCTCTAAAAGAATATAGATGGTCATTTGTCTCATTGCTGTTTGAGAGACCTTGCTGTGCCTAAATTAGAATCTAAATTTCCCTATATTACAATAGTGACTGAACTTCATAGCTGGTGAAGTACGTTGTGAAGTCCTTTGGATGTGGTGAGATTGTGAAAGTGCAATGTAGTTGCAAATTTGTTCTTTCTTTATAATGAGCATGAGGCTATGGATGGAGTTGAGCACTAGCATGTGCTTGCAGGAAGCATCACTGTTTGGTTCTGGCACCCTATGTTTAGTAATCTTAGGAAGGTGTCAAACTGAATCTTAATGCTCTCTCAGTCAGCGAAGGTAGAATCAAATGAATGAGTCCTGACATAGTCACTCTAACATACATAATGGCAACTAAATAATGAATCGCATTGATAGTGACAAGATAACAGCGCACCCCATCCTTCCCTTTTGTGCACAGGAGAGGAATGACCCTACAGGTGGATTAGAGTAGACAAAATCAATTGGTGGGGTGGGTGGAAAATCAGTGGCTACCCCATGGGAATACAATCAAAAAATAGTGGAAAGATGTTTGATTTACGATATTATCTAATTACTTTGAGTTTGAATAGGAATGGTTTGGATTCTTTCCCAAAATTTCACGAACAAAAAATATTGGACTACAATTTCACAATGCAACACAGGAATTTGATGCATTCACAGCTGCTATTCTCAAAATAGATTGTAAACTTCGTTGTTGTGCAATAATAGTCATTTAAATAATTATTCCCAGAGTTAAAATTGCTAAAGTTAGAATTGTATTTCGCAATTGGTGGAAGCATTTCAGTGTCATAGATTTTGACTGTTACATTCTGTGCATCATAAAAGCAAATTTATGTCCATCACTTTAACATGAAGAAATCACATTGTAAGAGCATAGGTCTTAGGGGCAGGAAGAGGACATTTGGCCTCTTGAGCCTGCTCTGCTATTCAACAAGATTTTGGCTCAGCTGCATCTTCCTACGTTCCCCCACCCCTTAATTCCCTTTGTATCCAAAAACCAGTCGCTCTCTGGCTTGAATATACTCAATGTATGGGCAATCACAGCTCTCCTGAGAATTCCAAAGGTTCACAAACCTCTGAGTGAAGAAATTTCTCCTCTTCTCAGACCTAATTAACCAATCTCTTATCCTGAGACTGTGACCACCTTTTTCAAGACTCTTGATCCAAGGGCAACAGCCTTTGTGCATCTACGCTTTCAAGTCCTTTAAGAATTTTATCTCTTTCAAGGAGATCACCTCTTGGGAGTATAGGCTGAGTCCACTCAATTTCTTCCCTTGGAGTAATCCCCTCAACTCAAGGATCAGTCCAATTAACTTTGTTGCACTCCCTCTAAAGCAAGTATATCCTTCCTTGGGCAAGAAGCCCAAAATTCCTTTGAATATGGTCTCACCAAGTTCTTACACAATTGCAGAATGTTGTGGCAAAATGAATGGTAACTGTTGAAATCCCAGAGGGAAACTTGAAACAGTTGCCACAACTTTTTTGCAATTTGTATTTTTATTTTGAGATGCATGCCTTGAATTCAGTAGTGGAAGTCCACCGAGTCTTAGGTTTTTTATAAAACTAAATTAAACATTTATTAAAAGAATAAAAGATGTTAAGCACATACATAGATTTACAAATGACCACTATAATATCTCCTAACAATAAAACAAGATAGTTTTCAACAGACCCAGACAACGCACACAGTACCCTAGACATTGATATTCACAGTAAGTTTTCTTAGCCTCAGTTCCTGTAGACAACAACTTGATACATACAGGCTGAAGGCTTTTCATACTTGTTAGATCTTAGAATTCCTTCCTCCTTACACATAACCTCATCTCCTTTATGCAAGTTTCTCCTTTTTTAATGGAAATTCCTTTGTTCCAATATGCCTTTGCAACTTTAATTTTTCCATAATATGAGTCCTCTGGAAGGTTTATATTATCAGTAATCTTTGGGAAAAATAAACTCACTTTTTGACTTAACCTCTTTTGGCTAAGTGTAGCACCTTACCATCTCTTTGAAATCATGACTCTGGTTTATCTAAAAATGCAAAAGTTCCTCACACCTCACATTCTAAAACTTCAGCCGTGTTTACATATTTGGCATTTCAAATCTAGCTTTTCTTTTAATAATTCAAAAGCTCCAGACTGTCTGCAATTCAATTAAATCTCCCCCCCATGCGCATCCACACGCATACACAATTCCAAAACCCACTATTAACCTACCTTTACAGTAAATTACAATATTATGCAAATTATTATATTTTCATGATGAGTAAGACTCCTTTACTCTTATACTCTAAAGACTAATGTATCATTTACTTCTCTTAAGTTAACCTGCTGACGCAGGACAATTTCTATGATTCGTACGCGAGAGCACTGAGACCCCTCATTTGCAATAGTCAGAAACTCTAACTCCCACCCCCCTCCCCCAACACAGAATACCTTTTTAACTTTTTAACCTTTTAAAGCCAGCAGGATCTCGAATTGACCAGTGGGGTGCCCTGTCTGAGAGCAAATAACTTCAATTAACCAAAGTGCCCACAGCAATTATGCTTTGATTTAAGGGGATGATTAAGTTGCACACAATTCATCAGAATCTTGCCCCATCCCTGCTAACTTGCGGACCTGAATTTTGAGCACCTTGCCATCCGCTGACCCCCCCGCACTGTGGAAGAAGCTCCATTGTTGTGGTGGTGATGCAGGGTGCGGTGGAATTTAAAATATCAAGCAGCCCAACTCTTGTGCCGCTTCTTTAAATTTTAAAGTACATAATTGAGGACATGTGAAGCTATCACAAAATGCAGCTGAGGATAAAATTACTGTACCAAAGTGGTACCATATCATTTTCAGAAACTTGCTTTAAACCTAACATAAAGTGAAAGGGGAGGCTTGACCTGTGAGATACAGGAGCAGCCAGGTTCCCAAGCTAAGTGACTCTTGAGTTTTGCTGAAAAAAGACATGTTTTTGAAGCTTTTCGCCTTATACTCATCAGGATAATTCGTAAGAATACCAAATGTAAAGGCAGCAAGTTATACTTCGAAGAGTGCTGATTGGTTGGCGAGTGGACTCTGGTAAAGCATTGCCATGGAGGATGCACAAGTCAGCTGATGACTGACAATTAACTACCAAGCTTGTTTAAATTCAAACCAGGCAGGTTGACTCTGGTCAAGATGTTACCCTGGGGAATGAACCAGAGAATGGCTATCGCCTAATTTGTTTAGTTGAAACAGGTGCAATGTGTGCACGTTTTTTCTGTTTGCAAAGAATAGGGTCCTGTATATTGATATATGTAGTTTCTAGAATGCGTAAGCGTGCCATATTGTGAGCCTGCCTAATAATCTTAAATTGGTTGTCAGCATATTTCATAGCACACTCAGGATTGTTTAGTAAATGTTGTCCAATCACAGAATCGCATCTAATGTCGGACGCTATGTTTGAGTTTTGCAAAAACAGGCTGGTTGGGTACAGTCTGTACCTTGCCTGTTGCGAAGGGACATGCTGTTTGATACAATCCACCAGTCTTTGGGACATATGGCCACATTACACCGGCACTGAAATTCATTTACCACATTACTCATTTGTGTGATAGGCAGAACAACTTTTCGGCTTGATGGCAACATCCTGATCGTGGCAAACACCACTCGTGTTGCTACTGCATAGTGCATAGTAGCAGCGTGAAATGGCTAGCTTAACTTATTGCTCAAATTTTTGATACCTTCCCCTTCCAGGATAATCTGAGGCAGACTGTGCACTTTCAGGGCCGAAAGAGATGGCCTTAGGCCCATTCGTGAGTTTGCGTGATGTATACAGAGCAGTGATCTGATCAGGGTAGCCATTATCTCATAGGATGCCTTTTTCAGCACCAAGCTTGCATGGTGAGCAGATGGCTTGGGCCTTATTTACAAGGTTTCTGATAAGGCCAATCTTATAGCGCGTGGAACTACAGAAATCCCAACACTTTTTTTATATTGACCAGTGATGACGGGCTTGTGGTAGATGGTGGTAGAGAACCCCTGGCAGATTTCTCAATTAGCATGTCAAGGAAAGGGAGCTCATTTCACTGCTCCATTTCAAAGGTGAATTTGAGCACAGGATGGAGCCCATTAATGTGTGTAAGGAAATTCTTTAATGCAGAAGCGGATTCAAATGTAGTGACTGTACCATCTGCGTATCAGAAATATGCAAGAGTTAGGAGGTTGGGTGTCATTCCATTGAAGACGCATCTCTCGTGGAACCCAACAAAGATGTCCGCAAGAGCTGGGTCTAGAGAGAATCCCACAGCAACACCATCTATTTTGGCGTACATAGTGTGGTTAAAACTGAACTCAACTGCGTAAGTTACTGAGTTCAGTGAATACTGATTCGCACATGGTGACAGGTCTAGGTCACCATGATGTAGTGCTGTAGTGCAAATGTCTGTTGCTTACTTGAGCAGTACATTGGTGAATAGGCTAGCAATGTCAAATGAGCACATGGACACGCCATCACTATTGATAATGCAATTGCTGTATGGTCTTAGCAAATTTGAAGGAATCCCTCACTGTGTATGTGGAAAATTTGCTCAGAACTGGCTGTAGCAACTCTCTCAACCATTTGGCCAATTCAATTTGTGCAGAACTGGTCATAGAAAAGGTAGGGCGTAAAGGGACCTCACTTTTGTGTGTCTTCGCAGCCCACAAATACGTGGATGCAGTGAACCGTGAGGACGAATTGACGACTTGTCTTTTTTCAGCAATACTCAAGTACTGTACTATAAAACGGCTATGTGTAAGTGGCTCTTTTTTAGCACTCCTGGTGGGTCTGGACAAACTCAAGTGCTCTCCTCAGACACATAGAGAAAACCTTTCGTTTCTCACATTCCCAAGCTCCAGCCATCCTCACTCCCAAATCCCTGATTGTTGGTGGGAGCTTTCTTGCCAGAGCCGCCAGAGCTCCCCGTTGCTGATCATCTCCCCTTCACCCCCCACCCTAATCACTTCTGGAGAACATCCAGCAAGGATCCTTGGCTGCAGTCTCCTGTTATTGGCGTACCCCCTCGCTGCTGGCTGAGCTATCCATTTGACCAGCTGCCAGGCAGAAAGTGGGGCCATAATATGTTCATGAGACTCTGCCATTAAAATTGGCTGGGCTTCCAGGTACCCAGTCTTGCAGGTTTCTTCACAAGTTTTTGGCCTCTTTATTCTTGTCAGGCCTGGTCTTGTTCTTAGGGCAGCTAGATGTGTGTAATGGATACTGTCGTGCCAACGTTAGCATGTAAAGAGAACAAATATAAAAAAAACCCAACTGATGCTGAGGTGTGCTTATACAGAATTTTGGGGAGGAAATTCAACAGTTTATTGCACTTTTGTGAATTATCTGTTTCCAATCAAACTTATTAAATGAAACCTATTGAATTTTAATAGCTTATGAAATGTGACATTTCAGTCACTTCGATTGTGGCAGCATATATGTTATGAGGTACTTTGTGAGTTTCCACATGAGGTTATAATCGAGGGAGAGTTGTATGGAGTCAGAGAGAACCCTGATACTAAGGATAGGAAATTGGTTAAGAGCAAGAGAGTGGAGAACCGGGATTAAAGAGACATTCTGAGATTGATACAGAGAGGTAATAGCACTCAGTGATCGTTGCTGGACTCTCCACTTTTTACTTTAACTGATATACCGGTCCTCCACTCCCAAAAAATTTTAAGCTCAGAAGTAAGCAAAGTGAACAAAGCAAACAAAAAATTGCAGTAAGATATTGGTAGGATTGAGAGAGTGGCCAAAATGACTCCAGTTCAACACGAGTGTGAGCTGATATGTTTTGAATGCAAGGTTGGGAAATGAGAATAAAGGCTACCTGGGAAGCACTGAGAGCCTGTCGGGATAGATGCACCAAAGGCCTTAATGGCCCATGTACTTAAATCGTTATAAACTAGATTTACAGATGCAAAAAGCTATCAAAAGACTATTTGGGTGCTGAGATTGATTGAGCTACAGAATATATAAAATCAAGGAAGTTAAACTGGCTGCACAAGAGTGTTGATCAGACCTTATGTGAAAATTTGGGCTATGTTCCCTGGAGATGAGGGAGCGAAGGGGATATCTGATCAAAGTTTTTTAAATAATCAAAGGCTTCGGCAGCAGAACAGATGCAGAATGACTTCTTTCTAATGGCTGTGTGGAGGTCAGAACAAAGGAATATAATCTTAGAATTTATACAAAGCTGGTGAAATGTGAATTCAGCAAAACTTCAAGTGCAGATTTGTAAGAATGCGGAGAACACCAGCATGAGATGCCATTGATGCAGAATCAGTTGGTGTTCAAAAGGAATGTAGATAATTACTTGGGAATTAAGAGTATTGAGAGATATGGAGAGCAATGGGGTTAGAAAGACAAATTTGGCAAATGTGTTATTGGCCAGATGGCCTACTCCCTTTGCTGCAAAATCTATCAATGTGTGATCATAGAGATTTGGCTGACTAGTCAAATTAAGTTCTTTATTAATAAAAAGATCTTTTTGCTTTTATTTTCAATTTTGCTATCTGCCCTGAGTTATTTTAAAACATTGCTTTTTATCTTCTTACCTTGGTACTCCTGCTAAGCAAATATCTTGTTTTTCTTTTTACCTAAAAAATAAAAGTAGAGTGCCTCTGACTTTGCATTGATGTATTGTGATTTAGTGATACTTGCCTGATTACACTTTTTTTTCACTGCTGGTTTGATGTAACTGTGGTTTCTTTCTTTAATATCTTTCTTCCTGTTCCTAAGTTGGTTAAATCAAAATTACTTTAAGTCCTTTGAATGCTAATGCAACTGTAAAAAAAGAAAAGGATAATGTATATAGAATTCCATCAAATGCTTTAATTTGTATAAGTGGAATCAGAGGTATCAGTGGAGATTTCTTAATTTACACTGTTGCATGAATGCATAAATGAAAACCTAATTATCACTTTTTGTAAGTTACTCTGATATAGAAGATACTACCTTTTTCTTAAAGGCTTTTAAGTATCGTTGCTCTGCAGGTCAAATTATACTGGATTGAAACTTTAATATGCATATTTACCTACACTTTAATCGATATAACAGCATGCATAATTCGACTGTAGAAGGTCTGATGTCTTAAATAAAAACAAGTGCTGAAAAAATTCAGGTCTAGCAGCATCTGTGGAGAGAGAAACAAAGTTAATGTTTCAAGTCCAATATGACTCATCTTTGGAAGAAGACCTGCTGCTCATCTTTGGAAGAAAAGTCATATTGGACTCTAAATGTTAATTGTTTCTCTCTCTCTCCACAGATGCTGCCAGACCTGCTGAGTTTTTCGAGCACTTTGTTTTTATTTCAGATCTCCAGTATCTTCAGTATTTTGCATTTATCTTTCCTCTGATGCCCAGATGGAGAAGAGGCATACCTCCCTATACTGGTTTTAAGTCCTGATGTTGCTCGATGCATATGTCTATTGGTCAGATGCAATAGAGTGCTTTTGCTGGCTCTCAATTGGATTGTACACTGTGGATTCTCAATTTATGGCAATCCAGTCCCTTTGTAACAGTGGGGTAAAACCTTTTTTTTTTTTGCCACTTGTTCCCGCTACAGGTGACTGGGGTAATGGCTGAATGAGGAGCACACTGATCATTGCAAATTACAGTGGGACCTGTTACCTATTCACTTGCATCAGTTGTAGGAAAATGTGGTGAACCTAAGTGGTCCTTGTTGGCTAGAGGAATGGAAAACACAAAAGCAAACCACGTATTTGAGCAGTAATCACAAAGAATGTACTTTTGTGTTACTTTATAGAAACTTTGTAATGATCCCATTCTGCCTTTATATTGCCATGATAGAACAAAACACTTAAGCAGTCCAGAAGTAGAGTATCGTTGTTTTTGAAGACCCAGAAACTTGGGCTTTGGTGTAATATATATTTATTTCATTAGGAGTACTTGGCAAGACTCCGACAAATACGGCTTCAGAATTTTAATGAAAGACAAGAAATTAAAGCGAAACTTAGAGGAGAAAAGGTATGCCCTTAGTCTCTACTTATTGGATGTTCCTATTTCAGTTGCTGTCTATAATGGCCTCAATAGATCATTTTCTTCCCTGACAATCATTTTGATTTTGGAAATTATAAATCTGGAAAGGGTTTTAGTTATTAAATGGGATGATAATTCTTGCAAATGAATAGCATAAGAAGCTATTGAAGTGATTCATTGGAAAGGTTTGACCACTCTGTATATCTATTTTTTTGGGGCAGCGAGGGTGTGTATTTCCCTGAATCACCTAAAGATCAAAGGGGCTCCTCCTTTCCAAGCCCTTACTGAATGTTGAGTTGGTTGTTGACCATGTCAATTATATTTTCCCTTGCTGTAATCTCTCCTGTGCACAGGCTTTTGCTTAGTGAGGCAAAGGTTGGCAACTTAGCATGTGAGAATTAAACTTATCCTCGTCTACCATAGTGCGTTATTTAGATGCTTCAGCACAAAGTCTATTATTCATCAGATTATAACTAAACCACATGTCCCTTTTCTGTCAGTAGGTTCCTTGTGGCTGTGGGCACACTTTGTGCCATTCGCTTTTAATGGTGGCATACCATTTAAGAGGGGTTTGTTGGAATAACTGTAAAACACTGCTACCCAATTTGAAACCACCTTCAGTGTTGGCAAACTTGATTCACTGTCCTCAATTCTCCTTTCTCAAAATCATAGGGCTGTGCCCCCAATCACATCCAGAAATATTGGAGTGATGCTAGCCTGCCCTCTTCCACTTTTGCACTTTCAATGGACACTGCACCAGTCACTGTAGCAGCGCTCTGAAAATAGCACACTTATCATTTAGTTTCATAAGCCAAATAAGCTTTCATTGTTAAACAACTTCTTTACTACAAGGCCAGGCATCTACTTCTCTGTCAGCACTGACCAAAACCACTGAACACTGTTCATTTTAAAGTGGCTCAAGGAAAATAGTTGTAACGCTATTCTTTTAGCGGTCATAATTGGTGGCCGTGCCTTCAGCTATGTCACTGAGCTCTGGAATTCCCTCCTTAAATGTCTCTGCAGCTCTATCTTTCCCTCCTCTTTGATGCTTTTCAAACCTCAACTCGTAGACTAAACTTTTGGTCACCTGCCCTAATCTTCTCCCCCAACCCCCTGCCCCTTATGTAACTCAGTTCTGGATTATGTGTGATACTACTCCTGTGATATGGGCTTGGTATGTTTTATAGTGTTGAAGATGCTATGTTGTTGTTTGCCATTAAACCAAAAGGTGTGTGAATTGGAAGTATTTATGCTTGTAGACCATGTCCATTACTTGCAGTATTAATAGGATGTGCAACACCAATCAATAAGCTTTTATTAACGTAATCAAAATCAGTAAATGTTTTAAGAGTTGTTGCAGTTGTGTACTCATTTTGTCCCTATCATTCTTTAGTGTGACAGCGATGGTTCAGATGGGCAGGAATCTAGTGATGAGACTGAACTAAAGCGCAAGAAAATTGAGGCACTTAAGGTAAGTTTTAACAGCTTCTTTGGAAGCAGTGTCTGTAAAACATGAGCTTTTTTTTTTGACAACCAGTAAAAACGTTGTGGCTGACCCAGGAGCAAGTCCTTTTTTCTGTTCTCCACATTACATAAGGGCTTCCAAAACCAACATGCCTCATATAGAAGCTCTATTTTAGAAGATTTTCGGATTCCCTTAATATTAACTGCCATCCTATTCTCGTATTTTCTCTTTGTCAGTCATGGTTGCCTCTCTCAACTTATTGTATTTGGCCTCATTCTCACTTGAGGAATTCACCAGACATGCACCGATTGGGTGACCTATTCCTGGTGAAAAATTTAAGAATACTAGCGAGCCAGTAATATTGGGGAGAGGGGAAGAACACAGGTCCAGGCGCATGCACAGAAATGAAGGAAGAATGTGCCGGGACTGACACATGTGCAGAGACCCTCTCCTACAAAAGATGAGATCCGGGAGAAAACACGGCCAAGGAAGGCCTGACCTGGGCCGAAAGGCCTAATTATGGGACTGTCCCAGAAAATCCAGACAGTTGGTCACCCTGTAAATCATACATTTTTTTTTAATGTTTCTTGATGTTCCCTACCTACCTCATCATTGAAGGAGGCCTGGCTTTGTTTCCCTTAACTTTTTCCCTTATTGGAATATACCAATCTGTGCTGGAAACATCTCTTCTTTAAAGGTCACCGATTGTGCCATTAATTTTTCCTGTCATTGGTTCCATTTTGCCTTGTCTCAATTTCTGATCATCACTTTGAATTTTTTTAATATATACATTCATGGGATGTAGGCATTGCTGGCTAGGCCAACATTTATTGCTCATTCCTAATTGCCCTTGAGAAGGTGGTGGTGAGCTACCTTCTTGAACTGCTGCAGTCCATGTGCTGTAGGAATACCCACTGTGTTGTTAGGAAGGGAGTTCCAGGACTTTGACCCAGTGACAGTGAGGGAAAGGCGATATATTTCCCAGTCACGATGGTGAGTGGCTTGGAGGAGAACTTGCAGGTGGTGGTGTTCCCTTGCATTTGCTGCCCTTGTCCTTCTAGATGATAGAGGTTGTGGGCGTGAAGGTAATTTTGGAGTTTTGCGTTAGATAGTTCCTTGCTTTTCCCCATTGTTAATCTAAACTTTTATGATGCAATGATCCTTCTTACCCAAGTGTTCTCCCTTGGACACTTGGTCCACTTAACCCATCGTATTCCGTAGCACCAGCTTTGTTAATGCCTCCTTTCTAGTTGGACTGAGAAAATACTGGTCAAGGAAGTTCTCCTGAACGCACTTCAGAAATTCCTCCTTTGCAGTTACTCTAACATTATCCCAATCAATATTTGAGCTATTTTTGCAGAGCTGCAGTAAAAAAAAAACTACCATTTCCTCTGAGAGTTTTAAACTGTTGGCCCATCTGCCCATTTAGGTAATTGTTAAAAGATCCCATGCCACTATTTTAAGCAGAGCAGAAAGTTCCATGGGTCTCCTGGCCAACGTTATTCCCTCAACCAATATCAACCAAAATCATATTATCCAGTCATTTTTGACTCGGCACTCTACAGCCTTTTGGACTTGAAGTTGAGTTCAACAACTTAAGATGATAACCTCTGCCTCCATCTTGTTCTATGTGTGTTTTGTTTCTCGTTTTGCTGTTTTGATCTTGTTTCTTTCTTTAGGCCTTGTTGCATTCAAATGGTTTTATGTAGTCATTTATGCCTCATTTGGAAACAATGTTTGTTTCTTTACTATATCCATTACGACTGTGTTTGGCTTTGCATCATGAAATATTTTGTTATTTAATCTCCCCTGGCCTCCATTCCAGCATTTAACAGACCCGTCTCCTTTGTCCTTCCTGCTACCCTCCACTGGTCACTTCCACTAGCTTAAAAACTCTTGTATTTCTTTCTTCAGTTCTGATGAAAAGTCATCAACCTGAAACGTTAGCTCTGTTCCTCTCTACAGATGCTGCCTGACCTGCTGACTTTTTCAAGCATTTTTTATTCTTATCCAGTCATTTATTCAATTGTTGCTTGCATCCGATATTGTGCGAGAGCAGGCAGGCAGCCTATTCCCGAGCCTTTGTAAATGTAGCTCCCCAACAAACCGTTAAGTTGTGTGCAAGAATTCCATGTCTATTCTCATAACTCCCTGTAGGAAGGTAACTTGACAGATCAGCTAAGATTGAGAAATAGTTTCCTTTTATTGTTTGCAAAATCAGTGAAAGCTAAACTACTTTGTGGAAGTGAGTTTCCTTCATCACTCAAAAGTGATTAAGTACCTTTTACTCAACTAATACTTGGAGATTTTCCAGAGCCGCCTTGGTTCATGCTCTGGAATTCTCTGCCGAATCCCCTTTCCCTCTCTAACCATGGTCCATTGTTGGAGATAATAGTGCCATAGGAATGTTCTCATTCTGGAGTTAACAAAAGAAAAGGTCGAAGCAACTTCTTAAAAATTCTTGAATCTGAAATGAAACCATTTTAAAATTCCTGGCCAGAATTTTCCTGTCGGCGAGTTGGGGGTGGGGGTGGGGCCCGCCCGCCAACGCGGGATGACATCAGTGGGAGTCCCCGACGTCATCCCGGTCCATTTAAATCTTTAGGAAGGCGGGCGGACAGCAAAATCAGCTGTCCGCCCGCCAATCTGTCAATGGCCAATTGATTAAAAACCTTAAGGCTGGCGGGCAGGCCAGGAGCCCCAGCAGGTTTCTGAAAAAACATGAAACCTCATCCACCGGCGGGATGAGGTTTCATGTCCGTTTTTAAAAACTTTAATAAAGTTTCTGTGCCTCTTATTAACACGTCCCACCTCTGTAACATTGTCACATGAGGGGGACATGTTAATTTTTTTATTTTTCTATTTTAAAATTTTTTTTTAGACTGTCACTAATCTCCCTGAGACAGCACTTAGTCTCAGGGAGCAGTGCGCCCTTTCACGCGCATGTGTGAAAGAGCGCACTTTGACAGTTGGGGAATCACCCCCTCCTGCACAGGAAGCACATAGCGCTTCCTGTCAGGCAGCCCGCTGGACGGGCCTTAATTGGCCCGCCCACTCAAAATGGCAGCGGGCCGTGTTTTGGTGGCAGGGGTCAGTTGCCCGCCCGCCGCCTGGCTGGTGGGGTCTGCCTGTCCACCAAGGGCAAAATTCTGCCCCTTGTGTTTAAGTATCTTCACAGAAATGTAACTCCATTTGTGGGAGATAGAATTATCTTTAATCAAGTGAGTCGAAAGTTTTGGCATGAGTAAGACTGGTTCAGAATAAGTTTTAAGAACTGAACGTTATTTAAAAGGAGCAAGATTGCAGAAAGCTACAGAAGGATTTGGGGGTCCTCGTGCATGAATCACAAAAAGCTAACATACAAGTTCAACAAGTAATGGGGAAAGTAAATGGAATGTTGGCCTTTATTTCAAAGAGAATGGAGTATAAAAATAGTGAAGTCTGGCTAAAACTATACAGGGCACTGGTTAGCCCGCACCTAGAACACTGTGAACAGTTTTGGTCCCCTTATCTAAGGAAAGATATACTGGCATTGGAGGCAGTCCATAAAAGGTTCACGAGGTTGATCCTGGGTTTGGAGGGATTTTTTTATGAGAGGAGGTTGAGTAGGTTGGGCTTGTACTCATTGGAATTTAGAAGAATGAGAGGCAACCTTATTGAAACATATAAGATTCTTAGGGGGCTTGACAGGGTAGATACTAAGAGTTGTTTCCCCTTGTGGGGAGGGTCTAGGACCAGAGGGCATAATCTCAAAGTAAGGGGTCGCCTATTTAAGGCAGAGATGAGGAGGAATTTCTTCTGAGGACAGTATATCTGTGGAATTCTTTATCGCAGAGGGCTGGAGAGGCTGGGTCGTTAAGTATATTCAAGGCTGAGATAGACAGATTTTTAATCAGTAAGGGAATCTAGGGTTATGGGAAAAGGCAGGAAAGTGAAGTTGAGGATTATCAAATCAGCCATGATCTCATTGAATGGTGGAGCAGACTCGAATGGCCTACTTTTGCTCTTATGGTCTTATACCGACAGGATTGGTCAGCATCTGCTCAGAGAGTAACAAATTAACATACTGGGTGAACCCTTTCATTAGAATCTCAAAACTTGTCCAAAATATTAATCTGTCTTTTCTCTATCAGATGCTGTCTAGATTGCTGTGTGTTTTTGAAACTTTGTTTTGCCATAGTGTCATGTATAAGCCGACCTTTGAAGCCTCAAAATCGTTCCAAACGTGGGGGTTGACTTATGCTGTGTATAAAACGTGAACATATCTTGTGGGTGTTCACCATTTTGAAATGTAAAAGAAAAGCATTGGTAATTCCTATTAATGTGGCACAGTTTATTGAATAAATTAATTTTACAAAGCTATATTTCACCACAATGAAATAATTTTAAAACCCTTCTAATTCATTGTCTTCAACATAAATGCAAAGAGTTCTTTAAATTCATTCTGAATCACTTTGACTGTGGCATCATCATAAGGATCCAACTCTGAATCAGAGGTGGCGCTTTTGGTTTTCGAATCATTCCTCCACAATAAATCATCTCCCTCTCTGTCCATAGAATTGGATTTTCAGCATTTTTTTTAACAATCTGGTGATCGTTTGTGCACCAACAACATCCCACAATTTGAAGATGAAACCACACAAAACATCAAGCGGAATAGCATGCATATCTCCACTCTTTGTGAAGGTTTCTTCTCCATCCACCTATTCCATTCGATGCTTACGTGATCCTTGAATGACTTGTTGAAGCACACATCCAAAGGTTGAACTATGAACATTAGATCCCCCTGGTATTTTTACAATTTGAATGTTATTTGTTTGCAGATCTCATGAACTCATTGGTTGTATGTGATCTAACATGTCCCACACTCATAAGCTGCGTTCTTTCCGTAGGCTACCTGGATGCTATTCCACACACAACTTCATTTCATCCAACAGTTGTCATGAACATGCACAAAAAGTCCTTCAGGGAACTTGATTTTCAGCATAGTTTTATGTTTGAAAATTACCACATGCTTTAATTTCATTCCTGTCAGCCATACATGCTAGTACCACCACAAATTTTGTCTTTCTCATCCTGTGGTTTTCACTGGAACAATTTTTGAACATTTCCACTCCAGAGTTCCATTGCTGGGCATATCGAAATTCATGGGTGTTTCATCCATGTTGCTGATGTGATATAATATCATGTTTTTGCTGCTGTCTGGTGATGAATCACTGGAAACTGGTAGTTTTGGCATCAATATCTTTTGCTGATCTCTGAGCAATCTTGATCTTTTGCTGCAACACTAGACATTTTCATTTCATAAAGTGGTTACACCAACTAGCCATTGCTCTGAAGCTTTTGCTGGACTCGAGGTTTGATTTGGCCCACTTTAGTGCGTATATGCGTATTGCATTTTGATGACAATGCAACCATTCTGATGATTTTCGAGGACCTATTCCAATGCATGCTTCTCAAGATCAGGCCAGTGACTGGTCCCTGTTCTGGTGGCGCATTTGGTCTTGAGCATCTTCCTCAGAGTGGATTCCTTCTTCCTCCATTTTCTCAGCAATATTTCAAGAATACCAAATTCCTTTGCTGCTGCAATTTGATGAGTTAGCAAATGTTATTACTCTTAGCTTGAAATCAGTTTTGTATCTTTTTGTTTTGTTGGAAGATTTCAGTTTTCTTCGTCACTCACCCCGTGGGGTCTGCTCTGTGTGTGTATGTTTTGAACTCTCACACACCTTCTCAACACAGCCTGTATCATCTGCTCAATCCATGGTGCCCAGTTAAAAGGTAAATGAAACAACCATTGGTGGGGCAAAAGATTGAGGCTGACCACCAATGCGAGTATAGCATTTTGTGGCTAAAAGGTGGGCGGTCAACTTGTCGGCTGAGTGCATGATTTTTGGGGTCAGAAACATGGGGTCGTCTTTTACACCAGATTGACTTTTACGCCATGATCAATGGTATTTTAAATTTACGATTCGAGTAATTTTTTTTTCGATTCAGAAACCCCTTCTAATTTTGAATACCCCATTAGGCCTCCTTTTCACTTTCTCTGCTCTGAGGAAAACAATCCCAGCATCTTCATTCTGTTCACGTGACTAACTGAGAGGTCCAGAATTGTACACAAGACTCCAGGTGGGCCTAACAAGTGATTTGTCACTGTTTATGGCAGCTTGTATTTATATAGAGCCGTAATGCAATAAAATGTTCCAAGGCATTTTGTGTGTTAATCACAATTGGATAGTCATATAAGGCATTGTTGGAGCAGATGACCAAAAGCTTGATCAAGGTAGTAGATTTTAAGGAGCGTCCTAAATGAGGGAAGAAATGCGCAAGGAGAATTCCAGAGATTAGGGCCTCAGCAGTTGAGGGCACGACCAACAGTGGTGGAATCATTCAAATCAGGGATGCTCAAGAGGTCAGAATTTGAGGAGCATAGCTATCTTGGGGCTGTGAGTCAGAGGAGTTTGCAAAAATGAGAGAGGGGCAAAGCCACTGAAGGATTTGGGAACATGGATGAGAATTTTAAAATCAGGGCATTGCTTAACCATGAGCCAATGTAGGTCAGTGAGCACAGGGCGATAGGTGAACGGGACTTGATGCAAGCTCAGACAGAGTTTTAGATGACCTCAAGTTTATGGTTGGAAGACTGGGAAGCCAGCCAGGAATCTGTTAGCATAGTCAAGTCCCAAGATGATAAGGGCATAGATGAATATTTCAGCAGTAGATGAGCTGAGGCAGGGTTGGAGACAGGCAATGTTATGGAGGTGCAAACAGCTGGTCTTAGTAAAGCACGATATGTGGTTGGTCACTCATCTTGGGGGTCTGAGTCTGTGCATGAGCGAATGAGTGAGTCAGACATACGCACGCGCACCCCCACTCCTCCCACCCCCTCACTGAAAACCTATGTCAAAGCAGGCCAGGAGAAGAGTGCAACCCAGGCTGAAGGGCAGTGTGTTTCCGACCCCCGCTTTTGTATGAATCCTGCTGAGGCCAGCTTGGAGTTTGTGTCACCAGAGATGAACTTGTGGTTGGTGTTAGTTACACCAACTCTTTCACTTGGCTATGGTCCCCACGCCTTCCTTGCTAACCAGGACTTGGGGCCCAGACTGTCTTTCTAGCTCTGCTTCTTAAGTGAAAAGGCAAAAAAGGTTTTATTGGTTAGCTCTGCCGCTTGGCATTTTCTAATGGTCATTTTTATTTATTACTCCTTTTTTAAAATTATCAATATTTTGCTTTGACATTGATTTTTAAAAAAAATTCATGTTTAGTGTGCCAAACCTTACCTCGCCGAAATTTGTTCATAGGCCCCTTAGATGAATAAAAATTGAAAATGTTGGCCCCTCATGCAAAAGGGTTGAACAGCCCTGGTATAGTAGAATTGGTGGGGATACAATTTATAACAGGGGCCAAAGACAGTAGCTTCGGTCTTCCCACCTTTTAATTAAAGGAAATCTCTACTGGTCTAATAAGGACTGTCCGACAAATAGTGTAACAGTTTCAAGACATTTCTGAAAAAACAGATGTGCTATCGAAGCTTTTTGTCTTGCATTCCAAGAATACCAATGGTAGAGGGGAACAACAATTTTTACTAAAATAAAAGCAAAATACTGCAGATGCTGTAAATTTGAAATAAAACAGGAAATGCTAGAAAACTCAGCTCTGATAGCATCTGTGTGGAGAGAAAGAGAGTTAACATTTCAAGACTGTGTGACTCTTCTCCAGCAATTAGAGTCCACTCGCCAACCACTCAGCACACTCTTCTCATGGAGTATAGATTGTTGTTCCGTTCACTATTGAGATTCTTGTGAACTGTCCTGATGAATGCAAGACGAAAAGCTTCGACAGCATGCCTCTTTTCAGTAATACTCAATTTTTGTACTACCAAGCGACAATTTGAAGACTGCAGAGGTGTTGCAGAGAGGTGAAGCTTGGTATTACCAGCAAACATGTGGAAACTGACATATTTTCAATTAATGTAACTGAAAGGCAGCGTGTTTTTTATTTGTTCATGAGATGATGGCATTTATTACCCATCCCTAACTGCCCTTGTTCAGAGGGCATTTAAGATTCAACCATATTGCTGTGGGTCTGGATTCACATGTAGGCCAAACCAGGTAAAGACAGCAGATTTCCTTCCCTAAAGGACATTTTTACGACAACCAGTCTCACGAAACTCTGTCTTTCACACGAGGGTTTCCAACCTCCACTCTCCAAGGCCTCGCCTTGGAATCTCCTCCCAAGCTGATGCTTTCTCTCGGACGCCTTCCACAAGGGTCCACCTCCAGAGTTTCATTTCTCCTTCCGATGTCCCTCTTCCCTGGTTCACCGCATACATTCAAGCTATCTTCCACGCACTATCTCTCACTGACACCGCCATCAACAGTACCACTGCTTCATATGCCCATAGCAAAGAGTTACAGACCTTCAGTTGTCTCTTTGGACCTTCTTCCCTCTTGCAAGCTGCTCTTGCTTAAGATCTGCTTTCTGCTGCTTTTGTCTCTTTAAATCCGAGTCTTGGAGCCTTTCTCTCAGCCCGTCACTCTTAACTTCACTTAACAGGACCTTTTCCAGGTTCCTGTCTATCCTTTGACTAGAAGGTCTGCTTGGAACTTTCCCCTGTTTCTGTCTCACTCCGTTGGTCTTGGGATCTTTTGGTTCTTTTGGGAAATCTGCAGCCTCCTCTCCCAGAGTCCAGTCTCTCTGGGATCTTGGCTCCAAACTGAACTTAAAACTGCTGTTTCTTTAGTTTATCTATGTGTCTATGGGAGAGACCTGCCTCGATGGAGCCTGTTGCTAGGCAACAGCCCAACTCTATTCTTGTGTTTGCTTAACTTCTTAAGTCATACGCTCATCAGAAACACAAGCACCTTTTGAAAGTAAAACTAAAGCTCAATTTGACCTTTTCTTAACAAATGGATACAGAAATACAAATCAGACTTAAACTTTAAAGCTAAAACTCATTCCTAACACATACAAATACAACTTACTTAAACTATCTCTATTTCCTAACACAGGTGACATTCTCTGGCAACGATCCATGCAGGTGGATGATGGTGGTAAAACGTTGGAAGAGGATGATATGATAAACTTGTATGATTCCTTATTTTTTTTTCAATATGCCTACTAATGAAGCCAAGTATCTCTTGCACTTTCTTAACTGCCTTCCCAACTTGCCCTGTCACCTTCAAAGATTTGTCACTAATGCACCCTAGATTCATCTGCTCTTAAACACCTCTCAAAATGATACCATTCAGATTAAACTGCCTCTCTGTTGTTCCGACCAAAGTGCATCACTTCACACTTAACTTCGCACTTTATCTTTTAATGGCCAAGTGTATGCCTATTTCACCAACCTGTTTTTATCCTGAAGACTTCTACTATCCTACTTATTACTTAATTTTCAAGTTTTGAATCATCTGTGAACTTTGAAATTGTACTTCCTATCTACAAATCCAGGTCATATGTATATCTAATAAGAAAAGCAGTGGTCCTTATTCCGACCCCTGAGGAACCTCCAGTCATACTTACCACCAGTCAAAAAAAACGTTGGCTTTGGTAGTGGCTTATACCTGGCCTACACACCAAATAATGTTTATGATTTTCTCTAAGATTGCTACGCAGTTTATGTCTTCTTGGAATATTTCCTGTGTGACTGCTCGAGTGATTTCTATGGGAGTGAAAAGTATCCCTAATTAAAGATGATCCTTGTGCTGATAAGTACTTTGTGCCTTTGAAAGAATTACATCAAATTTTCAACTCAGAAACGGGCTATTTGGCACAACTGGTTTGTGGTCTATGGGAGCCCTTTACTACACCTCTGCATCTAGCTACCAGAATAATCTTCTAACCTTATTCACATTCTGCAGGGTGAGAACTAGGTGGAGAAGCTGGAAATTGCAGACCATGTGCTGATGACACTGCCTATGGTGGTGAGGTGAAGAAAGGTTCACGTGCGCAGTTGGGCAGCATTAGACAAGCAGAGTTTGAAGGGAGTTGTGGGGCTAGATAAAGTAACAGACTTAAGGAGAGTTGAAGCCAAAAGACACAAGGGATTTAAACACGAGCATGAGAATTTTAAATTGAAATCATTGGGGGAAGATGTTGAATGGTGATCATTAATTCTGCCACATGGGCACCATGGCACAACAACATTGGCAGTGTACAACATTGGCAATTGATATCTGCCATGTTGGGTACTGTCAACAAGAAAGGGCTGAAAATGCAGAGAACCATGGAGCTCGTTGTAATAAGGTGCTGCAGTGATTTGAGGGCTGTAACTTCATTTTAAGGTGATATCTGCTGCACTGCCTTGTTTCCACTGGAGTTTGGTTTCTGAATTGCTTTTATCTCCAATGCTGCTTCATTCTGCATTTTTGTTCAGAACAACTCACAATGAACTCATGGAACCCATGAGCATACAAAATGCACCTCCTAATACGAAAAGCTATTATGTTAAATCCATTCAAAATTAGAATCATAGAATGGTAACAGCAACGAAAAAGGACATTCAGCCCATGGTGTCTCTGCTGGCTCTCTGAAGGAGCAATTCACCTAATCCTGCCGCCTTCCCGTAGCTTTGCACATTCGTTCTTTTCAGATAATAATCCAATCCCCTTCATAATTCCTCGATTGATCCTGCCTCCACCATACACTTGGGCAGTGTGCTGCTTCTAATTTGGGTTTTAGTTTGCAGAAAGATCTGTTCTTAGTGCAGTTTTAATTTGTGGTGGTCATTTATCAAACCATTTTATGGGACAGAATTAAAGGTTTTCTAGGGAAAAAAGTTTTTTTTTGCAGAATGGCTTTATTATGAACCTGTTTTATAGGCTCAAGCAAATACACGAGCTGCAGTGCTTAAGGAACAACTTGAGAAAAAGAGAAGAGAGGCTTACGAAAGAGAAAGGAAGGCTTGGGAAGAGCATGTAAGCACTTTATTGTCCCAGTTAAAGTACTAAGCCATGTCACTTTAATCCTTGCTAATAGATTTATGCTTTGTAGCCAGACTCTCTCTCTCTCAATGATAAACAATAGAATGTGGAAATGAGTTGTATGCTTATGATAATTAATTGTTAAAATATTAATCTAGTGAAAGCTTAATAATTGTCCAATTGATGCATTCGGGGCCAATGCTCATTAGATTTTTTAAAAATATATTTGAATCCAGGATGTTATATTCCAGAATGTTAGGTGGTGAAGGACAGAACTGGGGCAAACCTTTGCACACTTTATAAGCATTTACTTACAGAGGTACACATTGCAAACAAGCACCCACTAAGCCCACAACCACAGTTTGTGTGTTCCTTTTCTTCCCTTTTTGCTCCTACATCATTACCTTGGTGTCCCCCAAGGGTCTGCTCTTGGCCCCCTCTTATTTCTCATTCATATGCTGACCCTCGATGACATCATCTGAAGACACAGCATTACTTTTCACATGTTTGCTGATGACACTCAACTCTACTTCACCACCACCTCTGTTGACTCCTCTCCT
This sequence comes from Carcharodon carcharias, assembly GCF_017639515.1. NCBI lineage: Eukaryota > Metazoa > Chordata > Chondrichthyes > Lamniformes > Lamnidae > Carcharodon > Carcharodon carcharias. Next base: position 186,157,961 of record NC_054470.1, read on the forward strand.
GTTGGTAAATTATCAGATTGCATATCCGACATCCAGTACTGGATGAGTAGAAATTTCCTCCAATTAAATATCACTAAATCTGAAGCTATTGTTTCCAGTCCCTGCTCCAAACTCCATTCCCAGCTACTGACTCCATCCTTCTCCCTGGTGACAGTCTAAGATTAAGTCAGTCTGTTCATAACCTTGCTGTCACGTTTGGTCCTGAGATGAGCTTCTAATCTCATCTATGTGCCATCACTAAGACTGCCTATTTCCATCTACGTAACTTCGCCCTGTCTTACCACATCTGCTGAAACATTCATCCTTGTTTTCTTACATGTAACATTCCTGTCCGTAAACTTGAGGTCATCCACAACTCTGCTGCCCATATCTTAACTCTCATTAAGCCCCATTGTCCTATTCAAAGAATTGCAGAATCACACAGTGCAGAAGAGGCCCTTCGGCCCATCGAGTCTGCACCGACACGTGAAAAACACCTGATCTACCAACCTACTCCTATTTACCAGCACTTGGCCCATAGCCTTGAATGTTATGACATGCCAAGTGCTCATCCAGGAATTTTTTAAAGGATGCCTCCACCACCCTCCCAGGCAGTGCATTCCAGACCTCTGGGTAAAAAAGTTTTTCTTCACGTCCGCCCCTAAACCTCCTGCCCCTCACCTTGAACTTATGTCCCCTCGTGTCCCTTCAACTAAGGGGAACAGCTGCTCCCAACCCACCCTGTCCATGCCCCTCATAATCTTGTACACCTCGATCAGGTTGCCCCTCAGTATTCTCTGCTCCAAAGTCTATCTAACCTCTCTTCATAACTTAAATGTTTCATCCCAGGCAGCATCCTGGTGAATCTCCTCTGCACCCCCTCCAGTGCAATCACATCCTTCCTATAATGTGGCGACCAGAACTGCACACAGTGCTCCAGCTGTGGTCTCACCAAGGTTCTATATAACTCCAACATGACCTCCCTACTTTTGTAATCCATGCCTCGATTGATAAAGGCAAGTGTCCCATATGCCTTTTTCACCACCCCACTAATATGCCCCTCTGCCTTCAGAGATCTATGGACACACTTGCTAAGGTCCCTTTGTTCCTCAGAACTTCCTGGTGTCGTGCCGTTCATTGAATACTTCCTTGCCAAATTACTCCTTCCAAAGTGTATCACCTCACACTTTTCAGGGTTAAATTCCATCTGCCACTTATCTGCCTATTTGACCATCCCATCTATATCTTCTTGTACCCCAAGACACTCAACCTCACTGTTAACCACCTGGCCAATCTTTGTGTCATCCGCAAACTTACTAATCCTACCCCCCCACATAGTCATCTATGTCTTTTATATAAATGACAAATAATAGTGGACCCAGCACAGATCCCTGTGGTACGCCACTGGACACGGGCTTCCAATCACTATAGCATCCTTCTGTCATCACCCTCTGTCTCCTACAACTAAGCCAATTTTGATTCCACCTTATCAAGTTACCCTGTATCCCATGTGCGTTTGCCTTCTTTACAAGTCTCCCATGTGGGACCATGTGGGACCTTGTCAAAGGCTTTGCTGAAATCCATATAAACTACATCAGCTGCACTACTCTCATCTACATACCTGGTCACCTACTCAAAAAATTCAATAAAATTTGTTAAGCATGACCTCCCTCTGACAAAGCCATGCTGACTATCCCTGACCAAACCTTGTCTCTCCAAGCGGAGATAGATTCTCTCCTTCAGAATTTTCTCCAATAGTTTCCCTACCACTGACGTGAGACTCACTGGCCTGTAGTTCCCTGGCTTATCTCTGCAATCCTTCTATTATTCCTGTGCTTACTGTGATTCCCAGTCAAATAACATCTTGATTTTAAAATTCTCATAATTGTTTCAAATCCCTCTCAGGCCTTATCCCTCACTTTCTCTGCCATCTCATCCAGCTCCACAACCCCCCCAAGACCTCGGCTCCTCTAATTTTGGCCTCCTGTGCATCTCCACTTTTAATTGCAGCTATACCATTGGTAGGTATACCTTGAATTGCCTAGGCCCCAAGCTCTGGAATTCCCTCCCTGTACCTCTCTGCTTTTCTACCTTGTTTTCTTCCTTTAAGTCACTCCTTAAAACCTACTTCTTTGACCAAGCTTTTCGTCATCTGACGTAGTTTTTCCTTATGTGGCTTGGTGTCGTACTTAGTTCTATAATGCTCCTCTGAGACTCCTTAAGATATTTCATTCAGTTAAAGGTGCTATACCAATATAACTTAGGAACAACAAGTGAATCCCCTGTTAATGCTCACCACCTGCATGCATTAAAGTACAATCAATACACAATTAACACAGAATGGTCGACAGCGAGCAAGTACCAAGCCTTGGAGACTGGGAAAGAGGATTGGGTTTGTGGGGGTTTGAGGAGGCAGGGGCACAAATACAAGGTTGAAAAGTCAGTCAGTGTTGGTAGAACAGAAAGTGTACTCAGGGACAAGACTGGACGGTGTACACAAGGGGAGGAGGCTACGTAGAGAGCTGAAGGCAAGGACGTGAAGCTTATTGTCAGCGATGCCAGAATTTGGTGATGGGACAGCACCGCGATGGCCTTAGTGGGGGATTGGGATATGGCCCGCGACTTTCTGGGTGATTTGGCGTTGATGAAGATTGAATTAGAAAGGAGAACGTTGGAGAATTCCTGCAGGGAAGCAATGTATATTAGGGTTTGAGTGGTAGAGGATGAAAGGTTGGAATTGAGGTGGGCATTATTATTACTAAGGTGAAGGAAAGCTGGATTGAATGTGGGGATGAAAGCTGAGCTCGGGGCCTTGTCTGCTGATTCCCAGGTTGTACTGAGAAGGGATATGGAGTTTGAGAGAGTTGACAAGGATAATTTCAGTTTTGCTGATAAGTGGAAGAACGTCCAGGGCATGGTATCAGCTTGGCGGTTGAAGACTATGGTAAAACATGAGGCTGATGAAAGAGGGGGCAAGGTAGAGTCTGGTGTTGCCAGTTGTTGAAACCGTATTCATGCTGAAACAACTATAATATCTGTACCTATTTTAATCATGAGATGGGTATTGTAAGTAAAGAGTTATGGAAATGTGGAACATATTATGGTGACATATAAGGGCTTTTAATTTGCAGTAGCTTAGCCATCCATGTCATGTATCAAGTATTGAATGCACTTTTAAACCTTGGAAGACACTGTGCCGAAGGTTTTTCAACAGGGAAAGTAATAACTTGATGTAAGAAAGGTTGAACAGGTTGGGCTGATATCCATTGGAGTTTAAAAGAATGAGAGTTTATTCAAACATATAAAGATCCTGAGGGGACTTGATTGGTTGGATACCAAGGGGATGCTTTGTCTTATGTGGGAGTCTTAAAACTACAAAGTGGGTATAGAAAGGTTACGTGAGTTGGAAAAGATCTGGGAAAGGGAATATCATGTGAAATTGTCCATTTTGGCAGGAAAAAGTTTTCTAAAAAAAGAAGGATATTATCTAAATGGTAAGGGATTGCAGGGCTCTGAGATGTAGAGGGATCTGGGTGTCCAAGTGCAATAATCACAAACGGTTAGAATGCAGGTAAGCCAGTAATTAGGAAAGCTAATAGAATGTTATTGTTTATTGCAAGGGGAATTGAACGCAAGTAGGGAGGTTATACTTCAAGTATACAGGACATTGGTGAGACCACATTTAGAACACTATGTACAATATTTGTCTCCATATTTAATGAAGGGTGTAAATGCATTACAATCAGTTCAGAGAAAGTTTACTAGACTAGGGATGGGAGGGTTGTCTTATGAGGAAAGGTTGGATAGGCTAGGCTTGTATCCACTGGAGTTTAGAAGAGTAAGAGGTGATTTAATTGAAACATAAGATCCTGAGGGGTGGATGCGGAAAGGATGTTTCCTCTTGTGGAGGGATCTAGAACTATGGGTCACTGTTTTAAAAATAAGGTGTTGCCCATTTAAGACTGAGGTGAGGAAAATGTTTTTCTGAGGGTCAGGAGTCTTTGGAACTCTTTTTCAAAAGGCAGTAGAAGCAGAGTCTTTGGATATTTTTAAGGCAGTGGTTGTTAGATTCTTGAGAAGCAAGGGGATGAAAGGTTATTAAGGGTAGATATGAATGTGGAGTTAAGATTGCCATCAAATCAGCCATAGTGTGATTGAATGGTGGAGCAGGCTTGAGGTGCTGAGTGGATTACTCCTGCTCCTAATTCGTATGTTTGTAACTAGGGATCACAGTTTAAGAATAAGAGGTCATCCTTTTAAGACTGAGATGAGGAGAAATTTTTTCTGAGGGTCGTTAGTATGTAGAATTCTCTTCCCCAGAAAGCAGTGGTGGTTGGGTCATTAAATTTTTAAAATGTTGAGTTAGATAGATTTTTGATTGACAAAGGGAGTCGAGGGTTATGGGGGACAGACAGGAAAGTGGAGTTGAGGCACAAACAAATCAGTCATGATCCTATTGAATGGTGGAGCAGGCCTGAAGGGTCAAATGGCCTATTCCTGCTCCTATGTCCTATGTTCCTATGGTTAAAGAAGGAAATACAGTTGTTTGCCTTAATTATTTTGTTCAATTACGATCCAAATTATGTTTTCTGTAAACAGTTTGTCATTTTCAAGTTATTGTTGTAGGATCTGGAATGCATTGCCTGGAAGGGTGTTGGAAGCAGATTTAAAACAACTTTCAAAAGGATTTGAATATATACTTGAAGGGGAAACATTGCAGGAGTATGGGCAATAAACAGGAGAGTAGCATGAATTGGATAGCTCTTTCAAAGAGGCTCCCTATTATTGCCACATGTGTCTATGATTCTATGTGAAAATAACACATCCATTCTCAAATTTTGCTCAGCTTGCAACAAAAGGTTTTAAGCAGCTATTTGCAGCTACTCCTGTGGCATCAGCTGCATCTTCATCCTCTTTCCCTGGACGACAAGCATCAGCCATATCTTCCAAACCCCAGTCACCAGCCAAGTCCAGCACGCCTGTTATTTCGATGACCGCTGCACTGAAAGACGTGGGCATTGTAAGTGTATCTTAATTTTTTTTTTTTTGAGTTCCTTTCAAAAGAGCTTGGCTCCACTTTTCGAAGGTGGACCTGCGCATTGTACCAGTTGTTCTTTTCACATGGTAAATTTCTCCACTTCCTGAACATGTTTCGCTGTTCCCCAAGCAAGGAGTTAATGTTTCACGTGAGGCATTGTGCCTTGTCCAAGCAGTTGCAGAACATTTAACTGATGTTTTGATCAAAGTTTTTTAGGTATAAAAGTTAACTGATATCTATCCTATTTCCGCTAGTGGGAATCTGTAACTAGGCAACATAGCCTAAAAATTAGAGCCAGGCCTTTCAGGAGTCAAGTTATGGAATGACGCGACGCACAAAGGGTGGTAGAAGGTCGGAACACATTTCTCCAAATAGCAGTTAATGTTGGGTCAGTTATTAATTTTAAATCTATTATGAGACAAATGCAGGTATATGGAGTTAGGTTGGAGTAGGCTTGGTGGGCTGAATGACCGCCTGCTCCTCTTCCTTAATGAACCGTGATCCCAGTGAATGGTGGGCTAGGCTTGGGCGGCTAAATCACAGTATCTTTACAGTGCAGAAGGAGGCCATTCGGTCCATCGAGTCTGCAGTGGCTCTCTGAAAGCGTATTCCACCTAGTCCCACTCCCCTGCCTTATCCCTGTAACCTTGCTCATTCTTTCTTTTAAGGTAGCAATCCAATTCCTCTTTGAGTACCTCGATCGAACCTACCTCCACCACTCTTTCAAGAAGTTTGTTCCGGACTCCAGCCACCCTCTGGGTGAAAAAATCTTTCCTCGCATCAATTTACTTCTTTTGCTGACTATTTGAATCTATGCCCTCTAGTTCTTGATGTTCTCTTGAGTGGGAACAGCTTCTCACTATTTACCCTATCCATAATCCAGTTCTAACATCTTGCACGTCCCTGATTTTCTGCACCCACCATTGACGGCTTTCAGCTGCCTGGGCTCTGAACTCTGGAATTCCCTCCCCAAATCTTTCTGCGCACCCCCCCCCCCCTTTTAAAAATTACAGTGGTTCAAGAAGGCAGCTCACCACCACCTTCTCAAGAGCAATTAGGAGTGGGCTATAAATGCTGGCCTAGCTAGTGACACCCACATCCCATGAATGAATTTTTTTTAAAAATTGCCCCTAAACCATATCTCTTTGCCAAGCTTGGTTCACTTGTCCCAACATTTCTTCGTGCCTCTGTGTCAAATTTTATTTAATAATCGCTCCTGTGAATCACCATGGGCAATTTTACTATGTTAAAGGCATTATATAAGTGGAACTTGTTATTACCTTTCATTTCCACATCTGTTGTGGAATCATACAGCATGAAAGGAGACCATTCAGTCCATCATGCCAATGTTGGCCTGCCCTTTATTGTTAATTTACAGCAATATTTTGGTTTTACCTTGGACTTTTTATTGTTCGTGAAACTTCTTCTGGAAGTCCTTGGAGTATTGAGCCCAGAGTTCATCTGATCTGTTACCTGCTACCAATACTGATTACTTCACCTTGAAGTTGCTTCTCTCCACATCAGTCAGTAAATTTCATGCTGAGAATTCAAGAAGCCAGCGAAAAGTTAAATCTTAAAGACAAAATAACAGAATTTTGTTTCACAGAATTTAACAATGCTGTCCTTTGTGGATTTAGCCAGTTAATATTTATTCCGTTTCAGCTGCACTGGCCTGAATGGGTAGTTCTGATGCCAAGCTCTTCAACAGAAGAATACGTTCAAGTTTCTGTTCCTGTGATCCTAAGCAGCACTCCAGTGCGTGGTGAGGCTCCATAGGCTTTTGGACCTCAAGAGTAGTCACAGCTGAGCTTGACTCTCTCTACCTAATGTCTATATGTTCTAACCAGAATAGAAATCTGGAGTAGAAATGCTGACTAATACTTTGATAGAAAAACAGAAAATGCTGAAAACACAACAAGTTTGTCAACATCTGAAAGTAGGAAAGGCAGACCATGCTTTGGCTGTAACGCTAGGAAGAACGATTGTTCTGATATAGGGTCTCTCCCCAAAACTATCCATCTTTTCTCTCGTTTCAATTACTGGCAGGCCAGCTCTGCTTTCCGCAGCACTCTGTAAGATCATGTTGGGATGACCTGTAATCTAAAATTAATATGAAACACAACTAGTTCCTTTTGGAAAGGAAACCTGTTGACCTTACCTGTTCTGGACTATGTGGCTCCAGTACCGGATAGCACCCTTGTTCACTCTTTACAACTTTCTGAAGTGGCCTAGCATGCCACTGAGTTGTACAAGGGTAACTGGTAATCGGCAGTAAATTTTGGCCTTGCCAGTGACGTCCACAGATTAGATTAAAAAAAAGAAAGTCACAAGAATAATAATATTTCATTCTATTTTTCATGTCAGGAAGGAGAGAACCAAACAGTCAAGGAAATGCCTGAGGAAATGAGAAAACCTGGTGCTTCCATTATTCAGGTGAGAGTTCGACTGATGCATAAACTCTAACCTAAATAGTATCTAGCTTTTGATTAAAGACTAATTTACTGTTCCACCAGTCACATATATTCCTGGACCAAATATTTGTGATTGATCACTTTCAGAAAATGCCATGTTCATTGCGTCTTTTTTTAAAATGGAAGCTATATAAATATTTGATACAATATTGTGAAAGAACAGGAGAATTGGACTAATCTGATAGTTCTTTCAAAGAGCTAGCACAGGCACAATGGGCCAAATGGCCTACACCCATGCTTTATGATTCTGTGAAAGGAAGATGCAGAGTTTTGGGGTGAGACCATGGTAGCATGGTTAGCTTTTGACTGCTCTCACATAGAACTGGCACAGAATTAGAAGGCTAAAGAGTTTGCTTTATATACTTTAAAAATGTTCTAACTTATGTTGCTTAACTTGTTCTTTGTATATATCTCAATTTAATTAAGAAACGTAGCAAACTGATGTTGTCTTTCTCTTCAGACCAGGTAAAAGAAAAGTGAAAATTGTTTTTCCTTACATCTGATCATTTATGTGAACCGTAATGTCTCTTTTATATTGCTAAATAATTCATCCTATGGTAATGTGCAGTCCTACATTGTACAACCATAAAAGTTGCATCTCTTCAAGACTTGGAAGTAGGCTGTTTTTTGCGACATGAATAATCCGATGTGGGTAAGGTACAGAGTGGAGAGAAAGAAATGAAGTGTGCTGAACCAAGATTCCCATCAAACGCCCCAAGATCAAATATCATTTGACAAAATTTACGGGCTATTTTAGTCATTTCAAGCATTTAACACTTTTCATGTGATTGCATTTTCAATGCAGGAGAACTTATCCAAATTCAAGATTAAACCGCTACAATCATAGCCGCGTTTAATGCTTTAGTCCCTTAAACCAACTAATTTTGTAAACAGTGGATGCGGTGAATCAGCAAAAGTCCACTGACTTTGCTGGGACCAGAAGATCCCACCCCAAATGTTGATGCCACAGGGAAGTCGAGGACTCAGTTTAAATATCGGGGCCTGGAGTTTCTGTCTTACTTCGCCTAGCTATCAGTTTAATCATGGCCGAATCAAATGAAACAGTGTTAAATAAAGAGAATATATAAGCGGTGTGAGCTACGCTGGGGTGTCAGTGATCTTCCGCACCCACAAAACTGGCTCTAATCCCAGCTTGGAATAGCACATTACTGCCATTTGCACCTGTCCAACGCATCATCACATTGCGCTCAAAACATCAGGCACACAGGTACCCATTATCCAACACCTCAGTAAAACCGCAGTGGTGTCCAGCATATTCTTAGTGCATTGTCCCCTGAGCAGCTGTCATGAAAAGTACAGGTCACAAACTGTAATGTAAAACATTATTAGCCAGCATGTTTTGGCCTATTATGTGAAAAGTTGAATTTTATTCTCTATCTACATATACATTGTTCTTAAAAAAAAGACGCTTTGATATTTCCCTATCCTCTATACTTCAGATTGAATGTAGTTAGCTAGACCACTTAGGATTTTTGTACACACTTTGTCTTATTTTTCCAGAAGGAGAAACAAGAAATTCTGCGCAGGTTAAATCAACATTTTAAATCTCAGGAAAACCACGATTCAGATACAGTGTCACACCAGGGAAGTGCTGAAATGTCTAAAAAGAATCACCCACAACCTGAAGAGCAGCTTGAGGGTGGGCCTCACTTTGCAGGAGAAAGAAAAAAGTGGGAAGCAGAGCCTCCACCTGTAATTCCTCTTGCACAGCTCACGCTTGAAGAAACCTGCTCAGGGATAAAGGGTGAGAATAAAGAAGCGTTTACAGCTTTACTTTATTGTACGCACCAATGGTTACGCATTTGTAAAGAGGTACTTAAATTTTTTTAAACTGCACAGGAAGGTGCACAGTGCACACCAAACCGAGAAGTACCCAGTTAAAGCTACATCATTGATAACCTGGTTATATATGGGACTCAATAGGATTAATAATGGAGTCCATCATATTATTCGGCCTACACACTCTGTGATACAAATTATTGATTGTCCAGCTTTCTATCATTCTAACCTTTGAAATTTTCCACTTTTTTTTTCCTTCTGGTTTTTAGCCTTTGTGCTTTTTTTTTCCAATTTACAACTCATCCCCTCCTGTGCCACTGACTTTCTTGCTGTCGAAGAACAGCTTCAGATAGAATTTCAGGACAGCCTAGTTACTCCGCATTTGCAGCTACTTGCCTTGAGCATCCACAAGAATGACACAGTTGATCATGGCAATGTGGAATTACTGGCCAGCAGGATCAACCTGTTTCCTTGTCAAGGTCTTGAGGAGTGAGAGATGAAGCTGAGTTTTGATGATGCTCGCTGACTGGTGAGGGTGGAGGCAGGAATCTGTTTCGTGAAAAGTCAGATTAAGGCATACCTTAAGGTGTGGAGCTAGAATTTGTGAAGATTTGCCAACTTGATTGTGCAAAGATCTAACCTAATCCATTATCTGTGTATTATTTAATCTTGAAAAAAAAAACAGCTCAGACCTCAGGGGAAGTTATCAAACTGTTCCTTAAAGATGAACCTCGCAAAGTGTGGGAGAAAGAACCTTCTGATACCGTTTTAAAAGCTTTAGGGGAAGCAGATCTACAACTTCAGACAGGAATGATGTTGGATGCAACATCCATTAAAAATAATCGTAAGTAACTGAAAAGTTAAAATATGATCTAAAGAAAGCACATTTTATGTGAAATTGTCTGGCATTTTTGGAATATACCGGCGGATTTGTTAACCTTGACACACAAACTCGTGAGATTTGTGCAGACTGAAAACAACTCTGCTGACATGGGTTTCAGGATGGAAATCCTAGACGTTCAGTTTGCTCTTCACGCTTTCTGTTTCCACCCAGCAGAGGACCCGATGGCTGAAACTGACCAGACACTCACACTGGTCAGCGATACTGCCAATGACACCGTTTGTCAAAGATCGCTTAATGAAGCTATTCAAACTTCTGTAATTGCTACTGAACAGGCTGTCACATCAGAAATTAAGACAGCAGAACACTTGATGGTGGAAGCTGTTCAGTCAAGTGAAAAATCTATTCCTGTGTTAAAACCGGCAGTGTTCGATGACAAGATGGAAGGTAATTATTTTGATGACGCTCTGCATTTTCTTATGTTCATGTAACATCTAACGCTACCACAAGGAGTAGTTGAGATGACTAATACAGATGCATTTAAGGATAAGCCAGATAACATTAAGAGTGTAAGGATGTGCTGATAGGGTTAGATGGAATAGGGTGGCTGGTGCCTTGTGTGGAGCATAAATGCCAGCATAACTCAGTTGGGCTGTTTCTCTGCTGTAAATTCTATAATAGCATTGTAAGTGATTTCACTTGGGGAAAACAACTAAGTTTTCTGGGATTTGGATGTATTTTATGAATACAGCACATGGACTCTACACAGCAGCATGCTATCTAATAAGTAACTTCTCATATCAATTGATAGATGGTAGGCATGCTTCATCTAGAATTGGTTCAGGAAGAAATTATCGGCCTTCATGTAGCCAATGATTCTTTCTAATGTGGTACCTTTTGTGTTGTAAAGAAAGATAGAACTTGCAATTTTAGAGCAAATTTCACACTCTCAGGTAATCCTAGCAATGAAGTATTTTTGAACAGTTGCAATGTAAGAAACACAGCAGCCAATTTATGTACAGCAAGGCCCCACAAGCAGCAATGAGATAACAAGACTTTGTGTTGGCTGAGGAATAAATGTTGTCCAGGACTATTGGGCATAGTTCCCTGCTCTTTGGAATAATGCTGAGGTCTCTTTTTAACTGAGAGGCAGACAGGGCCTTGGTTTAACTTCTCATCCGAAAGATGGTGACTCTGACAATGAAGCACTCCCTCAGTCATGGCCCACATACTGTAAGAGGAAGCCCTGTTGACAGTGGAGAAAGATTTTGTTCTTCCTAATAAGAGTGCATGTATGAGAATGACACTATGTTGCCATTAGTGCAAATTTTGTAAATGAGGCACTTCCTGTCTTGATGTTTAGCCCTGTTCTTGTTAGTTGAGTATTTTGTACTACTGCTCCTGTACAGATTCACAGAGATCTGGCTTAAAATTCACAGCTGCACTTCTCAAGCTAAATGTAATCTTGATTATGGCAAAAAAAAATCTAAGCTTAAATACAATAAGCATTGGATTCGGGTGCTGTGTCGTGTGGGGCAAAGTATTCATTGATCGTGATAAAACTTTGAGCTGTGGTTTCTTGTTGATTTAATTTTGGCAGGCGCACCAAGTAATTACTTACACAACTTGTGTAAGCCTCTGGGTGGTCAACAAAACAAAATGTTGCCTGTATTTGGTCAGGTTTCCAACCCAAACTATTCCTGATAATATTCACATGTTTTCCAATATGTTTTATATTGCACTAAAAAGGATACATTGAAATAGGAGAATTTCTATTTCTAAATTTTGAAACCTAGTTGTTTCGTGATGCTCTATAAATAAGTACACAGCTCTACCAAGCATTTCTTGGAAACTATCTAATTATAATTAATGGTTTACGGTATAATCATATCTATTATTAGTTGGAATATAGAGAATGGTTAGGTGTACCTTAGACGTATATAGTATGTACCTGAAAACAATCTTGTGATATGTGAACTCTTCCTCGTATTTCCTGTCTTATCAGTGTATATGGTAACTGTAGTCTCATTTATGCCACAAGGTTTTGTCAAAGTCCAAAAAAAAAATGCAAGTTAGTTGGTCACATTTAAGTTTATGACTGTTTTATGATACTGTGCAGTCGCTGGTTTGAAGGTGAGTCTAAGACAATTTTGCACATCTCTCCTTTTTGCAGAATGTTTGACATGCTTTATTTAAATTTATTTAATGTTACTGTATTGATTGTTAAGTGAATTCCAAATATGTTAGGGAACCCTAAAGGCTTGTGTGTCTGCATTTGATGCTTGAATATCGCAATCTGGCAATTTCTCTTTTTCTTTGAGTGGTGCTAAAACTAAGAACATTCTCTGTTCCCAAACAGCAATTAATAAAACTATTCAAACTTAAGTAATCACCTCAAGTTTCTGTATTTCCTCCAGAGCTAGAGGACTTGGAAACCGAGGCACTAGAAGAAGGAGAGCCAATGAGTAGAGAGAAAATCCCTGTGGCTCCAATCACTATTGGTGCCTGGGAAAAAGAGAGCAACGCAGAAAGGTGAATGGAAATTAATAGCTCTTCCTCATGTTGTTGTGTACAGTTGGGTTCTGTTGGCTTAACGCTCAGCGCCCCTTTTCTGATTGCACTGTTGTTTTCATTTTCATGCTCAGGATACTACTGACAAAACAAAAAGACTTGTATTTATATAGCATCTTTCACAACGTCAGGATTCCCCCAAGGCACTTTGCAGCCAATTAGGCACTTTTAAACTGTAGTCCCTGTGTTGCAATCTACTCCAAATCTCCAAAATTTGGGTATTCTGGATTACCCGTGGATTTCTTATCCATCAAGGAAGGGATCCTCCCTATTAACAGATTTCACTGTACTGAAATCTTGTTTCACCAGTTGAGTTAAACTTCCCAATTAAAAAGCAAAATAAAATCTGCAATAAATCACATATTTGGTTTGAATTTGACTGCACGCTGGAAATCCATTCACTGTGGAGAGGCACATTACTTGAGGTGAAACGGCATTTTGAATAATGCAGATATTGTTGTCAGTGCTCCTGTCAAACAATGTTGCTTGTACATTCAGGTCTGAAACTGAAGAAAGAATGTTTTGAGGAAATTCTTGTTTCTATGACCATGACGATGTCCACAAAAAAAATTAACTTGTACTGCCACATTTTTAAAAAAAGAAGGAAATTAGTAAGTTGGGGATGGAGCCGTAATCACGAGTTAGTAATTATTTTGCAAGTGTGGACTCAGTTTCGGAGGTTTGTGTAGCATGCTTAAGCGTTTTCAACCATTCCCTCATACAGTATCTTGTTTTGCTGTGTATACCCAGATCACTAGATGGTGCTGTCGCTCAGCCAGAAAAGTCAGAGGAGGATAGGATCAAAACAGAAGAGTACACTGAACTGGAAAAAAACAAAGTGGATGCTGGTTTGTTCAAATATATTTTGTTTCAAACTTGACCAATTTCCTTTTTCTCCTAAAAATGGAGAAGCTTCCATTTTGAATCAGTATGTTACTTAATGCAAATGATTTTCCATCTTCAGCTCCAAAGTTTGTCAATTAAGTGGTGCAGTAAGAATTAGATTGGAAGCAACTTTGATCAATTCTAACCTGACTGGAGAGCCTGAGTGGCCATCTGTTGCTGTTGGGTTTTGTTGCATTATTTATGCACCACTTTGTCAAAACAGTTCTGGTTCCTTGTGCAGAAGTATTTTCATTTGGTATCTGATTCTCTCATGACTAGTTTTTGATTGCGAATGAGAAGTTAAATGAATAGCCAAAATTGTACATAACATGTAGCCTTGCTATAAATAAGTTTAAAAAAAAAAGTCAGAGTTTACATTTCTGAATCTTCGAATTTTTTTTAAGCATGTTTTTATAAAATGCATTTCGGCAGTTTGTACTTAAACCTTCCTTTCCCATCAAACAGATGGTTGCACCAGTGAAACCCCACAAAGTGAACCCTTTTTCCAGAAAACACCATATTCACAGGACAGAGCAGCAGCTACGTTGTCAAGGGACCCCTCGCAGGAAGAACCACCGGGGTCCAGGCAATTGTTCTGGTCACTATCACCAGCAAATTTCAAAGGCAAACATTCTCTGTTGATTGGGCTGTCGACTGGGTTGTTTGATGCAAACAACCCAAAGGTATGGAAAACACTCTATTGCAGTACCCAATGCAGATGTAATGAGCATGTCCTTCAGGGAATCATTAGACATGGGAATATTGCCCAAAGCTTGGAAAGTACTGATCTTTAATAAAGGGCAGAAGGAACTATTGGCTGGCGAACCAAACATTTGTTAATAGTATTTAGGAGGAACCCTAAAAAGGGTGTGGAGCCAGTACCTAGATTCCCGTAGAGATGGCCAAATAAATGCTGGCCTTGCCAGCAATGTTGCTTCCAAGGACTAATTTTTTTTTAAAAAGGCACAACATGGTAAGAGTGAGCTAACAGTTTCATGAGAGGACAGTCTTGCCTAACAAGTTATGAACCTTGATGAGGGAAATTCTGTGGATATGATATTTTAAAATTTCAGCATAACTTTTGATGTCGTGCCACACAAACGGGTGCACAAGGTGAGAAAGTATGAAACAAGAGTCGGGCCACATGAGGTAGATTGAAGACTGCCTAACCAGTGAAAGCATAGTATGTGATCTGAATGGATCTGTCTCAGCACGCTCATCTGATCACTATTTCCATTTACAGAGTATATTAGTGGTTTAGCCATGGAGTGGGGAGACAGAGTGGCTGAGGGTCAGAAACAAAGTGCTGTCAATTGGCAAATTACACCAAATCGTAAAGGATTTGAAACAATAAGAAAAAAGCAAATTAAGTACTGAAGATTTTTGGGTTGGCTGATCAGCGATTTTGCTCTCAATTTTTGGTGACACAAATGCCTGTCTCAGGTTGGAGTTTTGCTGGAGTAGGAAATGGGCAGTTCACAAGCCAGGGACCTTTGAGCAATTTTGCTTGTTTTTGTTCATGAGGGCAATGAATATCTACATACTGTTATCTAGTTTCAGACACTAACGTAGCAAAGGAAAACTCACTTAAAAGATGCTGGCATATGTAACGCTGAATGATTGCTGTCTTTTTCAATCCCTTTCTTCTCCCTCTGTCTTCCAGCTGTGTGTGGGTACCTTTCTCCATTTCTGAGATGGAATGCACGATGTACTTTTTTTTTTCGCTGCAGATGCTAAGGACCTGCTCACTCCCTGACCTCAACAAAATGTTCAAGACGTACGTAGATGATCTTCATGCATCAGATGCCCCTGAGGATAATCTCGAACTAGATGATATAGAAGATGAGCCTAACAAGGATGAGTACCACTCGGATTCAGACACGTATGTTTGCAGTTATTCTGACTGTTTTCAGTGCATTGTATAGACAGACACGCTTGTTTTTTTTTAATTTAGCATTTACTGGAAAATTTGAGGGAAGGTTGGCACGCTTTTAATGTTTGGCAAAGGCCTATCAAAAAAGTTTGAGTGTATATGTTTTAATGAAAGCTGCTTTTGGATCTGTGCTGATTTTTCGGTTCGGCTATTACTTCATTATAGTTTTGTGAAACTTTTGCTATGTTAATAATTTAAAATGCACCCAAAGTCATTGCTGGATCATAGTAAACCAAAGAGGCTATAAGCAGAAAACCTGCTACAATTTGTAATCACCTACTGCATTCTCTCTGTGCTTTGAAGTGCAGCACCTGTTGTTATGTGACATCCATATTGCGTCGCAGCTACAGCATAGTGACAGGCCATTCAGCCCAACTGGTATATATTTATGCTTCACACAAGTCTTCTCCCACCCCTCTATGCATAACCCAATCAGCATAATCTTGTATTCCTTTCTCCCTATGTGCTTAACTAGCTTTCCTTAAATGCGTCTAACTGCCCCATGTAGCATGTTTCACATTCTGACCACGAAGTTAAAAAAAGTTTCTCCTTAATTCCCTATTGCATTTATTTATCATTTAACTTATCTGTTTTTCAATTCTATCCCTCCAGAAATGGACCCCATTGCTTAGCTTGCTTTCTTTTTTGACCTCATTAACCTTTTTGTAATTTGTGACTGTCCACCCCAGAATCCTTTGCTCCTCTACCCCATTTAGAATCTTAGAATCTAAGCAGTATGTGCTCACTTTATTCTTTGTGCCAAGATGTGCCACCTCACATCTGTAATGAAATTAATTTGCCAATGAAACATCTATTCTACCAGTTTATTAATATCTTCAAGTATTTTGCCACATTCTTCTTTTTGTATTAGCTACATCCTCCAGATTGGTATTGCCCTCAAATTTTAGAATTATACTTATGATTTCTGAGATAAAATCAGTTAACGTAAATTATGAACAACAGTCATCCTCGTGAAACAGCACTTCCCATGTTGTGTTTGTTATGTAACTAACTTGTTATTCATTTCACCACCTGTCCTTGTGCTCTGACCTTAGTCATGAGTCTACTGTGTAGTGCCTTATTGAAGGGCTTTTGAAAATCCAAATATATAACATCTACTATATTGCCCTTACCTGCGCTCTGTTACTTCTCAAAGAATTCAATGGGTTAGATTAATCATGATTTTCTCTTTTAAAAGCTTGGCTGACTGCTCCTTATAATATTATGGGTTTCTAAATGATTTTCAGTCACATTGTTGAGTGATTCTGTTATCTTGCCTACCACTAACATTTAGCTAATTGGTCTATAGTCCCTTAGACTTGTTTTATCTCCTTGTTTAAATACAGGAATTAAATTTGCAATTGCCCAGTCCTCTGGCACTTATCCTGTTCTACTGAACTTTCATATGATATATGTTATAGTGCTTGTGCTGTCTCTTCCCAACTACTTTTAATAGCAAGTGTACAATCATCTAGACCTAGGGTTTTATCATCTAAGTTTGATTAATTCACCAGTTATTTCATGTCCTTTGTCTTTGCAGAGATGTACACAAATAAAGACAAGATAGTTAGGAACACAGGAGTAGGCGTTAAGCCATTTAGCCCGTCGAGCCTGCTCCACCATTCAGACAGACCAAGGCTGATCATCTACCTCAATTCCACTTTCCCACACTATCTCCATTTCCCTCAATGTCTTTCGTCTCCAGGACTCTATTGATTTCTGATTTAAGCATGCTCAATAATTGTGCTTCCACAGCCCTCTAAGGTAGAGAATTCCAAAGATTCACCACCCTCTGAGTAAAGAAGTTCTTCCTCATCTCAGTCTTAAATGGCCTACCCCTTACCCTGAGATTATGTCCCATGGTTCTAGACTCAGCAGCCAGGGGAAGTATCTTATCTACATCCAGCCTGTCACGCCCCATAAGAATTTTATAAGTTTCAACAATGTCACCACCACTCCCCACACTCCCAATTCTTCGAAACTCTAGGGAATGCAGACTGAGTCTCCTCAATCACTCTTCATACGACAATCCTGCCATCCCGGAGATTAGGCTGGTGATTAGGCACTCCCTCAATGGCAAGTGTGGCACCTTAGATAAGGGGACCGTACTTCAGGTGAGATCTCACTAAGACTCTATATAGCTGCAGCAAGACATCCTTACTCCTATACTCAAATCTCCTCGCAATGAAGGCCAACAAACTATTTGCCTCCCTAATTGCTTGTTGCACCTGCATGCTAGCTTTTAGTGACTCATGAACAGGGACATCCAGGTCCCTTTGGAAATCAACAATTCCTAACTTCTCACCATTTAAGAAATATTCTACCTTTCTGTCTTTTGTACCACATTGAATAATTTCACACTTATTCACACTATATTCCATCTGCCATATTCTAGCCCATTCACTTAGGCTGTCTGAGTCCTTGAAGCCTTCTTGCATCCTCCTCAATTTACATTCCTACCCAGTTTGATGTCATCAGCAAATCTGGAAATATTACAATTGGTCCCCCCATGCAAATCATTTGTATATATGGTGAACAGGTGTGGACCTAACACTGATCCTTGCGGTACCCCACTAGTAACATCCTGTCATCCTGAGAATGATCTGTTTATTCCTACTCTGTTTTCAGCCTGTTAACAAATTCTCAATCCATACTAGTATAAAATGGGAGAAGGTGGTGTAGTGGGAATGTCACTGGATAGTATCCAGAGGCCCAGGCTAATACTCTGAGGACATGGATTCAAATCTCACTCCGTCAGCTGGTGGAATTTAAATCCCATGAAAGACTAATTTCTTTTTTTAAAAATCTCTCAATTCCATGCACTCTAATTTTGTACTAACCTGTGTTGAACCTTATCAAAAGCCTTCCGAAAATCCAAGTGCACTACATCCACTGGTTCTCCTTTATCTATGCTACAAGTAACAGCCTCAAAAAAAACTTCCAAGTTTGTCAAACATGATTTTGCTTTCATTTTACTATTCTTTTCTAAAATGTACAGTTATTACACCCTTAATAATAGATTCCAACATTTTTCTTACTACTGATGTCAAACTAACAGGTCTGTAGTTCTCCATTCCCCCTTTTCTTCCCTCCTTAATTTTTTACATATACTACTTTCCAGTCCACAGGAACCTTTCCAGAATCTGTAGAATTTTCAAGGTTATCTTTCTAACCACCTCCTTCAACACTCTAGGATGAAGCTCATCTGGTCCAGGGGATTTATCAACCTTCAACCCAGTTAAATTTTCATGTACTACCTCTTTACTGATACTAATTTATTTTAGTTCCTCAGTTTCACAAGTCCCTTAGTCACCTAGTATTTGTGGGAGATTTTCTATATCATCTTTCGTGAAGGCGGACACACACAGACCGTTTAGGTTCTCTGCCATTTCCCTGTTCTCCATTATAAATTCCCTTGTACCCACCTGTAATGGGCCTACATTTGTCCTAGCTAGTCGCTTCCTTTTCACATACCTAAAGAAGCTTTTACAGTCCACCTTTATGTTCCTTGCTAGTTTGCATTCATATTCTCTTTTCTCTTTCTTAATCAGTTTCTTGGTCCTCCTTTGCTGGATTCTAAATTGCTCCCAATCCTCAGACTTACCACTTCTTCTGCCATCCTTATAAGCCATTTCCTTTGATCTAATGCAATCTTTAACTTCTTTTGTTAACCACAGTTGATTTACTTTTCCCTTGGCTGTTTGTGCCTTAGAGGAATGTATATCTGTTGTTGAACATGTAGTATTTCTTTAAATACTAGCCATTGCCTGTCTACCGCCAAATCTTTTAGTATATTTTCCCAATCCGCCATAGCCAACTTGCCCCTCATACCATCATAATTTCCTTTCTTCGGATTGAAGACCCTAGTTTCAGAATGAACTCTATCGCATTCAAACTTAATGCGAAATTCTATCATATTATGGTCACTATTTCCCAAAGGCGCCTTAATAGCAAGATTATTAATTAGCCCGTTCTCATTACATAATACTAAGTCCAAAATAGCCCAATCCCTACTCCAGAAATCCATCTCATACACAGTTAAGTCCATTCTATGCATTTGGGGTTGAAACTTGCTCTGCCCAACATTGCTCGTGCATTTTTTACATATTTTTGATTTTTGCATTTTGACATCCCACAAACAGCGATGAGATATGTGACAAATATATCTTTGTGGCAACAACAGAGGAATTTTGGAATTGTTCCAAGAGAACTCCTGTTGCTTCCTTGAAAATTTAGCGAGATCTTTAGCACCGAAGTGAATTACTGGAATGGGCTGGCAGACCTTGAATTGATGCCTCTAAAGGACGACACCTTCTATAGTGTAGGACCCAACCACAACAACTCTTCCCCCACCCCCACCACTCAATACTACACAGATATGTCTTCTAGATTTTGCGGAGCTTAAACTCATAAACTCTTCCTGAGAGGATTACCTAACAAGTATTCAATTAACTGCTAGAAATGGGGCAGAGGGCAGAAATGATTAAATGATAAAAGAGGTGATGATGCAATGCAAGATTATGGGATGGGTAAAGAAACAAAAGATGGGTTGAGGGGAAGTGTAAATGGTTACAGCAGAATCACTGCTGTCATCTACTTTCTGAGAAAATGTGGGATGTAATATCAAGTAGTTGAACTCAATGTTAAGGCCATAAAGTGTAAACCGTCTAATTGAAATATGAGGTGCTGTTCCTCAACTTTGTGTTGCAGTTCATTGGTATGGCGTAGGAAACCGAGGACAGAGTGGGAGCAGGGTGGACAATGAAAGTTAACTGTGATCAAAAAGAAAAGCAGTCATTTAATAAGTTGTGTGTTGCAGTATATTTGGAGATGGTGATGCAGATGACTTGCAGGAGCTTCAGGCATCGATGGAGCGTCTGTTGCAGGAGCAGCCCAGTGAAGAGTTCAGTGAAGAGGAGGAGGAGGCAGCTTCCAATTCAAGCCCTCCTGAGGAAAGTGTTTATAATGCAGAATCCTCAGTGAATGGAGCAGATGGGGAAGATGATGAAAATCCAGCAAGCAGCAGTGACCAAAGTGGAATTCATGAAGAGTGGCATTCAGGTTATATTTGCTATATTCTTGACTATTACACTACCAAATAGTGTTTGTAAATGTTATTTTAGATGGTATACGTAGTGTGGTGCTGATAATTTATTGAACTGAATGTTGTGATTTTACAATATTATAGACAATACTGACAAGATAGTGGTTAAAAACAAATCACTTGTAATTAGGGCAACTGATTTGTCATATCAATTAATTTGTTATCATTCTGCTCTGTATAAAAAGTGGCCTTTCCATAATCTTTGGGACTTTTTGCAACAAATTGTAGTTGTTACAATTGTTAATTGTATAGAAAATGCACAACGTGCAAAGCGTTACAGGATCTGTTGCACTGTGCTGCATTGCACCATATCACTTGATGTAATTACCATATACATGTAGATATTGAACCTATTGTTACAAACCAGATCATAAATTATGGTGGTACGCACTGCTTGTCAGAAAGTAATAATGGTCTTTTTGTTGTTTAATGTTGACCATTGAGATTTAATGTAACTTCGGGCTTTTTACTCTAAGAACTTTCACTGAAAGCACTCTGTGCTGTAATAGGGTGACGGTTGCATGTTAGAATTTTAAAGAGGACATTGGAATTAGCTTAAGAGTATCAGTGGTGGTTCATTGAATAAATGGATTATGTGGCCTGCCACTGAACCTAAAAGTCCTAAATTTAATCTGCAATCATTTCCAGAGTTTGCTTACCTCAGCTGTGATGGTGGTGACCTTAAGCTAGGGAAATGTACAATGAGTCAGGTTCTCCTGGACCATTTCCTTATTGTGAATGTGAGTGACCCCTGTTCAAAGTATAAATGATGAGAAGAGTGGGATTTGGCTTGGGAATGATAGTCTCCATTGATCAAAGGGACTACTGGCACTTGCTGGCCAGCCTAACATGAAGAAGAGTTAAGTACTGGAAGCAACCAAACAAGGAAGAAGAGGTGATCAGAGAAATTCAAAGGCAAAATTGAGTAACCAGCATTGAACATGACATAGCATAAAATTGTGACTTTCTTTTGAAAAGCACATTATTTCTCATCTCATTGGGGGTCAGTTAGCTCAGTTGGCTAGATAGCTAGAATGTGGAGTAGAATAATGCCAACAGCACAGGTTCAATCGATGTACTGGCTGTGGTAGTTCTTGGAGGCCTGCCTCCTTCCTTTGCCTCACACTTGATTAGAGTGGGTGCCCTCGAGCTGTATAACCAGTTGTGGCTCTCTAATGGAGAGAGATGCCAATGGTCCTTTTGTGGACTATGACTGACTTTTCTCATCTCACTCAAATATTCAGACCAAGAGATGTGGTTCTTGGTATGAGGGAAGGTATAATCCTTGGTCAGTGAGTTGGAGCTTCACCTTCAGTATGATTAATTAAGCTTTGGTCATTCTCTGCCACAAATCAATCCTTTTTTGTAAAAATTTGCACACAAGCAGTTTTGAGGATTTTTCAAAAAGTGGGGAGGTTATGTGAACCATAGCAGAAACTCTCTCTTGGACTCGAACTCAAGTTCTGTCGAAGGGTCATGAGGACTCGAAACGTCAACTTTTTCCTTCTCCGCCGATGTTGCCAGACCTGCTGAGTTTTTCCAGGTAATTCTGTTTTTGTTTTGGATTTCCAGCATCCGCAGTTTTTTTGTTTTTATGATAGTGCAGGTGTTGGAAGAGAGGAATGGAACTCATCAAGCAATTGAAGGCTAAAATAGAAGTAGAGCGTGGTAAGATTGTGTGGAAGTAATGGTTATAATATTATTTTGGTCAGCTTGATGTCTGACATCTCAAGCTACTGGGAAATCCAAAACATAGAGTTTCTATTTGACTAATATGGAATGCATACTCTCTCCATTTGGGTGCAAAGATACCACTTAACTAAACTCAGAGAAATTAGTGCATTTTGCTGCAGTGGAGACTGAGGGAATGCTGGGTTTGGTCAGGGGAACTGCTAGTATTTAACCATCTAAACTGTCAAATTACCCTTCTTCCTATTCACCCACGATCACCAGACCAACATGGGCGTTGCCTTGTCTGATTTTCTGGAGCCAAATGTTGAGCATCCAGTCCCTAGGGACATGCACTTACTGTTTGTTGGCCAGGCTGGCTGGTCAATTGTCAGAAGCTCCCTGAAATACTGTGGACCTATCTGGCTGATTACAGAGACTAAGTCCGATGACTTGGTGGGTGACTTCACTTGCAGTTTGCTACAGAGCCATACAAACTAAAAAGACCTTCAAGTCCACAGGTTCTTGAGTTAGTTGAGCTCAGCTACAGCTATGGTGCTACATTTGACTTTGGTGGCTCTGGGCTAGGAAGTGGGGAAAAAACAATATCAGCTTAAGTTCCCATTTGTGACTGATAATCCGTAACCTATGCTGGAAAGTGAGTATCGATTGAGAGCAGGAGTGAGCTCTGACATGATGCTGTCCTCCCCTCCCGTTTTCCTATTCGCCATGGTCAGTTGAATGGGATAACTAAGGGCTGCCAATCCAGTAAGAGTCAGCACCTTCAGAAAAGAGAAAAGAGAAAGGAAAAAAGGACTGAAATAGTTGTGATATCTTGTATGGGTATTTGAGGTTCTATCAAAGAAAAATATGATGAATAAGTTCAAACCAAAGGGCACAAAGTATCCTGGCATTATCCAACGTTCTGTCATTTCAGTCCCAAACTTGCCATTCACATTCCTAAACAAGTGTGTTTTAGCAGGGGTGAAGCATGAGCAGGTAACTGAACAAGCACCATACTAAAATGGGCAGACAGCACACTGGTGTGTTTTTAAGAAAAAGCATTGAAGGCTGTAGTGGAATATTCATAGTAATACATTTAGAATGAGCCTTTAGAATTAGAAACATTTGCAGTTAGTGAAAATATTGGCATTATTGACATTACAGAGACATGGCTGCAAGGAGAAGATGGACAAGAGATGAAGCTAGAATGGTATAACATGTTTCGAAAAGATAGAGCAGGTAAGTTAGTTAGAGAGTTAACATTTTTGGCCAGAGGACACGACAGCTATCAAAATAAAGGTGAGCATAGCTGCAGAAGAGGGAGATATAGATAATATAATAATAAATAGTTGTTTGGTTGTACAGAACTTGAGTATTGCTGAAAAAAGAGACATGTCAAAGCTTTTTTTCTTGCACTCATCAGGACCCTTTGCAAGAATACTAATATCGGCAAGGGGAGGAAACAACAAAATGTACTGTATGTGAAGAGAGTACTGCTTGGTTGGCAAGTGGACTATGGTAGAGGTGTTGCCATGGAGAATGCACCAGTGATGGTGACTGACAGTTAATTGCCAAGCATTGTTTGAAATTTAAACCAGGCAGCTTGATCCTGATTGGTCAAAGCGTTGTTTTGAGGAATGAGTCAGCGAATGCCTGTTACTTATTTTGTTTAGCTGAAACAGGCGCAATGTGTGTACATGTTCTCATTGCCTCCAAAGAACAGGGCCTTGTGTATTAATATATGTAGTTTCCAGTATACCCACACGTGCCACACTGCGAGCCCGACTGACTATCTTAAATTGGTTGTCAGCGTAATTTTTAGCACATTGAGAATTATTTAGCAAGTGTTGTCCAATCGCAGAATCATGTCTAATTTTGGACATTGGTTTGAATTTTGCAAGCACAGGCTGGTTGGGTACAGTCTGTACCTTGCCTGTTGCGAACAAAGGCTGGGGCATGCTGTTTGATATAATCTGCCAGTCTATGGGACGTAAGGTCTACATGCCTAGCATTGGACAGCCCACTTCTACCTCCTACCCAAAATCCACAAACAGGACTCTCCCGTCAGATCGATTGTGTCAGCCTGTTCTTGCCCCACGGAACTCATTTCGTGCTATCTTGACTCCATCCTCTCTCCCCTTGTGCAGTCTCTTCCCACCTACATCCGTGATTCCTCTCATCATATCAAAAATTTCCAGTTCCCTGGCCCCAACCGCCGCCTCTTCACCATGGACGTCCAATCCCTCTACACCTCTATCCCCCCCAGGATGGCCTGAGGGCTCTCTGCTTCTTCCTCGAACAGAGGCCCGAACAATCCCCATCCACCGCTACTCTCCTCCGTCTGGCTGAACTTGTTCTCTCACTGAACAATTTCTCCTTAAACTCGTCTCACTTCCTCCAAATAAAAGGTGTGGCTATGGGTACCCACATGGGCCCCAGTTATGCCTGTCTCTTTATGGGGTATGTGGAACATTCCTTGTTTCAGTCCTACTCAGGCCCCCTCCCACAACTCTTTCTCTGGTACATCGATGACTGCTTTGGTGCCGCTTCATGTTCTCGTCTGGATCTAGAAAAATTTTATTAATTTTACTTCCAATTTCCACCCCTCCATCATTTTCACGTGGTCCATCACTGGCACTTCCCTTCCCTTCCTTGACCTCTCTGTCTCAATTTCTGGCAATGGACTGTCCACCAATATTCATTACAAGCCTACCGACTCCCACAGCTACCTTGACTACAGCTCCTCACACCCCGCTTCCTGTAAGGACTCCATCCCATTCTCTCAGTTCCTTCGCCTCCGTCGCATCTATTGTGATGATGCCACTTTCCAAAATAGTTCCTCTGACATGTCTTCCTTCTTCCTTAACCGAGGTTTTCCACCCACGGTGGTTGACAGGCCCCTCAACCCTGTCTGGCCCTTCTCCCTCCCAGAACCATGATAGGGTCCCCCTTGTCCTCACTTATCACCCCACCAGCCTCCGTGTTCAAAGGATCATCCTCCGCCATTTCCAGCATGATGCCACCACCAAACACATCTTCCCTTCACTCCCCCTAGTGGCTTTCCGCAGGGATCGTTCCCTCCGGGGCACCCTGGTCCACTCTTCCATCACCCCATACACCTCAACCCCCTCCCATGGCACCTTCCCATGCAGCCTCAGAAGTTGCAATACCTGCCCCTTTACTTCCACCTCCCCCCCCCCCCGCCCCCACCCCTTCACCTCAATTTAGTCTGCTGCATTCACTGCTCCCAATGCGGTTTCCTCTATATTGGAAAGACCAAATGCAGACTGGGTGACTGCTTTGTGGAACACCTTCGGTCTGTCCGCAAGCATGACCCAGACCTCTCTGTCGCTTGCCATTTCAACACACCACCCTACCCTCATGCCCACATGTCCGTCCTTGGTCTGCTGCAGTGTTCCAGTGAAGCTCAATGTAAACTGGAAGAACAGCACCTCATCTTCCGACTAGGCACTTTACAGCCTTCCGGACTTAATACTGAGTTCAACAATTTCAGATTGTGAACTCTCTCCTCCATCCCCACCCCCTTTCCGATCCCCCTTTTTCCAATAATTTATCATTTAAAAAAATATATTTTCTTTTCCCACCTATTTTTAAATTTATTTCGGTCTATTGTTTTATCTCCACCTTTTAGCCCATTTCGATCCCTTCCCCCACCCCACCCCACCCCCACTAGGGCCATCTTTCACGAGCTTGTCCTGCTTACTACCCTTAATGTCCCCGTTAGCACATTCCTTAGATAATATCACCACCGTCAACACCCTTTTGTCTATGACATCTTTGGCATTCTCTTCTTTGCCTCCACCTATTACTGGCTCTCTATCCAGTTCTACTTGTCCCACCCCCCTCTACCAGCTTATATTTCACCTCATTTCTCTATTTCCTTAGTTCTGACGAAGAGTCATACGGACTCAAAACGTCAACTGTATCCCTCTCCGCAGATGCTGTCAGGCCTGCTGAATTTTTCCAGGTACTTTTGTTTTTGTTTCAGATTTCCAGCATCCGCAGTATTTTGTTTTTATATTTATGCCTAGCATCATACTGGCACTGAAATTCAAATACCAAGTACCATGTTACTCATTTGTGTGATAGGCAGAATGACCTTTTGGCTTGACGACAGCATCCTGTTAGTGGCGAATACAATTCATGTTGCTACCGTGTAGTAGTAGCGTAAAACAGCTAGCTTCACCTGTTGCTCAAATTTTTGAGATATCTTGCCTTTCCAGGGTAATCTGAGGTAGATTGGGCACTTTTCAGGGCCGAAGGTGATGACGCAAAATGACCTGATCAGGGTAGCCGTCATCCTGCAGGATGCCTTTGATGCATCCTACTTCAGCATCAAGCTTGCATCATGAGCAAGTGGCATGGGCCCTACTTACAAGGTTGCTGATGAGACCAGTCTTATAGCATATGGAAGGGTAATTGACCAGTGAAGGTAGGCTTTTGGTAGATCATGATGGAGAATCCCCTGGCAGATTTCTTAATTAGTACGTCTAGGAAGTGGAGTTCATTTGACTGCTCCATTTCAAGGTGAATTTGAGCACAGGATGGAGCCTATTAAGACATGTAAGGAAATTATTACATGCAGCTGCAGATTTAAATAGAGCAAGCATATCGTCCACATATCGGAAATATACAAGTGGTAGAAGGTTAGGTGTTATTCTATCGAAGACACTTTTCTCATGGAACCCAAGAAAGATGTTTGTGAGAGCTTGGGCCTAAAGGGGATCCCATGGCAACACCATCTATTTGGGCATAAATGGTGTCATTAAAACTGAGCTCAATTATGCGTGTTGCCAAATTCATAGGTTCAGTGAGTGCTGATTCATGCAGTGGCGGTGGGCCTAGTTCGCCATTGCGTAGTGCTGCAGCACAAATATCTATGGCTTACTTAAGTGGAAGATTGGTGAGTAGGCTAGCAATGTCAAATGAGCACATGGAGACAGCATTGCTATTGATATGCAAGTCCTATATGGTCTTTGCAAATGCAAAGGAGTCCTTCATCGTGCATGTGGCAAAGTTGGTCAGAACTGGTTGTAACAATTCACCCAACCATTTGGCCAATTCATGTTGTGCAGAACCGGTCATAGTAAAGATGAGGCATAAAGGGACATCGCTTTTGCGTGTCTTGGCCCATACATACGCAGACGTAGCCAACTGTGAGGATAAACCATGTCATATATATCAGCATGTGTTTTTTTTTTAAAGCTTACTTTTGAGCAAGGCTGTCTGGTCATGTTGAGCAGTAGGTCCAATGGATACAAATTTGGACCTGTCATTAGGAATGGCAGCACTATTAATATTAAATAGACTGTCAAATTAGCAAACTGGCAGCTGCTATTATCCTGCAACTCCAGAACAGTTGGAAGGAAACTTGCTGGAAGTGACATTGGTATCCCAGAAACCCAGGTGTGAAGCAGGCCAAGGAGCAGTAACTGGAAAGGAATGGTGTAAGTGAAACAGTAATGATTAAGTGATTCTAAATAGGTGAGGTGGAGAATTGGGGTTAGTTGCTATATAAAATGTATTTTACATCAGTTCTCTCAAACTGGTTAGTGATAAAGAAAGAACATGAATTTACTTAGCTTCTCATCCTGTCCTTTGGACTTCCCAAAATGTTTTTTATTTAGAACCAACGGATTATATTCTGGGGAGTGCACTCGTTATATTGGCAAATGTGACAGCCAGATTGCAAGCCACGAGGTCCTATGAACAGCAAAAAAAATGACAAGTTAATCAGTTTTTTATAATAGTTCCCGAGTTTCACTAGGTTGACCCTGAGTTATGGAGGAATTTTCCAGTGAGGAGAGGTTGAGTAGATTGGACCTGTACTCATTGTAGTTTAGAAGAACGAGAGGTGACCTTATTGAAACACACAAGATTCTTAAGGGGCTTGACAGGGTAGATGCTGAGAGGTTGTTTAAGCAGACTACCCTTGACATCAAGGCCACATTCGACAGTGTGGCATCAAGTAGCCCTCGCAAAACTGGAATCAATGGGAATCGGGGGTGGAGGGGGTGGGGGGGAACTCACTGTTGGTTGGAGACATACCTAGCGTAAAGGAAGATGGTTGTGGTTGTTGGAGATAAGTCATCTCAGCTCCAGGACATCACCGCAGGAGTTCCTCAGGTTAGTGTCCTTGGCCCCAACATCTTCAGCTGCTTCATCAACGACCTTCCTTCCATCATAATGTCAGAAGTGGGGATGTTCACTGTGTTCAGTATCATTCGTGACTCCTCAGGTACTGAAATAGTCATTGTCCAAATGCAACATGACCTGGGCAATATCCAGGCTTGGTGTGACCAAGTGGCAAGTAACATTTGCGTCACACAAGTGTCAGGCAATGACCATCTCCAACAAGAGAGAATCTAACCATCACCCCTTGATGTTCAATGGCATTACCATCACTGAAACCCCCACTATCAACATCCTGGGCAATACTGTGGCTACAAGAGCCGGCCAGAGGCTCAGAATCCTGCTACGAGTAACTCTTCTCCTGACTCCCCAAAACCTGTCCACAAACAACAAGGCACAAGTCAGGAGTGTGATGGAGTACTCCCCACTTGCCTGGATGAGTGCAGCTCCCACAACGCTCAAGAAGCTTGACACCGTCCAGGATAAAGCAGTCTGATTGATTGGCACCACGTCCACAAACATTCACTCCCTCCACCACCGATGCACAGTAGCAGCAGTGTGTATTATCTGTAAGATGCACTGCAGGAATTCACCTTCAACAGCACGTTTCAAACCCACGACCACTACCATCTAGAAGGACAAGAGTAACAGGTACATGGAACATCACTACCTGGAAGTTCCCCTCCAAGCACTCACCATCCTGACTTGGAAATATATCGCTGTTCCTTCACTGTCACCGGGTCAAAATCCTGGAACTCCCTTCCTAACAGCACTTTTGATGTATCGACACCACATGGACTCCAGTGGTTCAAGAAGGCAGCTCACCACTACCTTCACAAGGGCAACTAGGGAGGGCAATAAATGCTGTCCCCACCAGAAAAGCCCATATCCCGTGAATGAATAAAAAAGGTAAAGGAATCGAGGGTTTTGGGGAAAAGGCTGGAAAGCAGAGTTGAGGTTTACTAGATCAGCCATGATCTCATTGAATGGCAGAGCAGACTCGATGGGCTGAATGGTCTACTTCTACTCCTACGTCTTATAGTTCTGGGTGTCTGCTGGCTTGGATGTAGGGAAAACTCCCTGTTGTTCTGAGAATAATGCCATCTAAATGGGAAGATGGAGCTTGCTGTGACTCATCTGAAAGTAATTTGGATTGTTATGACCCAGATTGGGTGTGTGCACAGTTTATCTAGCCCCACTACACCACAGGTCATCCCATTGGCATAAATGCTTAATTGACTTACCAAAATGGCCAATTATTTACCTTCGCTACTGTTAGACCCAGAATAAAAGAGACTTTAACCAGGCTTCTTTCAATAAATCAGAATGATTGGTTTATTATTATTCTTTTTTGGAAACATGTTGCAAGAACTGGTTAACACACAATTTGTAATCTGGAAACATAACCATCTATCCCTTTTAAAATTCCCCAACGTGCGCATATGTACGCACAAACAGAGGACAAACAAATAGGGTCTCTGCAGAGATGTGTGGTTGAAGAAAAACTTTATAAAAAGGATAAAGTTTGCAGGGTCGCTCTGGTGCTCCCTCATGCAAGGATGGGTTGCTAGTCCCAGTAGATATCTGGAGGTTCTCCCCAATGGAGTTTCAGCTTGGAGGAAAATGGAGCCAGATCAATCCTTCACATCTCGGGTTTCCAAATACAGACAAGTTACCCTGAAGTGAGGATTCCTAGCTGGATACTGATGACCACACTGCATTTCAAGCAAGGCAAGGAGAGGGTGAGCTGGACAGCTTTTCTCCATCTCGTTTCATTCCCAACTGAGTTCAAAACATAAAGTTCATCTCCATCAGGTGATTTCCAGTAAGTCACTGAGGCCTTTGCCTTTAATTGATGGGGGGAAAAAAACTGTTTTAAAGTGATTGCAGTTCAGATAAACAAATAGTTTTCCTCCACAATAAATGCTGGCCATTTTAGCTGACATCATGCGATTTCTTGGAAAAGGCATTCTTGGTCCAGTCCAAGATGACCTTATGACCTTTTTAAAAAAAATAAAATTCCAGGTCAATTCCCAAGTGTCCAAATAATGCAATGTCCTTCCAGATTTTAAAAGAACATGTAGTTCTTGTGGGTATGGCCCTAACATGCCCCTGCCCTTAAGAGATAAAATGCCATTTCCAAATGCGTTTCATTACAAAGTGTACAGGGAAAACATATACGGTATACAAATATATTCACTCCTTATACAGAATCTGTACAATTTTCTTTGATTTTCTTGATTTCCAAATAATTCTACAAAAATCACATTCTTGATAATGCATCAGCAATTATATGGTTCTTCCTGGCAATATGAACAATCTTTACATTATAAGGCTATATTAGCAAGCTCCATCGGCATAGTTTGTCATTGAGCCTTAAATTTTTCCGTTATTGTCAGGATATACTAGTGTTTCTTTACAGCCAAGATGGATATATCCCTCAAAATGTTTAAGAGCAAGTAAAAATCACAGGGTTTCCTTTTCTACCATAGAGTATCTCTTTTGATGCCAATTTATTTTTTTAGAAAAGTACCTCACTGGCTTCTCTATGCCTAATTCATCTTCCTGCAATAAGACCACAGCCACCCCCCAGTCACTCGCGTCTATTGCCACCTTGAAGGGTTTAACAAAATTAGGGACAGCTAATTAGTTCATTAGTTAGGATAGCCTTCAGCTTATCAAAAGCTGTCTGGCATTCTTTTGACCATGCCATCTTCGCTGCCTTTTGCAATAAATCCATTAGTGGAGCAGCTATTGTGATGAAGTTTGGCACAAATTTAGGATACAAGCCGCATGTCACTAAAAAAATCTCATGACTTCCTGTTTAGGTCTAGGAATTCCACCAAAGCTTGTACTTTCACTGTTCTTGGCAATACTTGCCCCTGCCCTATGATATGCCCTAGATAATTTACTCACTCATTCAAGAACTCTCTCTCGTTGCCTCTTTTGTCCTCCGCTGTGCTTACAACCTGACATACCTGTTCCTCCTTACCCTCTGCCCTATGATGATTTTGTTTTAACATATGGATATGACACAGCCAGTTCTTTTTCCTGCAGTATGGGGTATCTATCAAATCATTTACTCTTAATTACTTTGTATGAACCATGTTTTCAGAGGTTCCCCCTGTAAACTCTAACACTAATACTTCATTCCCTGTTTGTAATGTTCAGGTCACAGCTTGCTTATCTGCCCATTCCTTCTTCTTTGTTTGAGAAACCTTAAGATGTTCTTGAGCCACTTTGCAGGCTCCCGTGAGCCGTTCTTGAAACACAGACACATAATCTAACATAGAGGATTCGTCGTTCTCTCCAAAAAACTTTTCCTTGATTAATTTTAGAGGACCTCATCTCATGTCCATAAATTAATTTGCAAGGACTAAAACCAGTAGATTCACTTAGTGATTCTCAGTAGCAAATAAAAGAAAGTCCAGTCCTTTGTCCCAATCATGGGGATGTTCATGACGATATGTTCTAATTGTTTTGAAGGTTTGGTGGTACTTCTCCAAAGCTCCCTGTGCCTGTGGATGATATGCTGTGGATTTTGACTGCTTAAATCCAACTTTTGAAAAATTTTTGATATAAATTGGAGCCCTGGTTTGTAATCCATAACAAGTTTAAAAAAAAAGGGTTAACTTCCCCATCACTAGCTGTAATTGTCCTTAAAGGGATGACCTCTGGAAATCTAGTTTCAGACCCATAATAGTAAGGATATACTGGTGTCATGCTTTCATTGTTGGTAACGGTCCCACACAGTCTACTTAACACCCTCCTGAATGGTTCCTCAAAAACTGGTAAGGGAATTAAGGGTGCCGATATGATTATAGGTTATGGTTTTCCTGCCATCTGGTATGTATGGCATGTTTTACAAAACTGCACCACGTCCTTGTGAAGACCTGGCCAGTAAAATTATTGGTTTATCTGTGCTTGAGTTTTCCATATGCCTACATGTCCTGCCTTGGAATTTCATGTGCTATCCATAGTATCTCTACGATATTTGGGCGGTACCACTACCTGATGAAAAACCGCCCACTCTTCATTTTCAGGTCTGTGATGAACTCTCCACTTCCTCATTAGTTGCCCATTTTTAGTACAATATTCTGGAACTCCCTTCGCCCCAGCTTCAGTTTGGGCTGATTGTGCTATCTTACTTAACTCCGGATCGGCTTGTGAGCCTCAACGAAAGAAGATTTTAAAACTTGCTGCCTCAGAAGGCGCTGGAGGCGAGGTCATTGAATATCTTTAAAGTGGACATAGATAGATTTGTGTTAGGCAAGGGAATTGAAGGTTATTGGGGTAGATGGGAATGTGGAATTAGAAATACAAACAGATAAGCATGATCTTATTGAATGCCGGAGCAGGCTCAAGAGGCCAATTGGCCTATTTCTACTATTTCATATGTTTATATTTACTAAACATCTCTTTCTAAGTCCTTAAAGTTTCAGCTAACCAAACATCCATCTGTTGTATTATTTTGACCTCCGATGATGAATTTTGCTTAGCCATTGCTTGGGTCATCACACACGAAGGAAAAGCTCCTGGTACCTTTTCCTGTAACTGCTCCGTCTCTTTAATCTCTCTTGGGCTTTCCATAATTTGGAAGAAGCTATTGCCTTCGCTCTGGCTAAATCATTTCCCAGGAGTGAGTTGACTCCATCTACGGGTAACTTCTGGACAATCCCTACCGTCACTGTCCCAGACATTAGACCACAATCCAAGTGCACCTGGTACAAAGGTACAGGTATATACTCCCCTCCAACACCATTTGTTAAAACTTTGGCTTTTGATGCGCTTTCTTGGGGAAAGGTTATGCCTTTCCCCAGCAAAAGTGTTTGAATGGCTCCCATATCCCTTATTATAACTATAGATTTAGCTGCCTCATTTGAGCGATAAAGTTACTTTTACTCGACAAAAATCTTTATAACACCCATGTGTTATAACTTGTATTCAACTTTCCTGAACTCTCAGCAGTGTTCACACATGGTTTCAGAGCTGTAGTTAACGCTATTACTTGATGTGTTGTATTTTTAGTCAGGGCTCCTTTTCCTGAAAATCCCTTGCATACCCCAATAAGTTCCATGGATTTCCTGTGCAACTTCCAGCAACCTACATGAACGTGTCCCACCTTGTTAGAATGGAAACACTTAGGCCTTCGAATATCACTTCCACCCTCCGCAGCTTCCTTTCTGGTCTGTGTAGGAATTTCCGGGACATTCCCAGCTGTCACTTCTCTTCCCTGGCTACTTGCCTTTCTTTCATCTTCCTTCTTTCTATCCTTAGGTTTGTGGGGGTGAGGGAAAGAAGGTTTGGATTTATGAACCAGTTCATAATTGTCAGCCATCTCCGCTGCCTGTCTAGCTGTTGCAACCCTTTGATCTTCATTTTGCGTTCTAACTACTGGAGGAAATGAATTTTTAAATTCTCCCAGGAGAATTATTTCCTTAAGAGCTTCATGTGTTGCATCTACCTTTAATGGCAGTACCAAATGGTCAAAATTACTTTGCTTTACCCTCTCAAACTCAATATAGGTCTGACCAGACTGTTTCCTTGTGTTTTGAAATTTCTGCCTGAATGCTTCAGGGACCCAATCATGTGTACTAAGAATAGCTTTTTTTTTAACTGCATCATAATCCACAGAAACCTCAAACTCCATGGGCTCTATCCACCAACTTACTCTGTAGGAGTAATGTCCACATTTCTTTTGGCCACTTCATTTGCTTAGATACCTTCTCAAACAAAATAACGAATGCTTCTACATCCCTTTTCTCAAACTTTGGAAGGGTTCGTACAAATTTAAACATCTCTCCACTGGGCTTTGGGTTGAGCCTGTTTTTTTATCATAATTTCCCCCAGCATCTGAGGCCCCATTTTATAATTCCAGCCTTTTAAGCTGGTATTCCCTTTCTTGTTCCTTCTCTCTTTTCCCTCCTTGCTAATTTCTCTCTCTCTCTCTCTGGAGGTCAAGTTCAAGTTTTTTCATTCCCATTTCCTCTGCTCTTTTTCTTTTCTTTTTAATTGAAGTTTACTTTTCGTGTTTAAGCTGCTTCGTTTGCAGCTGAATCCTAGCTAACTCAATGGACTCACCCCTGGAGAACATGGTCTCTCTTGTACCCCTTCCAATTTTAAATGATGTACTATTACCTCAACTGTTTGTTTTCCTCACCGCCTACGGTTAATCCTAACTGCAGTTTATCTGCCAACCCCACTAGCTTAGACTTGGTTACTTTATGTAAACTGGCCAGGGTTACATCTTCATCTCTAGAAACGTCTTAGCAACTTCCAAAGCCATTTTGGTTTACTATTGTCTAAGAAGCCTGGTATCTGTCCTTTTATCCTTTACCAATTATTATTATTCTGCGTCCAATCACCCATTGCCCGTGTTTCAAATATTCTGCAAGAGACCCAACCTTATGTTATGACTGGGATGGGAGGAGTGCACAGTTTATCTAACTCCACTACTCCACAAGTCATACCATTCGCGTAAATGTTTAATTCACTCACCAGAATAGCCAATTATTTACCTGCACTACTGCTGGGCCCAGAATAAAGAGGCTGTAACCAGGCTTCTTTCAATAAACTCAGAATTATAATTTATTATAAAACAAAACTTCCTGCAACTTTGTTTTTAAAAAAGAACTGGTTAGCACACAATTTGTAATCTGGAAATGTGTACACGCACATATACACATACACAAAGGACAAACAAATAGGGTCTCCGCAGAGATGGGCAGTTAAAGAAAAAGGCTTTATATAAAAAAGATAAAATTCGCAGGGCTTTGATGCTGTTAATCTGGTGCTCCCTCATGTGAGGTCTAGTAGATATCTGGAGATTCTCACCAACAGAGCTTCAGCATAGAGGAAAATGGAGTTAGACCAATGCTTCTTGTCCCAGCCTCTTGGGTTTCCAAATACAGCCAAGTTCCCTTGAAGTGAGTGTTCCTAGTTAGATACTGATAACCACACTATTACAAGTAAGGCAAGGAGAGGGCAAACCGGGCAGCTTTTCCCCTTCTCAGTTCATTCCCAACTGAGTTGAAAACATTAAGTTCGTCTCCATCAGGTGATTTCCAGTAAATCACTGAGGCCTTTCCCTTTAAAACAGTTTTTTTTCCATCAGTTAAAGTGATTGCAGTTCAAACAAATAGCTCTCCTCCACATTTGCCATGCTGATCATTTAGCTGATGACATGATTTCTTGGAAAAGGCATGCTTGCTCCACTCCAAGATGAACTTGCAACCTTTTTTTAAAAAAAATCCAGATTAATTCTTAAGTGTTCAAATAATACAATGTCCTTCCAAATTTTATAAGAAATATCTTGCGGATATGGTTTTAACAGGATGAATACTAATCATTGTATAGTTCTGTTTCACATAACAGCCGAGGACAACATACCAACAAGCATAAGACTTTAGCTCCAAAGTATTTTCCTATAAAGATCAAGTGAGAATCTGGGGTATGGTGAGGCAGTGGTTATGGCACTAGACTAGCCCATAAATAGTACGTCGTACCATGGCAAATTGTGAAATGGGGCTATATGAACCTAGCACCAGAAGAAAACCCAGATGATTTAAGAATACCTGTCCGTGCTTTGTCTGGCTTCCACCTTACTCCAGTCCCACTCTTGATGTCCTGCAAAGCAATCCTGCCAAACACACTGCCTAATTCTGGATTTAATTATTTCACACTGGAATTCATAACACATATGAAATGAGTAAAGTATGTGTCATGATGGTGGCATTTTTTTTCGACTGCAAAAGGAAGTGAGTGAGTATGATTTTGAAATTGCATAAATACAGAAACTGTATCTAAGCACTGCCTGCTAGGCATGTAGCAATGTATAGGTTCAGAGATATCTTGCAATCCATCTCTCTGGTCCCAATGTTGGAAAAGGACCAACGTAACCTTTCACTAACTATTTCTGCCAAATATCTATCCAATTCCCTGCTCTCATCATCTTAACTCTGCCTGCCCAGGCAGTCGGTTTACCAACCCACTTCTGAGCTGGAGTGCATCCTGGTTTAATTTTCTGATTACGTCAAACATTATTAGAGTTAATTATACTCCTGAAGATCTTGAATATCTCAACTGGATTTCTCCTGAGCCTTATTTTCTGAACTGCCAACATTCTTAGCCTTCATTCCTGGCATTCATAGCCTTTCTCTGTAGCTCAGAGCCTAAATTCAAAGTGCCTCTTCCTTCTCTCAGGATGTCAGAATACAATGGCCAGAATTCTACACAATTCTTCAAGTTCACTATACAAAGATTGTTCTTGCAATATTCAAAAAAGGAGTGAGTTTCTGAAAGCAGGATATGTAGACCAATTAAGTCAAAACTGGTCAAGTGCAAGCAAAGTTCAAGCACTGAAAGGGATCCTGATTGATTAAGTGGCTAAACTAAGGCTGGTTTTTTCCAGTCATGGGTGGGAACAGAAAATATGGAGAGTGACCAAAAGTCTGTTGACTTTGGGCGGGAAGTTACGGTCCCTCCACAAATAAATGGCAGGTGAATTTTAACAATTAAAATCACTTTCTTACATATTGAAGCAAGAGACATGAAACAAATAGCCAGGGAGCAGCAAGATGGCAAAGGAAATCATATGGATTGAATTTTCACCAGCACTGCCCTCCCCCCCCACCCCAGATAGTATTGAACTATTGCCAACAAAGTTGATCATGCACTGGAATGCACCTTGAGAGCATTTGATTATGTCAAAACAAACAACTTTATCATTGCATCAAATCATAGAATTCTACAGCACATGAGGACCATTTGGCCCATCATACTTTTGTCAGCTCTTTAAAAGAGCTATCCAATTATTCCCACCCCACCCCTGTGCTTTCCCTAATTTTCTGCCTTCCAAGTGTTCAACTCCCTTTTGAAAGATACTATTGAACCAACTTCCACCACCATTTCAGGCCGTGCATTGCAAATCAGCATAACTTGGTGCGTAAATAAATTCTCTCTCTCATCTCACACTCTTCTGCTGATTACCTTAAAAACTGATCTTGAGTGGGGCCACATTTAAAATTTTGTGCCTAACTTTATGTATCCTAGTTGCGAATACATAATACAGATTCAAAGTTGAAAATTAAGTTTCTAAATTATGACAAGAGACTGACATGCTTTAATTGGAGAAATGTGTAAGAGAGAATATGACATAAGTGTTTCAAATGCTATGAGCAATGGTAATGTTGCTACTTGTAGATTTCTGAAACTGGTTGTGATCTCAGAACTATGGCAGCGACTTATTTATGTAGAACCTTTAACATTAAACTTTGCAAGGCACTTCAGAGGAGCATTATAGAACGAAATATGACACAGCCACATAAGATATTCAGTCAGATGACCAAAAGTTTGATCATAAGAGTATGTTTTGAGGAGTGTTTTAAAAGAGGAAAGTGAGGCAGAGAGGCGAAGGGAAATCTAGAGCTTGGGGCCTAGGTCTAAAGGCACAGCCACCAATGGTGGACATCTTAGAGGGTAGTGGGGCTGGAGGAGATTACAGAGATCGGGAGAGCCATGGAGAGATTTGAAAACAAACTTGAGAATTTTAAAGAAAACAAGGATGCGAATTTTAAAAATCAAGCCATTGCTTGACCTGGATCCAATGTAGATCAGCAATCATTGAGGGTAATGTGGGAGTGCGACTTGCTGCAATTGGAGACGCTGGATAGCAGGTTTTTGGATGACCTCAAGTTGAGGGTAGGATGTGGGGGACCTGCCAAGTGTGCTTTGGAAAAGCCGAGTCTGGAGTTAATGAAGATCTGAATGAGGGTTTCAGCGGTAGATGAGCTGAGACAGAGGCGAAGTCAGGCTATGTTACGGAGTTGGAAATAGGAAGCCCCGGTGATGGTATGAATATGAGAACAGAAGCTGACTCAGGATTAAATGTGACCCCAAGGTTGCAAACAGATTGAGTCAATCTCAGACTTTTGCCAGGGAGAGAGATGGAGTCGGTTGTTAGGCAACAGAGTTTGGAGAGGTGACTGAAAACAATGACTTCCCAATGTTTAATTGGAGGGAATTTCTGCTCATCCAGTACTGGATGCCGTATAAGCAGTTTGATAGTTTTGCAACAGAGGAGAATTGATTACTGTGTTAAGTTTCTTTGTTTAGGTATGGATTTAAACTTATATTCTTCTTGACAGTGATTATAATATACTCCTCCTGGAGTTACTACACTCTGCCCAAAGAAAGGAGCCAAGTTACCTGTTTAAAATGTTGGTCACAGCTGAAAAAGGTTAGCCTTAGCCACAGAAGCAGCTTTCCTGGCCCTGACCAGGCTTCTGCCTGGATTAGGCAGTCACACATGCTAATGTCACATATGCTAATGCATCTCTAACATGGCTTGTTGGGGATCATCTGTATAATGAACATTAATTACCATTGAGCTACAGTCTATTCTTTACTGTAACTTCATTGAAATTATCTATCATTTTTTAATTGGAAGTGTACAAAAAAGCCTCCCAAACACTTTTTATTTTAATTCTGAATGTTTACTATTGGTAACCCAATTCTTTTCCTAGCAAAAGCAATCAGCTCAGAATTTTGACTTGCTATAGAATACCCTAGCAGTGCTAGAGTTCACAGCTGTACGCATATGGATCATACTAAATTGCTAAAACACAAATGGCTGAAATTTACAAAGCTTTGTAATATAATCCCCATGAAATTAAGCCATCTGCAATAATTGGGCTACTTTCAATGGTGCAGGATCAAAAAGCTGATCTGAAAGTTTTTAGATCAGCAGTTTTGACTGGCTGGGTTTTGTGATGGTGTTCCTAAGAGTTTTCTGTTCTTGCAATTTGTGCAGATGACAGCGAGGAAGATGTTGCAGGCGAAAGTGCTGAGTTTGACAGCGTCTTCAGCAGATTGGAGGAGCTGCGAATGACACTAGAGCAAGAGATGGGCTTTGAAAACTTCATTGAAGCTTACAACAAAATCAAGGTTCTTAAGTTTCTTTGTTTGTCGATACAGTCTTGTATTATTTTGTTCAAGTTGAGACGTGTTTTAGAAGATATGAGAAATTCGGAGCATTTCTGAATACTTGCGTTGAATTGAAGAGTCCACTCTCAAATCTGAGTCCTTTCATGCAAAGCTGGACAAACTCACTTTTGCACTGGCTGTCCTCGGTGCAAAATTTTTGATGTTCCTGCCTATCAGAAACTGATGGGATATTTTACTCACTCCTGGGAAATATCTCACTCGTTTGAGGTCAAACTTCAATACTTGACCAGACAGAATTGAAACCAAAGCAATGAGATGAAATCATATTTAGCTGTCTTGGTGTTCTGGTGAACTTGGAATGCCAAATCCTTGTTACAATTTGCCATTAATTGGTACTGAGAATCACAAGACAGAAAGCAAAGTCACACTTTCCTGATTCCTCTCAAACTGTGACCATGAAGTGATCAAACTCAAATTGTTCAGTGTATTCTAGTTTTCTATTCATTAGAATGATACAAGTGCTAAACCAGTTACGCTTTAAGGACCAGCTTCATAAACTAGGCTTGCATTCCCTCATGTATAGAAGATCAATGCATTTAAGATGATTAAAGGATTTGATAGAGTTGATGGAGGAAAATCTATTTCCTCTGGTGGAGCTAGGTCATTGAGGGTTGATGTCATAAAGCAACTTCCTTACATAAAGGGTATGTTACGATCCTAGCTGACGTTAATACTGGACAAGTTAGATCCCAGAATGAAACCTGGCTTGAAAGGCCAGAACTTTTTTCGGTAACTATGGAGGAAACTTACTGAACAATTTCAGAGGAGTCTCTTGATGAACTTTTTAACACAAAGAATAAAACATTTATTGAACAAGAAAAAAAACGGACGATATTACACCAGACAAAAAGGTTGGCAAGATCTCAATACAAACACAAGGTGCTTCAAATTCCCACTATTCCTTTACTCCAACAATATCTTTTCAGATACTGAGGGCAGAATTTTACACTCCCCCACAGATGGGGTTTTAGGTGGGGTTGGGGGGGAACATGAAATTGAAGGGACAGGGTTCCCCCTAGGTTCCCGCCCACCCTGACCTCTCAGCGCTCTTAAGCTGGGGTGGAAAAGGACAAGGAAGCCTGCCCTTGCCTCAGTTGAGGCCCTTAAGTGGCCAATTAATGGCCACTTCAGGTCTATTTCCTGCCCAGCCTCAATTTGTAGGCTGGCGGGAGGATTGAGCTGGCGAGGGAGAAGGCCAAAAATCTACATCTTCAGTGGGAAGTGAGGGTCGTCTCCATTAGAAGCCCCCTTCTGACTGGGTTCACCCCCCCCCCCCCCCCCCCCCCCCCCCCTTACACCCCTGGACCTCCCCCATCAGGGCTGTCTGCTGAGATGCTGATCGCCCCTTCATGCCCCCTGCCCCAAGGCCTTCCCTACCCTCCCTGCCCTGGGACCCCTTGAACTTACCTGGGCCTCCACTCCCCAGACTTAGGCTCAGTACTGAATTACTACTTCTGTCGACAGCAGTGCTACTGCTGCCGGGACGGAAGAGCTACCAGCCAATCTGATTGGCCGTCGGTTTTCTAAGGTGAGACTTCTTC
The DNA here is from genome assembly GCF_017639515.1 of Carcharodon carcharias. Taxonomy (NCBI): domain Eukaryota; kingdom Metazoa; phylum Chordata; class Chondrichthyes; order Lamniformes; family Lamnidae; genus Carcharodon; species Carcharodon carcharias. The sequence goes on from NC_054470.1 coordinate 186,198,952, forward strand.
CTGAGCGATCGGTGGAAGTCCCACCTGCAGCCAATTGACGCTCATTCGAGTGTGAAATAGCTGTGGGGCAGTCGGAGTTGGCAGGGATGTGTTCCCCACTGACTCTTCGGATGGCAGGAAACAAGAACTCACTATCCGAAAAATTCAGGCCATAAACCAGTGAAGAGTTACCATTAGCTTGACACAGGCTTCTTGCTTGACTGGCACAGTTGCAAATGGTTTTCTTCCAGTGGACTCCTGAACATTCACTCAATGTTTTTCACCCACCTCATCTGTCCCCAAGACACCAAAAACAAATGCACTGTAAACCCAGTCTTCCAGTAGCACCTCTGTTAAAGTGATCACTTCACTTTACTGAGATTTGTAACTGACTATTCAGTCAGCTACTGACCCAATAACCTTGTATTGTCATCTTCTCACAGAGCTGAAAATCTCTGTCTTCACTCTCTGACGCACACTGAACTCTTCCTTCTGTATCTTTGTTTCTGGACCACTGTCGTTAGGCAGCTGTAACATTTTTTTTCTATTTAATGTTTTCCTCCCCACAATCATTAAATTTTTAACCCCTCTCTTTATCTTCAGGGATTGTAGAGGCCCATTAAAAATGTATATGTGCAAACAAGCCCAAAGGACCTGACCTTACAGTCAAGAGTCCATCCAGACTTCCCAGCACCAAGGTTCACAAACAAAATCTAAATGAAATTGGAACCCTTTTTACCTACCTTACACACAAATGCAACTTAAAAATTATACATTGTTTCTAACAGGTTGCAGAAAGCTGGAGCACTCGGCCCCAAAATGCTGTTGAGGTGGGGGATGGGGGCCAGTCGAGGTCATCTGAAGATTTCAAAACTGGGATTGATGAGTTTTTGTTAGGGAAGTGTGCTCTGATTTACGGAATTATGATGCATAAATGTAGTCAAGATACAGATCAGCTTTGATCTACTTGCATTGACTCAAGAGGCTGAATGGTCCCATCCTGATTTTATGCTCTGAAAGAGAGGAGTGGAACAGTTTCAGTACATTGAAGAGGCATTTAATGATATGCTAAATGCTTATGATGTTTACATACCTGTGGTGGTGTTAGAGCACTCCAGATGTCTCCTATCTTGTTTTGGTTACTAAGCAAGGAAATATGATTTGATTTTCTCTGAAAAAAATATTGTTTTCTTAAGTATCTCAGGGCTTCCAAATTCACGCATTGAAGATGATGCTCCAAAAATGGAGTTCTTTACACAGCGACACAAACTCACTCGTATAAAAACTGTGCATTCGTTATTATCAGTGTAGAATTATTAAACTTCATATACAAGTAGGATTATTCATCATTCAAAAGAGGAAAGTTTGTTAGGTAACCTTTAAAGACATAATAAATAGGAGCTAGAGTAGGCTATTTGGTCCTTCGAGCCTGCTTCACCATCCAATAAGATCATTGTTGATTTTCTACCTCAACTCCACCTTCACACAGCAACACCAGTTTGTCCTGTTATTTCTGGTTCCACCTTTATTCTGAACAGGTTTTAAGTCCCTTTTTTTAGTTTCACCTGACCTCTTCAGTTTCTTCTCATTACCAATTCCCATTTACAAATTCTACTTTGGATATTGTGCATCTTTCCCAGTGACTGGGGCACATGGTACCCGTCTTCCTTTATCATGTGCTTTTTTCGTGTGTTTTTAATCAGAAAAGCCTTCAGTGTTCAAAAGTATAATATTGCGGAAGCTGGAAATTTGAGATAAACACGGAAAATGCTGGGAGTGCTTAGCAGGTCAGGCAGGATCTGTGGAGGGAGAAACAAAGTTAACCTTTTGTGTTGATGACCTTTCATTTGATGAAAGGTCATTGACCTGAAACGTTGGGCCGGATTTTCCCACAAAATTCTGGCTGTCACTGTCAGGACCAAATAGTTGTCCTAAGCCGAGACTTGCCGGCAGCAAGACCAGCTCGGCAATCCTGCAGGAGGCAGCTTCCTAATTGGCCACCTCTGTGTTAACCGTCCTATTAAGGACATGCCCACAAGAAGGCCAGAGGTGGCACAGCATCTTCACCACACCACCAAGCCCACCTTCATGGGGCAAGGAAAAAGTCACCCTGTTAACTTTGTTTCTCTCTTCACAGATGCTGCCTGACCTGCAGAGCATTTTCAGCATTTTCTGTTTTTATTTTTCAATGTTCAATCCTTGATTCGAACTCTGATTCGAGTTCTTCAGAACTGCAGTTGGGCAGGCAATTTAGCATAAGGAGGGGATTATTTGAAAACCAACACGCCAGCCAGAACAGAATTGTGTGCCACCTTCCATGGCTGGGAAGACTGTCAGGATTCTCTGGGGCATCACAGAACCTGCTCCAACTCGAGGGAAAAAAATCTGTTTGGCATCTGTTCTGACGCCACCAAAATAGGATCTGGTCAAGGGCTGACAGCATCAACGACAACCAGTGATATACAATTGATATCCTTACTCTTAGTACCACATGTAGCCTTAACCTTATTTATGGTCATCAAAGTGGATACCAACATGAATGTGAAACTAAATCCTCCAAGGTAACTGAACCTATCCTGCGAGTGGAAGTGTGCTGACAAAATGATCTATGGGATTTTTTCCTCTTGAATGATTCCTTCAGAGCAACATGCTCTGTTTTTGAGTGATTATCTCTTTCCACTTTAGCTTTGTTCAAATGGCTGCCATGGTGCCTGCCTCCTGCTGAGACATGAGTCCAAGGGACACCAACTTTGCAGTTCAGAGGTACAATCTGCTTTGCCATTACCAAGAATGTTTTGCATCATCTGCTTTGTGTTGTCTGAGCCCAGTGGCTACTTTTCAGATGAAGAAGATGAGTTTGTCCTTCAAAGGCTTTGCTCTAAATTGGGCTACTGCAAAGTTCCTTTAGCAGAATCTATGTTGATCAGTGCCAGGAACTTCAAGACTAAGTATCTTATAGTACCCCTATAGCATTAGAAGAGTCCTTGTATATTGGTGGCATACCTAATAGAGGCAGAAGAGAAAAAAAACCTGCCTTTCAGGAGAAGGCTATCTGTTCTGAGAGGAGTTGAGTGCAGAAATTAAGATATACCAGCAGCACATCCTTCAAATGCAAATGGCCTCTTGTCAGTCTATTGAGTTAAGTTTGTGCCCAAGTAAATGATACTGATGTTTATATTTTGAGTGTTTTTTTGTTTATGTTGAGGAACCTGTATTCTTTCCCACTTGCAAGGTTCTGTTCAAGATATTTACATTGACTGGGAAGTGGGACGAATTAAATAACTGTTTTAAAGAGTCAGCATGGGCCAAATAGCTGCCTTCTGTGATTCTATGGCACTGTGTCATGGGTTTATTCACAATGTCATTAGGTAAATATCCACTATCATTCGGTAAATATCACACTGTAATCCTTTGAAAATGATATTCACCACTGAACATTCCATTTAAGCAACATTGAGCATGTAATGTATGGCCTTAATTTAAATATGTGCCTTTGTAAATTAGCTGTTGTGCACAAAATGTTAGTTTAAATATTGGCTATATCCAAGCTTTTTAAAAAGTAGGGAATCCTTTAATTTTGAGTTCTTGATGAAGTGTGTAGAATGTTACACGAGAGGTTCTCCTGCCTTCCACTGTTTTATACAGTATAGATTGGTATGTTGGTTTCTTATTGGTTCAGATTTCACTTTTTAATGGGAAGTTTTATTTTAGTGAGATAATTATTGCACTATTTTAAAGCTTTAGTCTTCTGGGAATTTTATTTTATTTCTGGGAATTTTTTATTATTTCATTTAACAAAGGAAGGTTTAGGGTTAGTGGCTTAGAGGTATTGTCACTGGGCTAGTAGACTCAGGGTAATGCTCTGGGGACCCACGGCAGATGGTGGAATTTGAACTCAATAGAAATCTGGAATTAAGAGTCTAATGATGATCATGAAACCATCGTTAATTGTCATTAAAAAGAACAACTGGTTCACTAATGTCCTTTAGGGAAGGAAATCTGTTGTCCTTGCCTGGTCTGACCTACATGTGATTCCAGATCCATAACAATGTGGTTGACTCTTAAGTGGCCTAGGAAGCCACTCAGTTTCTTAAGCGCAAGGGATGGACAATAAATGCTGGCTTATCCAGCGACACCCAGGTCCTGTGAATGAATGGAAAAAAAATTGAGATGTCACCTTACTCCCATTTAAAGTTACAATTCATGATAACAATCACGTTTATTTGCATTTTTTGAAGGGCAGAACAAAATATTTTTTGACTAATCTGTCAATAAATTCATAATAACTGTTCATTTATAACAATGTGAGGGATGTTGTAACATGTAGAAGCAAAGTCCCCCAACTTTCTTATAGGGATACCCAAGTGATTTATATTAAATATCATGGAATGTGAGCATTGCTAGCATTTGTTACCAGTTCCTAGTTGCCCCTCAATAGATTGTGCTGGAGGTGAACCTTGTTAAACTACTACAGTCCATGTTAGAAAGATACTGCTACAATGCCATTAGTTAAGGAGTGCCAGGATTTTGACCCAGTAACAAATGTTCATATATTGAATAGAAATGTTTACCCATAATTAACTTTTTCTAAAAAAGGAATGTTTAATATCGTGTTAATTAGCAGCCTTGAGGATTTGCAACTCTTCCTCGAAATAAAGGTTTTCCTGCTGTAGCACATTATGAATATTGAAATATGAAACAGTAACGACTGGAAAAAGTTATCCAATTGTCACAGTAAATGGTGAGAGGAAATGTGTGATTATAATCAGACCAAATTTACTTTGACAAGGGTTCTGACAAAGGCCACTGTAGCTTGGAAATTTTCAGTCAGATGCATTTTTTCATAGTTTCTCAACTACCACAAAATTTACCCACAAATGCTGACGCTGACAGGATGGGTGAAATGTCCATGTGCTGCTGTTTACTAATGTGTGTATTTTTTCTGAAGAAATGTTGTTTACTGCTATTTATCCAAGCTGAATTGAGTAAGCCAACCACCCCAAGATATGTGATATATCTGGGATTAGGAATGATGCTTCCTGCTTTTCCCCATTCATTTTGGAAGCATTTAACACCACCCCCCCTCTCCCCCTCCCCACCCACCCCCCAAATCTCTTTGGGCCCTTGTTTCCATGAGCTTGTTGAACTTTTGTAGCATTCTGCCTGTAAAGCCTCAGTTTTGCACAATGACTTCAGTCAATGTCACGGTTGAGATTGACTAACCAATCTTGTGGAAAATCGCACTCCACAGATTAGAAGGTCAAAATGAGTCAGTGGATCACCCATTTAGCATAGGTATTTGGCGTCAGTAGCTGTTCTTTGTGAGTCAGCCCCAGACAGTGATTGTCTGGAGGCTGTTTGAGAGGGGGGGCCAATTGCAGCTGAACCTAATGCTGTCTTCACCGGACATCTACATGCACATCTACCAGAGCTTGTTGGAGTTCACAAGATTTTATTTTGTCCTGTCCTGCACCCAAGGGCTCTGTGAGCCATTGTGACACCCTTACCACCACTTCACCTGAAATCAGGTAGTTCATTGTAGATTGGGTACTGACCATGGGATTTTCCTTGTCTATATTGGCATACCATGGTAACAAGCAAAGCCATTGGGGAGCAGTGCTCCTGCTGTATTTTTTTGAATATACAGTGATAGCGTGCATCTGCTTTGCCGCTGTTGATGAATATTTTAATTCCTTTCAGTAAATGTTTTCATTTTGGAAGTTCCTTTAACCCCCATGATGCTCAAATAAACTAACCTTTTCTTTTGTGGATCAGGCAATACACGAGGATGAAGATGAGAACATTGACATAGGGACTACAATAGTGCAAGTCATTCTGGGTCCTCAGTTTGAGCACCTATATTCCAAAATTCTCCATCTAGTCATGGCAGATGGAGCATATCAAGAAGGCAAGTTTTTTTTTCCCATTTTACCCAGTAGACTTGGGAATTACTTTGTGCCACAATAGTGTATAAACACTTAATGTATTTATATTTCATTCCTTTGTCTTCTCCCGAGGCAAGCTCCATTCCAACTTAATTCCTCTCCCTGGTAACTATCTGAGGCTGAGCACACCTGTGAAGTGTCTTGGAGTGTTTTTACTATGTTAAAGCTGTTATGGTTGTTGTAGTGGTACGATGGTATGAAATTCATGTCCTGTTTTAATTGTATGTATGTTTATGCTGGTATATTGTGTTTGTGATTTTAATTTTTACCCTCTGCACCTCCCCCCCCACCCCACATTCTTTCCACTTGATCTTCCTCATTCGACATTCTGCACTTATTTTTGTTAACAACTAACTTCATAGAAATCTTTTTCTCCTTTTTCCCCCACGACCTCCACCATTATAGATATCTGTCCATTCCTATTTGTTTTTCAGTTATACTGTACATCAGTTGTGTAGGGAATCTTACTTCACCACCAAAAAAGAAATGCCTGACCTCTGCCTTGTAGCTATAGATGAAATTGGTCTCTAGGCAACCGAGACTTCTCTTTGAAATGCTCAAAATAAGCAAAGCAACCTCCCATTGTTAGATTGCTTGCAAATTTCAGTCCCTCCACTCCCCATACTTTATCTTCTAATTGTTTGTTTCGCTACCTTCAAATCCTAGCCATTCCATAGTAGTCCATGGAGACCGAAGGGAGCCCCTCCAAGATTGTTTTTCTGTGCACAGTCTAATTGTGGTTGATTAATGGATTCTTCTGTCTGCTATCTCACAAAAAAACGCAGTCCTAACTCTAGTGTTTCCAATCAATGCCTTCCTGTAAAAGCTTCTTAGCTGCCCCATCACATTTCCAAATTGGCATACTAAGTAATTTCTTCCCAGACCTGTCAGCCTGAAATCCCTGCTGTTTTGTTACCCCAAAAGAATTTTACTGTTGTGTTTTGCAAATAAATCCTTGTAGAGAAACCAATGAAATTGTCCAGTTCCCATATTCTGGTAATCAGTGTATCTGCTGTACCTTAGATGCAGAGAGGGAGATGAACCTGGCTTTCCAAACCTAGCCAGCTTTTCTTTGTTTAATCCAACATGTTACCTGTTCAAGGTTGTAGAAAGTCAGGATTTTTTTTAAGATTAAAGACCTATTGACTGGTTAGAATTTGGAGCCTACTTTCAAATGAAGCGAATGAGGCGAATAGTATCAATTAATTTAAGAGGAAGCTAAAGCAAAAGTTTATTTTATTCTTTGATTGGATGTGGACGTCGCTGGCCAGCACTTGTTCCCATCCCAAATGCCCTTGAACAGAGTGTTTACAACGCCATTTCAGAGGGAGATAAGACCCGCATTACTGTGGGCCTGGCAGCACATGTAGGCCAGACCAGATAAGGGTGGCAGATTTTCTTCCATAAAGGACATTAGTGGACCATATGGGATTTTTACGACAATTGATAGTTTCATGGGTCACCATTTCTGAGAGCTGCTCTATATTCCAGATTTGATTAATTGAATTTAAATTCCAACAGCTGATGTGAGATTTGAACCCATGTCCCTATAGAATTAACCTAGGTCTCTGGATTACTAGTCCAGACTACTACATTACCACTATGCCACTGTCTCCCTCAATGACAGTAACATGATAGAGATAGAAATAGACAAATATGCTGATGGGGTGGAAGTATGCTCATGAGAATGCTGTTGTGGACCAATTGGGCCTAATTATCTGATTCTATGCTGTAAATGTTATGTATCAATTACAAAGAGGGTAATGACTCTTATACTTACATCCCCGAGTGTAGGACTCTTTCTACGCAGTCTCACCAATGGTATCTCTGCCTTGCTACTTCTATTGCTCTTTCAAGTGTCATCTCAAATCTGCTCCCTTCTCACTCTTACTCCCTCTCCCCTTACTAGCCACATCTTCCCTTATTATCAGAAAATGATGGAAATACTCAGCACGTAATGGCAGCATCTGTCGAGAAAAGCAGAGTTAACGTTTCAGGCCTGTGACCTTTCAACAGAACTGGGAAAAGTGTCCATTTTGTTTCCTTTTCTTTCCATGTTTCAGTTTCTCTTTTTTTTTGCTTGCAGTCAGCAGCACACCTGCACTAGGCACATCTTTTGTTGTTTGTTTCCTCGCTCTGTCACCATTCTCTTGACCGTGGAAGACTAACTCTTCTGTCATTGAATCTCTCCTGTCTTCAACCCTATCAAAGACCTTCATTTTGTCCTTTTCCCATCCACCCTTTGCTCAAGACCTATTACGTTTCTACTTTTCCCAGCATTTTCTGTTTTCATTTCAGGCTTCCAGCATCCACGTATTCTGCTTTTCCCCTTATTATCACAAAATTCTTGCAAGTATAGGGCAACCAAATTAATGAAATTAGACATAAGGAAGCCTGTTTCTTAATGAAACATTTTAGTGTCTGTTGAATATTAGAATTTTAATGGGGAACATTGTATGCAGTTGGTTTGTAATGCTGAACTGATTCAGCCAAAAATAGTTCAAAGAAGACTGTAGAAAAGTGACCACAAAAATCTATTATGAAATTTAGTGACTAAAAAGCAATATTATTGGAGCCAAAATAAGCATCTGCTAAAGATTGAGCCTCACCAGTGTAAATTTATTAGAAGTACGGTCACATCAAAATTGCTCTGCTGTTTTATCCCATTCCAGAGCAGCAGATGGATGTACACTAGATGATTTTCAATGTGAGAGCGAAGCTGGTTAAAGTGAAGGTGAGGGATACTTTTGGGATTATAGTTCAAAGCAAATTAAATTGCGCCACTCTATGTAAACGTTATAGGATAATTAAAATGGAGGAAGTTAAATAATTTCCATTGTTTTACTCATCCTGCATCAACAAAAAGTACTTGTATTTATGTAGCGCTTTTCACAGTCTTGGGATATCCCAAAGTGCTTTACAGCTAATTAAGTAGTGTTTGAAAGTGTTGGCGCTATTGTCATATAGGAAACATGACAGCTAATTTGCACGTGGCAAGGTCTCATAAACAGCAATGTGATAATGACCAGATAATCAGATTAATTGATGTTCGTTGAGGGATAATTGGTGCACAATAAAAATAAGTTACATTTTCAGAGCAATCATTATGTACAGATACATCTTGGAAAGCTTCACAAGTCCATGGACTCTTGAGTAGAGTGGTGGAAAGAAGGGGCAAAAGCACAATGAAAAAGTAAGGTCTTAAGAAGGTCTTGGAAGGATTGAGTGGTGGAATTAATGAGGCAAAAGTATTGATGAGCGGAGTATCAGAGGGTAGGGAAAAGGTGGATGATGGAGCAGATTGCAGGGGAGTAAGCGAGTGATGGTGGAATAGAGGATTTGTCAAGGGCCATGAGGTTGGAGGAGATCTTGGAGGCCAGGGGGAGGTGGATGAGTCTAATATTTTCTGAGACATAGAAGGCCATGATGTCTTGCTAAGGACAAGTGTCCCACCAGGATAACTGACCCCACGTTTCTCCATGTTACTGAGGAGGAAGCAACACTTGAGGCAAGTGTGTGGGCATAATGTTTGCCCACACTCAATATATTTTGAATATTAATCACTACAAGGAGCCATGTGGAAGAGAGCAAACATTCAATCTGGGCATAAGCATCAGGATTCCAGTCAGGCGTTATATAAGTTTGGAGTACCAGACCAGCTCCAGATCTGAAATGAGTAGCTGCAATATCAATCATGCATAATTTGATTTGTGTTTACTTTGCAGATTTTGATTATTAGCTGGGAAGCAAGGCGCAAATGTCTCTTTACCAGTAAAACTATCAGTGCTTTGATGTCAATAATCACCTGGATCAGGTGCTGAGGTTCAGCTGTATTACTTTAATTACTGTCTAAAATGCAAATTACGGTTCATATCCCTAGTATTATGGACTACATTTTCATATCAACTTCATCTTCTAAATTAAAGTTTTAAGGAGCAATGGCGTTACATAAATCATATGATAAGAAAACTTGTAATTAGAGAATGACGTATCCTCAAAGAATCACTATGCAGTTTTATCAGCAAAGATTTTTCAGCTAACAAAAGTTTGTGACTGACTGTACAATTATACTTTAATTTGCATCAAAAGTCATTTTTATCACATTCTTTATTTTTCAGACAATGATGAATAAAATCAGTCACTCAGGACATGTCTGTTACAGAATTTTTTTAACATACAAGCGAATGCCATCTTTGAACTCTTGGACACTAGTCATATGGATGCAAGGTCGGCCACTCGGAAGTTACAGTACAGCATATATGAGTCTGCATGGTATGCGGTACAAGAACGTGGTTTGATTTTTGTCCTTTCTCCCCCAGGATTATATTCTGTGTTGCCTTTATTTTTTGGAAAGTTTCTGAAATGTATTGCCTTTTGTACTTATGGGTCTAGCTGCTGAAGAACGGTATGCATATATAACAGAATTCTCCAACCAAAGTACTCCCTTGGAAGCCCAGCAGTTAAGAGTTGCAGTGTTGAAATGGAACGGATTATGAAGTCTATTATATTTCTAACTCTGGATATTTTCACTTGCACAAGGGCTGACCTGTTGTGCAGGCCTCTTTTCCACTGATCCCAAATTTCATGCTGCAAAAACACTAACCTGCAAGTAGACTTTTAAGTTGTAATATAGGTGCAATTTCTTGTACAGTACTTCAAAGTACAAAGTTCATACAAATGTATTATATCTTTGTAATTACTAGGAATAAAGATTCTTTTATAAATTAAAAATTTTGCACATTGTTTTTTTCAAACCTGAATTCCATTATCCATAGTCAGGCAGGTATTGCAATACTTCTGTTTCACCATCCATAATGAACGAAGACTGCATTTTGCATTAAATGCCAATAGATAACTATTACTTCTAGAGCTCTCCTGATGACTTAAGTTTGTGTATGGCAATCTACTGAGCTGGTGCAGGTCAGGTATGTCCTGGGTTTAATCCATGTTTGGTTAGCTGATCTCAGTGGGGATAGCAAAGTTGACCTTAATGACCTTGATGAAGGAGGGAGGAAAACATAGTGAGAGTTTCCACTTGTGAGCATTATTCAAGCACACTTGGGGAATGTGTGTTTGTGGTGGCCTGCTGCCTCCCATCAAGCCATACCCCAACTGGATTATCCTATTTGGAAGGGAAGAAAAGCATGAAAACCAATGTCCAAAGTGGCAAATGCTTATAACTATCTCTTGAAATTCATTATTGCTAAGTACAAGTAGAGTGCAATACATTCAGTGGAGCAGATAACTCCCGAGATGGTCTTTGATAGCTGCTCAGATTTTTTTTTTAAAAACTTGCATTTATGCTGTTACTCTTAGAAACTCCTGAAGGACAAAGCACTTAATACCCAATTCAGTACTTTCAGTATGGTCACTGTGAGAAACTTAGCAGCCAATTTCCATGCTACAAACGCCCATAAGAGCAATGGCTAGTATCAACCGTGACTCACTCAGCAGTATTGACCTCTGAGTCAGAATGTTGTGGGCACATTCCAAAGACTTGAGCACTCCCTTGCAACACTGAGGGAGGGCTGCACTGTCAGAGGTGCTGTCTTTCAAGGCCCTGCCTGCCCCGTCAGATGGATGTAAAAGATCCTATGGCACTTGATTGTAAGTTCGATTTTAGTTGAGGGATAACTGTTGCTCAGGACACTAGGGAAAACTCCCCTGCTCTTCAACTATTGCCATAGGATCCTTTACATCCACTTGAGAGGGCAGATGGGGCCTCGGTTTTTGTCACATCCAAAAAACTGCACCTCACCACGTCACAGTGCTACACTGGAGTATGAGCCTATTCCTGGAGTGAGACTTGAACCCACAACCTTCTAACTCGGAAGAGGTGAGTGTGCTGCCCACTGAGTCATAGCTGATGCACTGTTTTTACTTACACCTTTGCCACTACATAGATATAATTCTACGTGATAAACAAGTTCAATGAAACAAGTAACTGAAAATGTGGGCTACAGCCCAGTTCTGTGTTCCCATGAGATGGAGCAATAGAGCTAGCAGAGTGCAGATGCGCCTCGTGCTGAATGCAAATTTTGGTCAATCTCCAAATATATGTAGTATTGTCCTTTTTATACCCATCAAAGAATGAATCTCTCCTTAACCTGCTCGAGATAATGCAGAATCTCATTAATTTAAGGTGGATAATCTGGGTTTGGGTGGAACACTTAACTCTTAAACGTGTGTAAATGTATATTCAACAAATTAATCTCTACCCCAAGGCATGAAGCTCTCATAATTAGTTTATGTAGCTCGAGGCATCTATTTTAACAAGCATTCTAGTCACGCAATTTCTGACCTTGTTTTATGCAGCCTCTGAAATTTACAGTTTGAAAGAAAGGCACATACTCTTCCAAACCTAACATTAAATATCAGGACTCCAGCAAAATCAGAGTATGTGGCTGGAAGTCTGGACCACTTCTCACAGGGTAAAGCTGGAGTGCCCTTAATGAAAAGAATCACCATTCGAAGCATCCTGCTGTTCTGTTACTGTATCTAACAGAACCAAAGAGACCTGATCACCTAAGGCATTTAAGTGACTGTGTAACATATGCAGACTGGCCCACACAACCTGTCTTTCGAATTCTGCCTATTACAATTGGGCTGTGAGGCTTTGCGTGACATCCCACGTCTGGAGTCTACATTTTGCTGTGTTTTGTGTTCTCTGCTCCGTAAAAGTCCCACAGGCAGTGAAAATATGGTTTCTGAATGATGGCAGGTAGCATCTTCTGTCTTTGATACAGGGCTAAACATTCCATGACCAAAGATTGAAAGGTCCAGTCCTGTAACACTTGTAATTATATTAGCACTTTTTATGTTGTAACAACTTACTAATTCGTTATGTCGAGATTTTTTTTTTATGTAAGTGCAGTGGTTGCCACGTAGGTAATTTTAATTAGCCATAGTCCACAAAGCATCATGGGCATCTGTCAACAATAGAGACAATTGGTTATATATAGCTCGACTGGTACTGCTCCGCAACAATGGGGCAAGGCAAGGAGGCATCATTCTACATCACAGGCTAACCATCTAGCCAACTGAGTCATTCTAAACTGAAGGTGAGCAGAACACTGGCGTGAGCAAGGGAATTTAGTAATACAAAAATGAATATGTTTCAAACAAAGAGTGTATTATTTTGAAGTGTTTCTTGTCAAAGTTTTAGAGCAAGAATTGAGAGACAGGCGAACAAAAATATTACTACATTTTCTCTAAGTGCCAGAAATTTTGCTTTGATTTCTAAGGTAAGACCAGTTTAAACTAGTTCCAATTTTAATACTTCGCTAAAATTTTCATCATCTGCATAATTTATTAAGCTGGTTCTCCTGTTCGAACAAAATGTTGGAATTAAATGATAAATATTTTAAATCTACTGATAATGTAGTATTTACAAATAAGATATCCAGACATTTATTTTATTCTGCTTAATGCAGCCTTGTCTCTCAATGGTGTGCTTGACCTTGAGAAGGTAGATCGGGAAGTTCAAGCCTCAACGAAGGACATGAGCCCACAATCTTGACTGACATGTTAGATATCTAGCTCTCCCTCTATATTTCATTGTCAGGGCATTGAATTGAGCCCCACATGCTTGTTCAAATGGGATTTTCTTTCCACCAAGATGCACTTCCAAGTGTTACCAGAGTTTAAACTTCTACAGCTGTTCTATCTTATCCACCAGTGAGCTGAGTTTAAGGAAGAGTTTATAATTATACAGCAACTTTCACATCCTCAGGATTTCCCTAAATACTTTGCAGCCGTTGAATTACACCTGAATTGTAATCACAGTTGCTATGTTGAGAATCATAGCAACCTATTTAACCTCAGTAAGATAAGATCCCAGTTCAATTGTTCTTGTCCAGCCTTTGGTGGACGGATACCTATGCCCAAATTCTTTTAATGGATGACATTCTGGTTTCTTCACAATCTTCAGATCCAATCACATCAAATGGACTTGGGCAGTCTTGCTCTAACTGATGAAATGAGTCAACGGTAGCAACCAGCCCATAATTTGACCACCTTCCTCATCTACCCATCATTTTAAAAAGTTTATTCATGGGATTTGGTTGTCGCTGGCTAAGCCAGCATTTATTGCCCATCCCTAATTGCCCTTGAGAAGGTGGTGGTGAGTTGCAGCCTTGTACCGCTGCAGTCCACCCACAGTGCTGTTAGGAAGGGAGTTCCAGGATTTAGGAACAGCGATATAGTTCCAAGTCAGGATGTTGTGTGGGTTTGGAGGGGAACTTTCAAGTGGTGGTGTTCCCATGTGTGCAGCTGCCTTCGTCCTTCTAGATGGTAGCAGTCATGGGTTTGGAAGGTGCTGTCTAAGGAGCCTTGCTGAGTTCCTGCAGTGCATCTTGTAGATGGTACGCACTGCGTTGGTGGAGGCAATGAACGTTTGTGGATGGGGTACCAATCAAGTGGGCTGCTTTGTCTCGGATGGTGTTGAGCTTCTTGAGACCAATCTGCATGTGTAGACGGAGAAAGAGAAAGATGAGCACCTTTCACAACCTTGCGATGTCTCAAAGCATTTTACTGCAAATTAAGTACTTTTGAAAGTGTCTGCTTGCTGAAAACATGGAAGTCACTTTGCAAACAGCAAGCTCCCAAAAATATCAATATGACAACTCCCCTTCTTCTTCAAAATTGTGCCTTAGGATCTTTTACATCTACCTGAGAGAGCAAATGGGGCCTCGATTTAATATCTCATCTGAAAGGGATACCCAACAACGTAAGTCATTCATAGTTTTTTTAAAGATTTATTAATTCACAGAATGTGTGTGTCATTACCAAGGCAGTATTTATTTGCTGTCCTTATAGCCTTTAGAGGGGGCGGTAGGTCTTTTGAACCACTGCAGTCCACCCACAGTGCTGTTAGGGAGGAGTTCAGGATTCTGACTTGTCGACAATGCAGGAACAGCGATATATTTCCATGTCAGGATGGTGTGTCGATTGGAGGAGAACTTAGAAGTGGTGGCATTGCCACATGCCTACTGCCCCTGGTGTTCCAGGTGGTAGAGGTCATGGGTTTGGGATGCGCTGATGAAGGAAGGTTGATGAGTAATAGCAGGAGATCTTTGACTGGGATAACATGTTCTAATCAAAAGTACTTGCGGTTCAAGATGGAATGACTTCACAGAGTATTCACAAAATACTTGACTTTCTTCCATTGGCCTTACTTAGGAAATTGGATGATGTCTCAAATCAACTTATGCTATTCATGTGTAACAATGTTTGATCGAAGAACGGGAATAAAAGTAGACATTGAGCAGAAGGCAGAGAGAAAAAGGGAAAGGAGTTAGTGACTTCAGCTAAAAGCACAGTGAAAACTTGGGGCAAGAGAAGGAGGGTTTCAGGGCAGCTTTTGAAGTCCAGATGGAAGATGGTAAAGTGGAGGGACTTAGAGACTGAGTTCTGGAAGGTAGATGAAGGCATGTTGACAAACACAAAATGATGGAGCAGGGAGTTTGAGGACCAGTCGGAGGGCAAGAGTGCTTGCAGGGAAATATGAATAGACAGGATCACTGAGTGATGACTTGGAGGTGAACCTTAAACTGAATTCACTAGGCATTGTGAGCTAATGAAGGCTACTAGGGAATGTATAATTGGGTTACTCATCTTTGTGCAAGTGAGGGCACAGACATAAGAATTAAAAATTTATGGACAGCGGAGGTGGGAAGGCCCACAAGGAGATCATTGAGAAGACTCTCAATATTAGTCTTACACAGTGTTGTTTCTGAAAGTTTGTATATTTATATTGCACCTTTAACTTAGACATAAAATGTTATAAACAACTTCACAGCAATGTTAAAAATTTGACACCAAATCATTAAAG
Organism: Carcharodon carcharias; assembly: GCF_017639515.1. Classification (NCBI taxonomy): domain Eukaryota; kingdom Metazoa; phylum Chordata; class Chondrichthyes; order Lamniformes; family Lamnidae; genus Carcharodon; species Carcharodon carcharias. The sequence continues at coordinate 186,214,708 of NC_054470.1, forward strand.
GAGACACTGGGGCAGGGAACCAAAAATTTGGTTGTTGAGGCAGGTTGGAAGGAAGATGTTAAAGGAGGAGAAAGAGATGAAGAGGCCTACAAGTTTCAATTGGGCATTCCAAATCTTGGGGCTGTATAACAATTTATAAATTCAAGTATGTAAATGCACGGAGTATAGCAAATAAGATTGGGGAGTTACAGGCGCAGATTGCCATGTGGAAATATGATGTTATGGCGATAACAGAGACCTGGCTCAATGAAGGGCAGAACTGGGCGTTAAATGTTCCTGGGTACAAAGTATTCAGAAAAGATAAGGAAGGAGGAGGGGTGGCAGTGTTGGTTAAGGGGAGCATTGCAGTGCTGGAGAAAGAGGATGTCCCAGTGGGCTCAAGGACAGAATCAATTTGGCTAGAGCTAAGGAACAAAAAGGGTGCAATTACATTGCTTGGTATAGTCTATAGACTGGCAACTAGTGAGAAGGATGTAGAAGAAAAATCTGCAGGGAAATTAGAGAGAGTTACAAGCATTATAGAGCATTAATGATGGTTTAATTACCCAAATGTAGACTGGGACAGTGGTTGTGTAAAGGGTGGAGAGGGGCAAAAGTTCCAAGATTATGTTCAGGAAATTTTTTTACAGCAGTATGTGTCCAATCCAACAAGAAAAGATGCACTGTTGGACCTGGTTCTTGGAAATGAGGTGGGTCAAGTAGACCGTGTCAGTGGGGGAACTTTTAGGAGAGTGGTCATTGTATTGTACATTTTAGGATGATGATAGAAAAGGATGATAGGCAATCCAGAGTAAGAATAATTAACTTGACGAGAGCTGACTTCGATGGGGCAAGAACGAAGCTGGGCCAGATAGACTGGAACGAAAGATTGGTGGAAAAAACTGCAGCTGAACAATGGGCTATCTTCAAAAAAGAATTGGTTCGGGCACAGTCAAGGTATATTTCTCAAGGAACAGGTAGGGCAAACAAATCCAGGGCCTGGATGAGAAAGGAGATAGAAATTAAGATAAAAAAGAAAAAGTGTGCTTATGACAGGTGTCAGGTAAGAAATACAATTGAGAACCAAGAAGAATACAGAAGGCTCAGAGGGGAAGTGATAAAGCATATTAGAGAAGCAGAGGGATTATGAGAAAAGGCGGGCAGCCAAAATAAAAGGGAATCCCAAAGTCTTCTATGGGCATATAAATAGTAAAAGGGTGGTAAAAGGAGTTGGGCCAATTAGGGACCTAAAAGGGAATTTACACATGGACGAAGGGGCCATGGCTGAGGTATTAAATGAATACTTTGCATCCTTCTTTACCAAGGAGGTAGATGCTACCCAGGCCATGGTGACAGATGAGGAAACTATCACTAGAAGGGTTCAAAACTGATAAGGGGGACGTGTTGATTGATTGTTGATACTTAAAAGTTGACAAGGCACCTGGACCGGTTGAGATGTATCCAAGGATACTGAAGGAAGTGAGATTAGGAATTGCAGAGGTACTGGCCATAATTTTTCAGTCTTCCCTAGACTGAGGGAAGGTGCTAGAGACTAGAGAATTACAAACATTACACCCTTGTTCAGAAAAGGTTATAAGATTAAGCCCAGCAATTACAGGCCAGTTAGTTTAACTTCAGTGGTGAGCAGGATTCTAGAAACAATTATTTGGGATAGAATTAGTAGTCATGTGGAAAAATATGGGTTGATGAGGAAGAGCCAGCATGCATTTCTAAAGGTTAAATCATGTTTAACTAACTTGCTGGAGTGTTTTTGAAGAGGTAACAGAAAAAGTCGATGAGGGTAAGGCTGTTGATGTGGTGTACATGGACTTTCAAAAGGCATTTGATACAATGCTACACGGTCTTGAGAAAGGTTATTGCTCATAAAATAAAAGGGACAGTAGCAACGTGGACACAAAATTGGTTGAAAAAGAGGAAGTAGAGAATAATGATCGATGGATATTTTTCAGGCTGGAGGAAGGTTTGTAGTGGAGTTCCCAGGGGCCGGTATTGGGATCCTTGCTTTTCCTGATGTATATTAATGATTTAGATCTTGGTGTGTGGGGGGCAATTTCAAAGTTTGCAGACTATATAAAGCTTCGGAGTGTTGTAAACTTTGAGGAGGACAGAGTGGAACTTCAAAAGTACATAGGCAAGATGGTGGAGTGGGCAGATAGATGGCAGATGAAGTTCAATGTGGAGAAGTGTGAGGTGATGCATTTTGTTAGGAAGAATATGGACAGACAATATAAAACATGGGGTGAAATTTTGAAGGGGGTGCAGGATCAGAAAGATCTGGGTGTGTATATGTGCTTAGGTAATTGAAGGTGGTAGGACAAGTGGAGAAAGCAGTTAGTAAAGCAAATAGTATCCTGGGCTTTATTAATAAGGGCATAGGGTACAAGAGCATGGAGGTTCTGCTGAATGTACATAAGACACTCATTAGACCTCAGCTGGAGTATTGTGTACAGTTCTGGGCACCACATTAAAGGAAGGATACGAACACATTGGAGAGAGTGCAGAAGAGGTTTACAAAAATCGGTTCCAGGGATGAGAAACTTCAGTTATGAAGGTAGATTGGAGAAGCTGGAAGTGTTCTCTTTGGAGAGGAGAAGGCTAAGAGGCAATCTGATAGAGATGCTCAAAATCATGAGGGGGCTGGACAGAGTAGATAGGGAGAAGCTGTTCCCGCTCGTAGAAGGATCAAGAATGAGAGGGCACAGATTTAAAATGCAAAAGAAGCAAATGTGACATGAGAGAAAACTTTTTCACACAATGAGTGGCTCGGGTCTGGAATGCACTGACTGGAATTGTGATGGAGGCACGTTCAGTTGAGGCATTCAAGGGGGCAATAGATGATTATTTTAATAGAAACAATGTGCAATGGGGAAAGGCAGGGCAATGGCACCAGGTCATAATGCTCATTTGGAGAGCTGGTGCAGACATGATGGGCCAAATAGCTACCTTTTGTGCTGTTAAAATTCTGTGATTCCGTGACTGAATAACTTATATTTAAAAAATAGTTACAGCACAGAAGGAGGCCATTCCATCATTTGGGTCTGTTCCAGCTCTCTGCGAGAGCAATTCAGCCAGTCGAGCTTCCTCGCCCTTTCCTTTTAGCCCTGCATATTTATTCTCTTCAGATAATTATCTAATTCCCTTTTGAAAGCCACATTTGAACCTACCTACATTACACCATCAGGCAACGCATTCCAGATCCTAACCACTTGCTGCCTAAAAATGTTTTTTTCCTCATGTGGCTTTTGGTTCTTTTGCCATTCACCTTAAATCTGTGTCCTCTGTTTCTCATCCCTTCCATCAATGGGAATGGTTTCTTTCTATCTTACCTGTCCAGACCCCTCATGATTTTGAACACCTCTGTTACGATTCCTGTATTTCTGAATAAAGGGAATCTCATGCTGCCAGTGGAAAGAAAACAGCTGAACAAGATTTTACCTTTAAAAAAAATTTCACTGTAACAAACTCAATTAATGGTTGAATTCTGTTGACTTTAACAAGCGAAGGGTATTTCAAATAGAAGGCAAGTTTCACTTTAAGTAGTTGGTACAACAAAGATATGCCTCACGTAGCTACAAGAACTCGCATTACTACTTGTGCAAATGTAGGACCACGTGTAATCTCACTGGAAAAGTCATCCAATGTCAGGATTGCCCAATACATTGGTTGCTAATTACATGTGGCTAATTGTATTTCTGTTTCAATAAATAATGTGTTGTAGACACTCATTGGGCATGTGCATTCTCACAGTCCTTCTGCCTCCACTATGTAGGATCCCTCATTTCCCACTCCGTTGTTTCGGCCCTTGAATCACATTCACCAGCAGCCGGATTCCATCCAAAGTCTCCAGACAATCTTACCACTGACAAGGTGCACATCTGAAAAGCCTCTCTCACTCATGTCATCGCAGTCCTAATGGCACAGAATCCTCAGAGTTTTCCTTCTTCGTTGCTTTAAATGGCCTGGTGAGCTCTGGTAACACAACAGCAGTGGGCCTTGTCCAATTCACAATCCCTTGCCCCTCCTGTCATCCGCTCTCTGTTTTTTCCAACTGTGTAACAAACACAGTAATACAGTCTCCGCTCTATTCCCAGAGACCTGCTTCATCACCAGGGTCCTTTCAAAGACTGCCAAACAGAAAACTGTTCAATTTGGAGAGAACCTTGCTTGTTCCCTCTCTACATTAATTCTCAATGTGTTCTTAACTGCCAAACAGAAAACATGACCTGCACAACCCCGCTGCAATTAGTTTTCTATTTACCCTTTGCTTCTTAGCAGGTCATATGGGCATTTCTTGGAATCCAAAGATGTCATAATCAGGAAACCAATTAACCCTCTTTCAGAATACTCCTCAGTCAACTTTGGTCTTATAGGGATGTCGCACAAAAAGAAAATACATGCTTCTCAAAGTGCACACCTCTATCATCTCCTCTCAGCTTTCATGTGGAAAAGCAGCCCCAGCTTCTCCAATCTATCCCTGGAACCATTCTCATAAATCTTTTCTGCACCCTCACAAATGCATTAGATCATGAAAAGCTGTTTCACCTTGCCCGGAACAGTAGAAACAGAGACTGTGACCATACTTAAAGGGGGGGTAAATTCACAACTAATCTGTGGATAAAGTAGTTCTAGTGGTAAATCCTTGGAGGAGTCACCGCAGACAGTGTTGTCCAATACCTTAGCCATTAGTTACATATGGCTAATTGTAGTTCTGCTTAAATAAATAGTCATAAACACTCATTGGGCAAACAATCTCAAAACTTATTCACATGGCATATGCCTGTTTGAACTTTAACCCTTTTGGCTGTTGATTGGCACAATGCTAAGATGAAAAGCAGTGTGTGCATGTGTGCATTTTTTTATCTTTTATTTAAGTGTCAGCTATGGCTTGGTTGGTACCACTCTTGCCTCTGAGTCATGATGTTGAATGTTCAATTCCCAATCCAGGCCATGAGCACAAAACTCAAGCTGACACTCCAGTGCATACTGATGGAGTGCCACACTAGCAGAGGTGCCACAATTCAGATGAGATGTCAAACGGAGGTCCTGTCTACCTCCACAGGTGGACATAAAAGATCATGCAGCACTCTTTTGAAGAACAGGGGAGTTACCCTAAGTGTCATGGCCAATGTTTATCCCTCAATCAACATTCACAAATAGATTAACTGGTCATTGCTGTTTGTGAGAGTTTGCTGTGTGCAAATTGGCTGCCATGTCTCACATTACAATATTGATGACACTTCAAAAGTATTTAATTGACTGTGAAGTGTTTTGGGATGCCCTGAGGTTGTGAAAAGCACTACATAAATGTAAGTCTTTTTTTTTGTCTGTGAATATATGTAAGGCACTTTCTACTAGATTAGTGCATGCGGTTGAAATAGCATCATCATAGCCATGCCTGTGGCTGGTCAGCAATTCCTACTTGGCACCAGTACCTTTAGTGAGATGGTGGAAGCAGATTATGCTGATTCATTCACATGCAAATGGACATGAATATTGGATGTTTAAAAAAAAGTCACAATTGTCTGGTTTTCTGGTTAGCAAAGAGAACCTTAGATTTTTATTTTGCAGTTTTGTATTCAGCTTCACAGAGAATCATATTGTGCATTGATTTTTCAGTGATTAATTCGATTAGTTCTCACTAATCAGAACTGTCGACAACCGAAAAGTGTTAGCAATGCACAAAAGGCAAGACTAAGATTCCCCAACTCCCTTCGACAAATGTGTGGAGATAAATTAGATACAGTATAACACCGCTAATCCGAACACTGGTAGTCATCAGTAATACATGCAGTGTTCAGTTGCTTTGAAGAGCATTTCTCAAGACTGTGCACAATGGATTGGTCAGACCACATTTAGAATATTGATTTCAGTTTTGGGCAACTTGCCATTTGTAAAAAAAAGACTCGTTACTTGCTTTAGAAAAGAACAGCAAGCCTGATCTCATCTTTGTATCCTCACGGGTGAGGTCCCAGAGGACTGGAGAATGGCCAATGTTGTTCCATTGTTTAAGAAGAGTAGCAGGGATAATCCAGGAAATTACAATCAGTGGTAGGGAAATTACTGGAGGAGATTCTTCGTGACAGGATTTACTACCATTTGGAAGCAAATGGGCGTATTAGTGACAGGCAGCATGGTTTTGTGAAGGGGAGGTCGTGTCTCACTAACTTGATCGACTTTTTCAAGGAAGTGACAAAGATGATCGACGATGGAAGGGCAGTGGATGTTATATACATGGATTTCAGTAAAGCCTTTGACAAGGTCCCTCCTGGCTGACTGGTACAAAAGGTAAAGTTGCACAGGATCAGAGGTGAGCTGGCAAAATGGATAGAGAATTGGCTTGGTCATAGAAGACAGAGGGTAGCAGTGGAAGAATGCTTTTCTGAATGGAGAGTTGTGACTAGTGGAGTTCCGCAGGGATCAGTGCTGGGACCTTTGCTGTTTGTAGTAGACATAAATGATTTGGAGGAAAATGTAACTGGGCTAATTAGTATCAAAAACAATTACCTGGAAAAACTCAGCAGGTCTGGCAGCATCGGTGGAGAAGAAAAGAGTTCTGTCGAAGGGTCATGAGGACTCGAAACGTCAACTCTTTTCTTCTCCGCCGATGCTGCCAGAACTGCTGAGTTTTTCCAGGTAATTCTGTTTTTGTTTTGGATTTCCAGCATCCGCAGTTTTTTTGTCTTTAGGGCTAATTAGTATGTTTGCCGACGACACTAAGGTTGGAGGAGTTGCAGATAGTGAAGAGGATTGTCAAAGGATACAACGGGATATAAATCGGTTGGAGACTTGGGTGGAGAAATGGCAGATGGAGTTTAATCCGGACAAATGAGAGGTAATGCATTTTGGAAGGTCTAATACAGGCAGGAATTAAACAGTAAATGGCAGAACCCTTAAGTGCATTGACAGGCAGAGGGATCTGGGTGTACAGGTCCACAGGTCACTGAAAGTGGCAACGCAGGTGGATAAGGTAGTCAGGAAGGCATATGGCATGCTTGCTTTCATTGGCAGAGATATTGAGTATAAAAGCTGGGAAGTCATGCTGCAGCTGTATAGAACCTTGGTTAGGCCGCACTTGGAATATTGCGTGCAATTCTGGTCGCTACATTACCAGAAGGTTATGGAGGCATTGGAGAGGGTGCAGAGGAGATTTACCAGGATGCTGCCTGGTCTGGAGGTTATTAGCTATGAGGAGAGGTTGAAGAAACTCGGATTGTTCTCACTAGAGCGACGGAGATTGAGGGGCGACTTGATAGAAGTTTACAAAATTATGAGTGGCATGGACAGAGTAGATAGTCAGAAGCTTTCTCCCAGGGTGGAAGAGTCAATTACTAGGGGACATAGATTTAACGTGAGAGGAGAAAACTATAGAGGAGATGTGCGGGACAAGTTTTTTACGCAGAGGGTAGTGAGTGTCTGGAATTCGCTGCCAGAGGAGGTGGTGGAAGCAGGTACGATAGTGGTGTTTAAGAGGCAGCTTGATAAATACATGAATAGGATGGGAACAGAGGGATACGGACCCCGGAAATGCAAAATGTTTTAGTTGACGGGCAATATGATCGGCGCAAGCTTGGAGGGCCGAAGGGCCTGTTCCTGTGCTGTACTTAACTTTGTCTTACAGCTCATCCTTTCACAAAGAACAAAGAAAGTAAAGAGAAACTTTACAACCCTGAAAGAAGGTGATTAAAAAGAAACCTTGTCAGAGCACACAAACCAGTCGATGCGGTAAACCCTCATCAATACTACATGGAAATTGTTACAAAATAAATTTAGAACAGGTAGCGGTAACAGAGTGAGAAATAAGACCATAAGACATAGGAGCAGAGGTAAGCCAGTTGGCCCATCGAGTCTGCTCTCGCTTTCAATGAAATCATGGCTGATCCGATAATTCTCAACTCCACTTTCCTGCCTTGTCCCCATAACCCTTGATTCCCTTACCGATTAAAAGTCTGTCTATCTCAGCATTGAATATACTTAATGACCCAACCTCTACAATCCTCTGCGGTAAAGAATTCCACAAACTACCCTCTGAGAGAAGAAAATCCTCCTCCATCTCTGTTTTAAATGGGTGCCCCCTTACTCTGAGAATATGCCCTCTGGCCCTAGACTCTCCCACAAGGGGAAACAACCTCTCAGCATCTACCCTGTCAAGCCCCCTAAGAATCTTATATGTTTCAATAAGGTCACCTCTCATTCTTCTAAACTCTAATGAGTACATGAATGTTTGGAATAATCTCCTAAAGAGTTATTTCCTGTGGTTGGAGAGCCTAGAACATGGGGGCACAGTGTCAGGATAAGGGGCTGATCATTTAGGACTGAGATAAGAATTTCTTAACTCAAAGGGTTATGGATCTTTAAAATTCTCCATAGGACTGTGGATGCTCAGTTGAGTATGTTCAAGGCTGTGATAGCTTTTTGTACTCTTGGAGAATCAACTGATATGGTGATCAGACAGGAAAGTGGATTCAAGGTCAAAGATCAGCCATGATCTTATTGAGGAGCAAGCTCAAGAGACCACACGGCCTACTCCTGTTCCTAATTTTTTAATGTTCTTATAAAGTGAGGTGACCACATCAAAATATTGTACTTATTCACTACATAACTGGATAACATGCTGAGTGTTTTAAGGTATCAGTGGGGGAATGGGCTTTGATGGACTGAATGGCCCCTTTTCATTTCTGACTTTTTATTTTCTTGTTATTTTGCTTTAATTTTTTCTTTAAATTCCAAACAAATACTTACTAAGAAAGGGAAGTGCATCAGAACACATGGGCATACCAGTTGAAACAAAGGTCGTGTTGAGCATTTGTACACTTGTTTCTGTTGCTATCTCTCCTTCCTTTCTTACCTGGTAACATCTGCCACCCACTGCAACACCAATCTCATTGTCGAACATTTGTCTTGTGTACAAAAAGTTATTTCTTTGACTTGGCTTCAGTCTCTCCGGCTTCCTGTGGATCCTGATTTGCCTCTTCCTTTTTACAAAAATTACCCCCAGATCCATCCTTATGATTGGGAATTGGTCTCTCCTCACAATTCTTTCTCTGTGATATTTATCCATTGCTCTCTGAAAAGCACTTTGGGTCCCTTTCTCTGTCAAAGCAGTTGTTCTCATTAAATTGTAGGATTTTAAATTCACACCCTGTGTGTGTGAGATTTATTGGATTGGACAGTTACCAGCATTTGGTTTATATCTTTGGAGCAAGTCTGATACTGCAGCAAAATTATCAATCTGTCATTTATAAATTCGTTTGTGATTTGATAAATTAAATGACAGAAAAAGTCAGATTCCCCAAGCTGCGTGGTGAGACAGATATCAGGTGCCTTTGAACTATTGTGATAAACTTCTGAACTAGTTTGGGGGGTGAAAGTGAGGCAGCCAATACAGCAACAACGGAGGGCTGGTTACACCAACAACTGAAGCCCCGCGCACCGAGTGCGCAGACGTGGACTCGGGCCGCAGCGCCTGCGCAGACGGCTCACTGGGCGGCCTGGCAACGGTGGCGGCGGCTCCGGAGGAGAGGGAGAGAGAGACTGACTGACTGGGTGAGTGAGGGAGGGAGAGGGTCTCGGGCGGAGAGTGAGTGAGGGAGGGAGAGGCGAGTTAGAGAGGGTCTGGGGGGGGGGTGGAGGAGGGGTCCCCGGGTGGACAGTGGGGGGGTGGGATTAGGGGCGGCGGTTGAGCGGAGAGCTGCCCCCCGGGCCTGGGATCCCCAACCCCCCGATCCCCCTTCACCCCCCCCCCCCCCACCCCACTGGCCTGGGATCCCCAACGGCACCACCCCCCCCCCGCGATCTCCCTTCACTCTCCCCCCCCACCCGCCTGGGATCCCCAACACCCCCCCCCCCCCGATCCCCCTTCACCAACCCCCCCCCCCCCCCCCCCCCCCCGGCCTGGGATCCCCAACACCACCCCCACCGATCCCCCTTCACCCCCCCGATCCCCCTTCACCCCCCCATCCCCCTTCACCCCCCGATCCCCCTTCACTCTCCGTCTCGCCCTCCTGCCCTCCACCCCCCCTCTCGCATCCCCCCTGCCCTCCACCCCCCTCTCGCATCCCCCCTGCCCTCCACCCCCCTCTCGCATCCCCCCTGCCCTCCACCCCCCTCTCGCATCCCCCCTGCCCTCCATCCCCCCTCTCGCCCCCCCTGCCCTCAATCCCCCCTCTCGCCCCCCCGCCCTCAATCCCCCCTCTCGCCCCCCCTGCCCTCCATCCCCCTCTCGCCCCCCCTGCCCTCCATCCCCCCTCTCGCCCCCCCTGCCCTCCATCCCCCCTCTCGCCCCCCCTGCCCTCCATCCGCCCTCTCACCCCCCCTGCCCTCCATCCCCCCTCTCGCATCCCCCCTGCCCATCTTCCCTCTCGCCCCCCTGCCCTTCATCCCCCTCTCGCATCCACCCTACCCCCCCCCCGCCCCTTCATTCCCTCCTCATAGTTACTGTAGCTGAGAGTTGTCTGCCTTTGCTAAATTGTTAGTTGAGGATCACAACCCTCGCTGGCTGAATGTGCCTGTTATAATCCCCTTATGCCCGCACCATTTGCCATTGAGCGAGATACAACTCTGTGACAAAGAAATCCGAATGGGACAAGGTCCAGTCTGTCAGAGTCCCCACATCCCGGGGGACAGCTCGTTTGGCAGCTCCAGGGCTCTGCTGAAAGATTGTCAGACCCAGAGAGGAAAGAACAGATTGAAACACAATCGCGCTTTTCCGATGATTAGCAGGCACATTAGTGTCAAGCTTTTAATTTTTTTTTCAGAATTCCCAATCCTAGAAGATTGTGGGTGATTTTACTCCATGAGTTTAAGAATAATTTCAGGATAAAATTCTTGCTCTCCCCACCTCCCTAAAACGCAGTTTGCTCAAATTACAGTCCAGTGTAGTGAAACGTTTTTCCTTTCTGTTGTGGATGTAATGTACTCAACGCTTGCAAAGTCATGGCTGTTCACTGCTCGCATCTCAGCCCAGGGTGAATGAATGGGGACCTGGTTCAAATAGTCTCCTTGAGGAGATTTTCAATGTTGAAACACCTTGGGATGTTGCAAATACGATCACCAAATAATGACCGCAGCGTTTCTGTACTTTTACGTGATAATCTGCAGGCAATAACCCCTGCACAGAGTTTTAAAACTGCATAAAAATTCAGTTGCTTGAACTAGCTCTGCGGGATAATCTGCGGCGGTTTGCGGGTGGTTGGTTGTTTTCCCAAACTGGAGAGTGCATAATTTACCCTGGCGTCATTGCTGTGTAGCGCTGCAGTTAAGAAATAACTTGATTGGACCTTTTTTGAAACGGTGGGGGTGTGATAGACTCTCTCGGAATGTTTGAAATACCCGTGATATTAATCAGTGACACACATTCGCATCGCCTTCACTTGGGTAAATAGCTTCTGCTGTACATGCGAGTGTTAGTCCGTCAGCTGATTAATCGAGTCAGATTGATCTGCTCTAGTGTATCCTAGAATCATACAGCACAGATTGAGGCCATTCGGTCCATCGTGCTTCTGCCGGCTCTCTCAAAGAACTAAACAGTTAGTTCTATTTACGTTGCCCTCCCTGTAACCCTGTAAATTATATTGTTTTTTAAGATGCCGATCCTTTGTTTATTTTTGGACAAAGAAATGGAAGTATTGCATTATGACAAAATATTTGGAACCATTTTACTAGTGCTGCTATTCTGTTGCTAAAAGATTCTGTATTAGAGGGGACCTCTTTAGTTGTAAATTTAAAAAAGAACAAATTGTGCATGTTGCAGTAAATGGGGGAGAATAATCAATCACTTTATTTGTCCTCCAGATTTTGCCAGGAGCTCTAGTTCCTTAATGTGCATTCTGTACTGTGTTAATTCCAATGTATCCCACTATTTACACATGTTTGTTTGCATTTGAAATAGTTAATTGAAGCTGAAGTGAAAGGGAATGGATGTGACGTGATCGAGCTTGGCAGGGTATCAGGTTGCTAATCATTCAGCGGAGCTTTTGTTGTGATGAGGTTCCTTTGGAGACCTGCCTCGGACTGAAGCTTTGGAAGCAGAACGAGACAGAATGGACGAATCCATTTTACTGGACTTGCTCGAGTGTCCCGTGTGCTTAGAGCGACTGGATGCCACGGCCAAAGTGCTGCCATGTCAGCACACCTTCTGCCGGCGGTGTTTGCAGGGCATCTTGAACTCCAGGAGTGAACTGCGCTGCCCAGAATGCCGGACTTTGGTGGACTGCAGTGTCGACGAACTCCCCACCAATATCTTGCTGGTCAGACTGCTTGACGGTATCAAACATCGGCCGAGGAGGCCCGGCAGCAGCAGCATCAACGGTAATAACAATGTCAGTGGTACGGCCAGGGTACAAGGTGATGGGGCCATTACTACCATCAATTGTGGCACTGCGTTGCGGGATCTTCAGAGCATTCACCGAGTGCAGGCACGTAGCCCCCCGGTCAGGGTAGGTTAACAGTTGGTCTTCATGTGCAAGGCGTTAATGTGAATACAATTAAGTTAAAACATCGATGAATGAAAGTGTTTGCATGTTGAAACTTTAACATTCCCTCGTTATTTTGGTATTAAGGTGTCACTTGTAAATATTTGTAAATGCTTCCTGCGTTTTGAGACGTTTGCAAGTAACTGGACAAATGATTATTCAGAAATACTTCTCTACTAGAAAAACTGCTAGTTCAAAATGTTTATTCAGGAGGGCTCTGATAGTAATGAACCTTTTAACTTTACTAAACCCAGATTTCTGGTCCTGGTGCGTATATTTGTCAGGGTTAGTTCCAGCACTGTATGAATTTGAACAGCCAGATTTTGGGCAGGAAGTCCCCACAAGCCATTTGCTGCATATTCTAGCTGCAGTATGGTTTTAAGCCAGGCAGTGCCCTATTTACACTAGTTAACTGGCACTGCAACTCCTCTGCCCAGGAGCACATTCTGTGTTTGCGTGGCGAAACGTGCAGTTCTTCTCTTGCATTAACTTTAAAATCTAAGTATTTACAGACCATGAGTGACAGTTTCATGCACTTGCATTAAATTCCAGCCTGTTTATGTTGCACCCAAATGTTTATGAGCTGGACTTCCTCAACCGCACCCCCACCCCATCCTCTTGGGACTTTTATGAATTGTTTGCTGGTGTTACACCTCCATGCTACCTTGCGTTATTAGATCGTTTTGCTTTGCAGTCAGCTCGTGCCCCAGTCTATACTGCGATGTGACAATCTGAGAAATGGAAATCTCTCCTGCTGAAGTTTCAACATAAACCATCCCTCGCAGAGTTGTTGTAGCCTTGTTCTAAATAGTAAATATGCACCCCCCGCCCACCCACCTAATCAAATCAGTTCATCAGTAAGCTGCTACTGTTTTTCTGTTTGTTTTGCATAGAGAAATGTAATTCGCAATTCAATGTGTTTTAAGTGAAACTATGAATGCCAAATCAAAAAAAAAGCAACTCATAAATTCAGCAAAGATTGCTGATCTAGCTCTACTTCCCAGTAACTGTTAATATGTGTCTCTCATAGCACTATCTATCAGATGGTTAATAGACTACTGAGTGCATTAGGAACTATTCACTTAAGCTCATGTAAAAACCTGAGCATGGCTTGCAGCTGCCAATCTCCGGTGTGTTGAGGCAATTTGTTAAAGATGTGAGGCATGCAATATTTGAATACTGCTAAACTCCAATTCATGCTCATTGCTGCTGCAGTTCATGTTTGTCAGAAACATTTCTTTTTTTCAAAGTTATAGAGTTTATAAGATGTGTTGATGTATATTGTAACCAGTATGTGTGATCTACCCTGAGGAAAGTAACCCAGTCTCTCATTCTTCGAGTGTATGTACATGTGCCAGGGTTTGCAATTTTTAGTGAGATGGGTCAATAGTGTTATTCAATTATTGCATCAGAACCTGCTTTAGTGCAGCTTCAAATCTGTCAAATTGCTCCATGCCTAATTTAATCTGAAAGAGCTATGGGTTTAGCACCCCTGACCTTACAGCTAAGTTTGGCATTACGTTATTCCAGAAACACAGCACCTCTCCATTCATTTTTTGTGGGTAAAATGTTGAATTCAGAATTAAGTTGTTTTGTGTGCCATTCCCAGACTTAGCATTGTGTGCAAGCAGACTTTGAAAATTCCTTTGGCCTGTGTAATACCTGAGTTCTTTGTATAGCCCTGATGAAAATGATCCCTGGGCATCCAGAGAGTGTAGGGACATATCCTAATGCGTTTGTGCCAATGGCTGGAAAGATTCTCTTGGGAATCTGCATGTACTGTGGAATCTGAGTTTGCATCAGTCGATTTAAACAAGCCTAGATAGAAACTGTGGGCAATGTGAGCACGGGAATAGTTGGCATCCTGTATTGGTGCAATCAGAATGGTGGTTTACAACAATTCGTTTCCAGCATCTCTGCTAAAATAGCAGGCGTCGTAAGTTGATGTGAATATTTGAAAGCTCCTGTGCACTAATATCACAAACAATAATTTCTAGACTACATTGTCTTCTTGGCAGAAATTGAGCATTCAGTAATGTGTTTTTACAAACAGTTTTGCAGGTCACCAGTGGAAGTTTCAGCTATTGTAGCCTAGAGGACTCAGCATTTTAAGATGTCTGCTGAAAGCTTGTTGTTGCATTCTTCCTTTTTTTTAACCATCAGGGATTTTTGGTGCTTTGGCCTCCTGAGAGCAATCCCAGGGGCAAATGTAAATTGTGGAGCGATTTCTCTTTGGAGATTACAGTTCTGTGTTTGAGTGCGGCTGCTTGGGAGCTCTCTTCATAATGTGTATTGGTGCTTTTGCATTTTAAAAAACACAGCAGATGGGAAACATGTGAATCTCACCGTCACTAATAATACTTATCTGCTGACTGTTTCAGCAGCAAAGGAGATCCACTTGTGCTTCTGCCTAGTACCTGAAGGTGAAGCATGGTGAGCTGCCTTCTTGAACCACTGCAGTCCATGAGGTGCAGGTACACCCACAGTGCTGTTAGGGAGGGATTTCTAGGATTTTGACCCAGCCACAGTGAAGGAATGGCGATATATTTCCAAGTCAGGATTTTGCGTGGTTTGGAGGGGAACTTCTAGGTGGTGGTGTTCCCATGCATCTGCTACCCTTGTCCTCCTAGGTGGTAGAGGTCACAGGTTTGGAAGGTGTTGTCGAAGATGTCTTGGTAAATTGCTGTAGTGTATCTTGCAGATGGTACACACTGCTGCCACTATGCGTTTTTGATGGAGGGAGTGAATGCTTAATGTGGTGGATGAAGTGCCGGGCAAGTGGAGAATATTTCATCACACTGCTGACTTGTGCCTTGTAGATGGTGAACAGACTTTGAGGAGTCAGGGTAACAGTGTTTGCTGCAGGGTAGCAGTGTAAATTGGAAATTGGTGTGATATTTAAGTATCCCTTTTTAAGTGCCACAGTTTGTTGTTGGAAACTTGTCAGGATTCTCCCTTGGAAAAATGGGAGACCAGGTTTAATAAAAATTCATTCTAGGTAGTTTTTTCTGGAAATTTCAGCTAGGACTTTAGCAATCTGCTGGTGCTTGAATCTGTCCAAATGGCCCACTGATGATTCAAAATTCCCCGTGGCATTCTGACTTCAAAGTGGAAGGCCGGGGAATGAATTGAAAGGAAGTAGTGGCAGTTCAACCTTAACCAAAATCTTCACCCTCAGGTCTTGGAACATTTTCTTATCTTTTTGTTTTAAAAAAGTTCAACACTGACAGACAAGACATATTTTTGTGGCTGTTATTGGCAATTTGTGCAGGTGTGCTGACTGCTTGGGTACGACCTGAATTTATATTATTAAGAAAGGACATTTCTAGAAATGGAATTCTCAGTTTTGTTGCTATAGTTGCCAAACATGAAGAGTTTGTGAGATGCCTGCATATCAATTTAATTATTTCAGAATCAGTGCAGCACAGAATCTCCAAGAAATATTCACATTTTAAACATCTGTGCAGCAACAACTTGTATTTATATAGCACCTTTAATGTAGCAAAATGTCCCAAAGTGCTTCTCCAGAATGATTATCAAACAAAATTTGACCCCGAGCCACATGAGGTAAGAGGACAGGAGACTGAAAGCTCAGACAAGTAGGTAGTTTTTAAGGAGCATCTTAAAGGAGGAGATAAAAATAAGAGGCAGAGAGATTAGGAGGAAATCCCTGTACTTGGGCCTAGGCAGCTGATGGCATGGTGCCAGTGGTGGAAAGACAAAAATGAGGGATGCACGAGGATGGTATTGAAAGACAACAGTTCTGAAGGTTGTGGACTGGAGGAGTTTAAAGACAAGGAGGGGGGAGGCCATGGATGGATATGACAACAAGGATGAGAATATTAAGATTGAGGCTTTGCAGCTTGGGAGACAAGGTACGTCAGCGCACACAGGGCATGGGTTCACGGGACTTGGCATAATTTAAGACATGAGCAGCTGAGTTTTGGATGAGTTCATGTTTAGAATGTGAATGGTGGGATGCTGGGCAGGAGAGCATTGGGAATAGTCAAGTTTAGACATAACCAAGGCATGGCCAAGCATTTCAATAGCAGATGAGCTGAGGCAGGGTCAGAGACCAGTGATGTTGGGGAGGTGGATATAGATGGCCTTGGTAATGAATCGGAAATGTTTTTCAGTTTACTTCAAGTATGCATATTTATTTAATATGTATTACCTCTTCCAATTGGAAAAGGATTGAAGTGTATTTCTGTATGTATCATTGTCCAATCATGGGACAGGGGAGGTGATAGTGGCAACATAGCAGAGGCTCATCCCTGTATTCAGGTGCTGACACAATTTCCAGCATACCTGACCATGCAGTGACTGAGGAACTTGCTTCCTTTCCCCCACACCCCACAAGATCCTTGGAGAACAGAAGTCAAATATAGTATTTCCGCAGTTGTAGGCACAGATCAGGAATTGAAACTGGGCCCTCAGGACCACACAGAGAAATCCATTCATTCAGAAAGCCATCAAACTTGATGTAACATTGAAGACGTCAAATTCATTTGGGAGAATAGCATTCTTACAAAAAAGTTGCAGTCAAGCATCCCATGATGATCTGGTTGGTCGGCTGAGCGCTGCTGACTTTGAAACTGAAATCCACATGTTTGGCTGCAGTGAGTGGCTTAAAATTGCTGGATGGTGGAGGTATTTGAAGAGACTTTAAAGCAATAAAGCTAACTGCATACTTTTACAGGTAGCAAACCTGGCTGCATGCATTGTACAAAAGGTTTGTGAGACAAAACCATTCAGGAAAGTGTTCAGCTCTTTCAAGAGGTCATGAGGCAGTTGTGTAAATAAATTTACTACCAAGGGCACTGGTTTCTGTTGATGTGCAAGGCTCAGTCCATCGTTCTTCACTGCATAAACAATGGAAATCTTGAGTCATGTAAACAATCTCCTTACTGGAAGAATATGGTGTGTGATCCTGGCAAAATCAGAGCATAGCTGGATAAAGTTGTTTTTTGAAATATATGGAAATCAATACCTCTGAATTTTAGTTCTTAGAATGTTTTGTTTTGGCTCTGCATCTGAGACTCCTACTTTTTAAACACAACCATGGATTTCACTCCAGAGTATATTCACCTACATTCGTAGATATGTCATTTTCTCCACTTGCTCAGATTTTAAAAAAATCTTTACTGAACAGTGCAAGTAATGGGGGGAACTAACCTGAGACCTGCCCATCCAAAAAGGAAGAAGTAGCATGAACAGTGTATTATAACATAAGCTACTGCAACAACGTACTGTGGAGTTCTGTCTGAATTGAGTATTGGCGGTGACTTTTAGTGAAAAAAATCTATCCGTAAAAGTAGATTAAATGGAGTAAACATTTTACCCTGCGGTTTCAGTAATTGTTAGGCTGGCATGAGGCTAACAGTCAATATTGCTTATCCTGCTCTGAGGGAAGTAATGATTGAATTGCTCGCTGTATATACTAATGTGAAGCAGTAAGTGTCCTTCTCAGACTCACAGAGGACAGATTTGTCTCCTATTCCTAAACACTTCTTTATAACTAAGTAGATAATGGTAACACTTAAAAATAAAATAATGCTTCAGGGCTCCACATTAACAAATGCCCATTTGCCTAAAGCAACTTTTATTTCTTTTGTTTCTCCTTACACCTTTGTCTGCTCCCCATCCGATGTCCCACAACACTGCATCCTTGGTTCCTCCTATTTGTAATCAATGCAATTACAACTTGCATTTTTGATAGTGCCATTAACATGGTAAAATGTCTCAAAAGGCTTTGGAGATGCATTACCAAACAAAATTTGGCACTGAGCCACTCAAGGAGACAAAAAGCTTGATTGAAGATGTAGGTTTTAGGAGTTTCTTAAAGGAGAGAGAGAGAGGCAGAGTGAATTCTGGAGCTTGGTGACTGCCAGTGGTGTAGCAATTAATTTTTGTAGTGAGATGCTTGAGTGTTGCAGAGATCTTGAAGGGTTTATGGGGCTGGGGAAGCTCAAGACGCTTGACATCATCCAGGGCAAAGCAGCACGCTTGATTGTCACCCCATCCACAACCTTAAACATCCATTCCCTCTGCTGCTGATGCACAGTGGCCGTAGTGTGTACCACATTGTACAAAAGGTTTGTGAGACAAAACCATTCAGGAAAGTGTTCAGCTCTTTCAAGAGGTCATGCGATGCAGGAACTTAACGAGGCAACACCTTCCAAACCTGTACCACCTAGAAGGAGCAGCAGGTGCATGGGAACATCAGCACCTGCAAGTTCCCTCCAAGTCACACACCATCCTGACTTGGAAATATATTGCCATTCCTTCAACGTTGTTGGGTCAACGTCGTTGGGTCAACATCCTGGAACTCCCTCCCTAACATCACTGTAGGTGAACCTACACCACATGGACTGCATTTGGTTCAAGAAGGCAGTTCACCACCAGCTTCTCAACGGCAATTAAGGATGGGCAATAAATGCTGGCCTAGCTAGCAATATCCACATCCTGTGAATGAATAAATGTTTAAAATTCCAAAAGCCAGCACAGGCATGATGGGCCAAAGGATCTTCTTGTTGAGTAGGTAGTCATCTATTATAGTAACTGAGTGTTTCAATGATTTGGTACTCATCAACACGCATACAAAAGCTAATCATATGGCGTGAGGGATATTGCTGTGGGGTAGCATGGTGGCTGAATTACATTGGTTCCCTGTCCGGCAGTGTTTCAATTTTGAAATACTCATCCTCATTTTCAAATCCCCCATGGCCTTGACTTTCCCTCTGTCACATCTCCCAGCCCTACAACCCTCCAAGACCTCTGCATCATTCAAGGTCCTCGTGTGTGCCCGAATTAATTGCTACACCACTGGCAGCCACCAAGCTCCAGAATTCACTCTGCCTCTCTCTCTCTCCTTTAAGAAACTCCTAAAACCTATATCTTCAATCAAGCTTTTAGTCTCCTTGCGTGGCTCAGTGCCAAATTTTGTTTGATAACATCTCCGAAGCCTTTTGAGACATTTTACCATGTTAATGGCACTATCAAAAATGCAAGTTGTAATTGCATCGATTACAAGTAGGAGGAACCAAGGATGCAGTGTTGTGGAACATCAGATGGGGAGCAGACAAAGGTGGAAGGAGAAACAAGGTGGTCACCAACAAAAGAAATAAAAGTTGCTTTAGGCAAATGGGCATTTGTTAATGCGGAGCCCTGAAGCATTATTTTATTTTTAAGTGTTGCCATTATTTACATAGGTCTAAAGAAGTGTTTAGGAATAGGAGACAAATCTGTCCTCTGTGGGTCTGAGAAGAACACTTACTGCTTCACATTAGTATATACAGTAAGTAATTCAATCATTATTGTGGATGGGGTGACGATCAAGCAGGCTGCTTTGCCCTGGATGATGTCAAGCTTCTTGAGTGTTGTTGGAGCTGCACTCAACCAGGCAAGCGGAGAGTATTCCATCACACTTCTGACTTTGTGCCTTGTAGATGGTGGACAGGTTTTGGAAAGTCAAGCGGTGAGTTATTTGTTGCAGAATTCCCAGCCTCTGACCTTCTCTTGTAGTCACAGTATTTATATGGCTGGTCCTGGTCAGTTTCTGCTCAATGGTACCCCGCAGAATGTTGATGGTGGGGGATTCAACGACGGGAATGCCATTGAATTTCAAGGGACGATGGTTAGATTATCTGTTGTTGGAGATGGTCATTGCCTGGTACTCATGTGGCGTGAATCTAACTTGCGACTTGTCAGCCCAAGCCTGGGCTATCCAATCTACTTTCCTGCTGTTTCAAGTACCTCTGTGAATTTTTCTTTTTCAAGTATTTCCCCAATGCCCTTTTGAAATTTGCTTCCATTCCCTTTTTGGCAGTGCATTCCAGATCACAGCAATTCACTTTTTTTAAAAAAGTCTCTCATCTCCCCTCTGACTCTTCTGAGAATTACCTTCATTTTGCTGTTCCTGTGCTTCTTAGGTTGTTTTAAAACAATTTGGTTATATGGTGATATTCAGTGATATGCAGAACCTTTTTATGGAGTCATGGAACTTTTTGGTAATACAAAAAATACTACATCTTGTTTTTCTTTACAAAGACTGTAGTTAAATTTTGGATTACTAGATTAACATCTGGAGTTGCCATATAGATATATATATCCATATATATATACAATGATTTGTAGAATCAAAAAATTAAAGCATGCCATTAAAAATATTCCACATCAGGGCTCTTAGCTTTGTGTGTTAATGGTGGGCATTATTCACACATTCATGTTTGAAGGTTGTGTTAAAGCTCCACAGCAGGACAACCCAGGCTGACTTTTTAATGCAATATTTACATAGTTTTCTGGGTGATTTGCTTCAGCTGAAACCATAAGGACCAAGGCCTTAATCTGCCTCTCCCTGTGGGTTGGATGGATGTTCAAGGTCCCTACCTGTGGTGTTTCTAAAGAGGAATAGAGCGGTCTTCTGTTGTTGTGACCAGCATTGCCCTCTCAACCAATGCCGCCATAAGCAGTTACATTTGCAATTCATCTCGTCACTTAGTTGTGCCCAAAATGGCTGCCAACTTTCCTTGATATCAGTGGCTGCACTTCAAAGTGAGTCTTAGGCAAAGTGCTTTGATATGTTTTGAAACCTGATCAGTTAATATGTAAATACAAAACGTTGCTTCCAGTTCTCCCCCACCCTCCACCTTTAGTGCAGTGCATAAATGAATTTTGTGATATTGTAATGAGACATAAAGACCAGGAGAATACTCCATCCAAATATGTATTATTATTTAACCAATATCATCTGATTTGGTCCAGATGCTGAAATGGGCCACAGCATCTTTGGATTTTGACCATTGGAAATGCACGTGTGACCGAAGCTGCAATCAGATCCCACAATTAATTAGCTTGTTGGGGCTTTGTTTCCTCTTGTTCATCACAGATATGAGGCAGCAGAGCACTGTTACCAGTTAATGAAAACAAATCAGCTACATTCGAGAGAACCAAAGAAACAATCCTTTCTGTGCTCTCGCTAAACATGTTGCTTTGAGCGTAGTATTGGGACATGGTGGCTGCAAACTGGAGGATCCAACTCTTTACAGACCAAAAGTAGTGGGGCAGGTGTGTTCAAGATGTGCACTTACTGGTGAATACCAAATGTAATGTGGACAGGCTTAGAGAAAAATGAGCTCACCTGGCCTGACAGATGTCCCAGCCATTTTATTTTTGAAAAGTTGTTGGGTCCTGTATTACTATTAGAAATAGTTCATTGATCACAACACAAGTAAATCAAGCCTGCAATATACCAGAAAGCTGCTAGGAGAGATGGTCCAATTTGGCTGGTTTTAGATTACATTTGGAAAGTTGCGGTGGGTCAGATGTTTTGTGAGGCTTATTGATATTCCTGAAGATCCACCTGGATGTGTAACCCTTTTACTGGCAAATGTGCATTATTATGGGACAGGGACATGGTCAGATAAATTTGCTTTTACTGCAAACTACTGGAAAAGAAGTCTTCAGTAGTAAGTTGTACTTTACCAAATGAAACAGTTGAATGTGAGCATTATACTGAAGGTGAAGGCAGTGAAGAGAATAGATTTTAAAAGAAATATTTCACAGGACCTGACTTGTTCAGGCCTCTCTGCTACATCCCCCACCCCCGCCACTTCCACGTGCACGCACACATGTGCACAATCCCATAAAATATAAAAGGTCCATTGTGTTAGAAACTAGGATGAGCCATTTAAAACAAATCCAGGTGGATTTAGGTTTTGTGATGTGATGTCTTACACTAGTATAACATTCCTTAAAACTATTCGTATTGAAGCTGGTTTCTACTTAAAACCTCAAGTACTGTATAACTACTACAAATGAATGTGTCGTCATTAACGAGAAGCAGAAACATAGAATCATTCAAGGCTTTTTTTTCTTCCTGGCATTTCAGAACTTCCTGCAGTGATTAAACACCTCAAAAAAAGACCTTTTGCTGAAGCAGCTGGTGTCACAGCAGTAAACTAAGGACAAATTACCTCCTTAATCTGTGGTTTAAATGGAATGCCATTTGTTTCTAAACATGGTTGCTTCAGTTACCTTCCATTCTGGGCTGATTTCAGTGGTGGTCCATTTGGGATAAAAGTGACAAAACTCACTTTAACAAGAGTAGCAGCTATCATTTATATAACACCTTTAAGGTGAGACGTCTCAAGTGCTCCATAGGCGTGCAGTCAGACAAAATTTGATACTAACTCACAGAAGGATGTTTTAAACCAGGTGACCAATAGCTTTGTCAAAGAGGTAGGCATTAAGCACTGCCTTAAAGGGTGAGAGAGAGAGGTAGTGAGGCAGAGAATTCAGGGAGAGAATTTAAAGAGAGCTTTAGGATCTCAGCAGCTGAAGGCATGGCTGCCAGTGATGGGGCGAAGGAAGACTCTTCTCATGTAGCTCAGTATCAAATGTTGTCAACTAATGCTCCTGTGAAGCACCTTGAAACACCTTGCAATTTTGGAGGCACTTCATAGCAGCAAGTTAAAAGACTGGTTAGGGTCAGGATAGTGATGGCTGATAAACTACCAATTCTGCATTGACAATTGGTACTGGTATTTATGGTTTGGGCCAGCAAAATTTTATCGATGGGTCTATATAGAAGTCAGTTTTAATTGACAAGAGTTTATAATGGTGGTTCTGCTCGTCCAGTACTTGTCCCTGGAATCAAATACTAAATTAGGATGACAACACCAATATCTCTATCAATACAACAAGTTAGATCATTTACTCGGACAGTCAGAATTCTAATAAAGCAGTCCAAATCTCTTACCATTTAAGCATGGCACAATTTAAGATACGGACTATAATAAGCCACTTTGCTTTACTTTGAGGCAGTAGTGTACAGTTTGCATGGGAACTTTGGCCAGTTATCTTCCTGCAGAAATTTGAGGGTTTTAGCATTTTGGTGGTGCCAAAAGTGCTATTTGGGCTTCTTGCAGAAATCCATATACATCTATTTTGTTATTAATTCTTCCCCCACTCTTAAATAATTTCAAGCTTGGTAAAATCTGACCAAATATAAATCCATGCAATGTTTTCAAACGTTTTAAGTTGCTTTTGGATCATTCTAGTTTTGATGGACTTGTAATGAGAATTAAGTGAATTGGATCATTGCCATATTTATTGTGTTTTGTTCCAACACTTTACCATATCAAGTGGAACAGTTTGTACAAAAAGAGAACGTTGTTGTTTTTGGCAATTATGCTATTCATTTGAGATTTAGAACAGTGTTTAATTAGCTGTCAGAACCTGAGGTGGGTGGCTAGATTTAAGATTCATCCCAACGGCATGAAAATAGTTACTCAATTTTTCTTTTTTTTAAACAGTGTGGCTTTAGATCACAGCTGTTTTTTTTACTCCCAGCAAAATGATTTATGTGGATAAAGGTAGTCAGCAAAGATCAGGCAGGTTTGAGACACGAGCATGTGATTTCCTCAGCAAAGATATTTGGAACCAACAACCCATTCCAGTGGTTTCTGCATAACTGCATGAAAGGGATTAGGATATTGGTGATCGTGTATTTGTAGCCAAACTACACCACAACCACATAATGATGGTTAAAAAAAAATTTTGGCAGTGACCAACAGCAGTTGATATTGGTACCTGTACTTAAAAGTTGGGTTGTTTTCAACTTTATAGACATTCCAACCTGGTTGGTTTGATATCAAGTCTGCAACAGAAAGCAAGCTTCGAAGGTGTGATTTGAACCTATGTCCCCAGAGTATTAACGAGGACTTCTGCATTACTTGTCCCATGAAATTACCATTATGCCATTGTCTCAACTAGAAGTTCATAAAAATAAAAATAAAAACTTGCATTTATACTTCGCAACCTCAGGACATGCCAAAGTTAATGGCATACTTTTGAAGTATTCTGACTTATAATGTAGGAAACACAACAGCCAATTTACACACAGCAAGATCTCATAAACAGCAAATGATAATGATCAGATAATCTGAGTAATATTGGTCTATGGATTGAAAAATATACAGAACTTCCCTGCTCCTTTTTGAAACAGTGCTATGGGATTTTTTATGTCCATCTGTGAGGCAGATGGGGCTTTGGATTAATGTTGGTTCCTCAGGCAATGTAGGACTCCCTCGTATTGCACTGGTAATGTTAATCTTAAACTATATGCTTAAGTCTCTGGAGTGGAACTTGAACCCATAACCTTCTGACTCAGAGGCTAGCGTTCTATCCACTGAGCCATGGCTGACACCTTTTTTTAATTCAATCATGGGATGTGGGCATTGCTGGTTATGCCAGCAATTATTGCCCATCCCTAATTGCCCTTGAGAAGGTGGTGGTGAGCTGCCTCTTGAACTGCTGCAGTCCATGTGGTGTAGGTACACCCACAGTGCTGTTAGGAAGGGAGTTCTAAGATTTGACCCAGCAACAGTAAAGGAATGGCGATATATTTCCAAGTCAGGATGGTGAGTAGCTTGGAGGGGAACCTCCAGGTGGTAGTGTTCCCATGTGTCTGCTGCCCTTGTCCTTCTAGATGGTAGCGTTCGTGGATTTGGAACGTGCTGTCTAAGAAGGCTTGGTGAGTTCCTGCAGTGCATCTTGTAGATGGTACACACTGCTGCCACTGTGTGTTGGTGGTGGAGGGAATGAATATTTATAGATAGGGCGCCAATTAAGTGCGCTACTTTTTTCCTGAATGGTGTCAAGCTTCTTGAGTGTCGTCAGAGCTGACTCATCCAGGCAAATTGAGAGTATTCCATCACACTCCTGATTTGTGCCTTGTAGATGGTTGACAGGCTTGGGGAGTCAGGAGGTGAGTTACTCGTCATATGATTCCTAGTCCCTGACCTGCTGTTGTAGCCACAGTATTTATATGGCTAGTCCAGTTCAGTTTCTGGTCAAGGGTAACCCTCAGGATGTTGATAGTGGGGGATTCAGCAATGGTAATGCCAAGGGGCAATAGTTAGATTCTCTTTTGTTGGAGATGGTCATTGCCTGGCACTTGTGTGGCACGAATGTTATTTGCCAGTTGTCAGCACAAGCCTGGACATTTTTCAGGTCTTGCTGCATTTGGACATGGACTGCTTCAGTATCTGAGGAGTCGCAAATGGTGCTGAACATTGTGCAATCATCAGCAAACATCCCCACTTCTGACCTTATGATGGAAGGAAGGACATTGATGAAGCAGCTGAAGATGGTTGGGCCTAGGACTCTATCCTGAGGAACTCCTGCAGTGATATACTGAGCTGAGATGATTGACCTCCAATAACCACAACCTTCTTCCTTTGTGTTACATATGACTCCAATCATTGGAGAGTTTTCCCACTGATTCCCATTGACTCCAGTTTTGCTAGGGGTCAAATGCTGCCATGATGTCAAGGGCAGTCACTCTCACCTCGCCTCTGTAGTTCAGCTCTTCTGTCCATTTTTGAACCAAGGCTGAAATGAGGTCAGGAGCTGAGGGGCCCTGGCAGAATCCAAACTGAGCACCATTGAACAGGTTATTGCTAAGGAAGTACTGCTTGGTATCACTGTTGATGACCTCTTCCATCACTTTACTGATGATTGAGAGTAGACTGATGGGGCAGTAATTGGCTGGGTTGGATTTGTCCTTTTTTTGTCTGCAGGACATACCTGAGCATTTTTCCACATAGCTGGGTAGATGCTAGTCTTGTAGCTGTACTGGGACAGCTTAGCTAGGGGCACGGCAATTTCTAGAGCACATGTCTTCAATATTACTGCCAGTATATTGTCAGGGTGCATAGCTTTTGCAGTATCCAGTGCCTTCAGCCGTTTCTTGATATCATATGGAGTGAATCGAATTGGCTGAAGACTGGCATCTGTGATGCTGGGGACTTCCGGAGGAGGCCGAGATGGATCACCCACTGAAAATTGTTGCAAATACTTCAGCCTTATCTTTTGCACTGCTGTGCTGGGTTCCCCCATCATTGGGGATGGGGATACTTGTGGAGCCTCCTCGTCCAGTGAGGACTGCAGAGCTTGGATCTGATCTGTGGTTGTGGAATCACTTAGCTGTATCACTTGCTGCTTATGTCGTTGGCATGCAAGTAGTCCTGTGTTGTAGCTTCACCAGGTTGACACCTCATTTTTAGGTATGCCTGGTGCTGCTCCTGGCATGCCCTCTTGCACTCTTCATTGAACCAGGGTTAATTCCCTGGCTTGGTGGTCATTGTAGTAGTGTTGGATATGCTGGGCCATGAGGTTACAGTTGTGGTTGAGTATAATTCTGCTGCTGCTGCTGCTGATGGCCCACATCAGTCTTGAGTTGCTCGATCAGTTCAGAATCTAACTCACTTAGCATGGTGGAGGGTATGCTCAGTGTGAAGATGGGACTACGTCTCCACAAGGACTTGGTGGTCACTCCTACCGATATCATCATGGACATATGTGGCAGGCAGGCATATGTGGTGAAGATGAGGACCAGTATGTTTTTCCCTCTTGGTTCACTTACCACCAGCAGCAGGTCCAGTCTAGCAGCTATGTCCTTTAAGACTCGTCCAGCTCAGCCTGAACTGCTACTATTGAGCCACTCTTGGTGATGGACGTTGAAGTCCTTCACGCAGAATACATTCTGCGCATTTGCCACCCTCTGTGCTTCCTCCAAGTGGTGTTCAACATGGAGGAGTACCGATTCATCAGCTAAGGGTTGCGCGTACGTGATAATCAGCAGGAGCTTTCCTTGCCCATGCTTGACCTGATGCCATGAAACTTCATGGGTTCCGGAGTCGATGTTGAGGACTCCCAGGGCAACTCCCTACCGACTATACCACTGTGTCGCCATCTTTGCCGTTGGGACAAGTCATACCCAGGGACGGTGATGGTGGTGTCTGGGATATTATCTGTAAGATATGATTCCGTAAGTATGACTACGTCAGGCTGTTGCTTGACTAGTCTGAGAGACAGCTCTCCAAGTTTCTGCACAAAATGTTAATAAACAGGACTTTGCAGGGTCAAGTTTGCCATTGTCGTTTCAAGTGCCCATGTTAATGCCGGGTGGCTCGGTTTCATTCCTTTTAGGCTTTGTAACAGTTTGATACAACTGGGTGGCTTGCTAGGCCATTTCAGAGGGCATTAAGAGTTAACCACCTTACTGTGGCCAGACCAGACAGTTTTCCTTCCTAGGCATTTAATTCCAGATTTTTATTGGATTCATATTTCACCATCTGCCATGGTGGGATTCAAACCCGGGTCCCCAGAGCATTAACTTGGGTCTCCGGATTACTAGTCCGGTGACAACACGACTACGCCACTATGCTACTACCTCCTCACCTGATGTGACACTAGCTCTGTAAGTTTTTCTGGACATTTTTATTCTTCCTGAGCAGTTGACAGGATGGCTGTTTCAGTCACTGAAAGCAAATGCTGTAATGAACAGAAAAATAAAGTGTACACCAACTATGTCAACACTTCATGTTTGAAAGAGAGAGATAGGTGAAGTAAGTGTGTATGCACCTCTGTGTGCGTCTGTATGTGTCTGTGTGCACGTGTAAGGGAAAGAGAAATGCAGACATTTGACCTTTTTAAGAACTAAGCTACCAGCATGCACAAACAAAATAGGAAACTTTTAAAAGTTGAATTTACAACATCTGCACAATTGAGTGTCAAATGTTGCAGATGCTGGTACCTCGAACATTCCACTCACTTGAATGTTTTTAAAAACAAACTCATATTTGCTCCTTGTTTAGTTGAACTTAAATGGCAGGACGATCAAGTAATAGATAGTACACCTTCAAACCCTTGCATGGATTTTTCCTCTCTCTTTCTGTTCACTTCAGATCACACACCTGTGTCCAAGTGGGTGGGTGACCTGCTCCCAGCCTTCTGGCTGTGCTGCTGCTTGTGGCACATTTATACTATTCATTTCACAAGCATTTTAAGACTTGACTCTGAATTATTGCCTGAAGAGCCCTGGTGATGTAGAAACAACCCTGTTTTTGTTGTGGGGCAGATTCAACTGTCCTGGAATGAAAGGAAGGAAGAAAATATGCACAAGCTTGCAGACATGGTTGGAAGTTGCAGCTTTTTGCTTGGTTTGTAGTGAGTGGACCTTAGAGTTGCTGTGGTAAGGTAGGGGTAGGCCACTAAGAGTGACACTGCTACGTTTTTTGCCAGAACTAATGGCCACTCATGCATCGCGTGTCGCCACCAGCTTGCTGCTTTTTCTGGAAGGGAAAGGAAAGAATTGTGTTTTATTTTTGAAAAGGGGATCCACATATCCAGGTACACAAGCACTGTGCTGACATTAGGGCTGTGTGCAAAAACTCCAGAGATTTGAGAATGAAAATCGTGGCTGACACTGCAATACAATGATGAAGTGTCATGATATCTGAGATGCCTTCTTTCAGATGAGACATTAAATTATGTCTCAGATGGATGCAAAAGATCCCACAGCATTACTTGAAGAAGAGTTTTCCCCATGTCTTGTGCCAATATATTCTTCAACCAGCACCACCAAAAACTGATTTATCTGGTCATTTTCTCACACTGCAATTTGTGGGAGCTTGCTGTATGCAAATTGGCTGCTGTGTTTCCTACATTACAACAGCAACTATGCTTAAATGAACTTAATAGGCTTTGGATGTTGTGAGGTCATGAAAGGTGCTATATGTAAATGCTAGTTCTTTCTTCGCCTCAAAGCTGCAAATCTACATCAGTGAACTGACAATTGCATGTCCCTCTGATGTAGAATGACGTCTGAAAGGCTACAAGGTGTTAGCACGAAATCTTTCAATGTGTTTTTTTTAACCAGGCAGTTTCTTTGGCGGTAAGGATGGGAAGCTGGTGTCAAGCAAAGTAGCCTATTGTTTAATATCCAAATTGTAATGTACCTAAGGCTTTGATTGCAAGACCATGGGGCAGTATCCATTTCAGCACTACCCATTGCTAGTTAGATGTTGCCTTTCTTAATGCTGTAAATCATGACAGTTAGCAAAGATTAGTTGTAGTCTAAAGGGGCCTGTTTAGTACACAAATTGGCTTGCTCTGGGCCACACGATCCAGACGGGTTAAACTATAATGCGGTCATTTAGATAAGGGGTTTTGTTGTCGATATGAGGTAATGGTAGATCTCTCTGTACTGACTCATTGCTTTCAGGTGAGGTAATTTCACCCAGAGGATGTTTGTATTTGAGAATATCTTGGCCTCTCCTTGTACATTCCTCCTGTCAATTGTGAAAGGTTGGGGTTGGGTGGAGACAAGTAGTGCTGGCTGAATATGAGGTTGTTGGTTTAAAGACAAGTAAGCAAACATCTTTGAGAATTGTTGCCAAATTCAAAGGCTTTGTGAAGCATGATCTGATGTGAAAAGACAACATGCTTGGATTTTAAAATGGTCTGATGGCAGACAATGGACTCATTTCATATGATAAGCCTTTATGCCCACTATCTTCAGTTTTTGAAGACCTTTTGAAAAGTAAGACACAGGGTCTATTTTTCTAGTAGCTTGCTATGAAACAGGACAAAGGCATGTGTATCCAGAAATAACATGCCACGTATTATAATGACAGGTCAAGAGTACTTTTAAGTGAAGTAGGTGCAGTTTTTCAGATAATACCTTTTTTAAGATCAGGCTTGAGGAATGAGTTGAAAACAGCTTGGATGCGAACAATAAGTTTCACTGTTGAAAGCACAAAACTATCTTGATAGACTGACAGACTGTATAATGGAATGGAGGTTTCTTAATACCAATCTGACCTTGCAAGCTGGTTTACATGATGACTAGATCTCCTGTTATCTATTGGTTAAAGACCTCCTTTAAAGAATTGCATAAAAACTAGAGCATGCAAAAGGCCATCCGACCCATCTGTTCCAAAACAATGTTTATATTTCACCTGTGCCTCCCTATTATCTCTTCCTACTCTGCTTCTATATTTTTCTCTTATCTTTTCCCTCATCTGTGCATTAAGCCTCCCTGAAATCCTGTCCACTTCAGCCACTCCCATGCA
This sequence comes from Carcharodon carcharias, assembly GCF_017639515.1. Taxonomy (NCBI): domain Eukaryota; kingdom Metazoa; phylum Chordata; class Chondrichthyes; order Lamniformes; family Lamnidae; genus Carcharodon; species Carcharodon carcharias. The sequence continues at coordinate 186,245,099 of NC_054470.1, forward strand.
GTAATGCTTTCCACGTTCTTGCCACTCTTGATGTGAAGAAATTCCTTCTAAATGCTTTATCTGATCTGTTAAGTGGCTTTCTTATATTTATGCCTCCCTGTTCTGGACCCACTGAATGGACTGCAGCAGTTCAAGAGATGGCTCATCACCACATTCTTAAGGGTTGTTAGAGATAGCAATAAAAACTGGCCTTGCCAGCAATGCTCACGTCTCATGAATGAATAAAAAAAATAATCAGTTTTCCCCCCTCCATCCCGTCAAAAACCTTCATAATTTTAAAGACCTCTTATTAATGGGAATCTGAAATAGTGTTCTGCCTGGTGTCAGGTGCAGCACGGGATCTCCAGACTTTGGACTCGTTACCTTTCCTTGGTTGAGTTCAGATCAGATTTGCTACACTTCATGTATACTTTACGGATATGTCTGCCATAGCTCAGTTGGTCGCACTCTCACTCTTGAGTCAGAAGGCAGAGGGTTTGAGTTAAGCTGCCGAAACTTGAGCACAAAATCGAGGCTGACCTCAGTACCGTACCAAGGAACACTGCACTGTTCAGGATGCCGTCTTTCAAGATGCAACTTAAACCAAGGCCTGTCCTCTCAGCTGGATGCGAGAAAAATAATCCCAAGGCACTATTTCAACAAAGAACAGGAGAGTTGTTCCTGGTGATCTGGCCAACATCGCTATAATAGATTACCTGGTTGAAGCACATTCAATCTGGTGCAGGTCCGTTAGAGGGAAAGATTCACTTTAAAATGATGACTTAAAAAGAAGAAAATAACTGGAAACAGTGCTGAGCTAAAGCAAGGACTAAAATAGATGGTTTTAAACTAAACGTTATAGAATTTTGTGATACTGCCACTTAGCTGTGTAATGGTTTATTTATGGGAGTACAGATGGTTCTAAATCTAGCTTTATGCAAGGGTAACGGTAAATTGAACAAAAACAGTGGGAAATGCAGGAGTTAGTGGAGCAAATGAGTCAGAGACAACCAGCCGCAGAGTGGAGAGGAAGCATGTCAGCCATATAGGCAGTGAAACACAAATCTGCAGAGTGAGAGTGACTCACACAATTATGATAGAGCTTTGTTTTGGCAATGAGCAACAGATCAGCCTGTTTGTGCCCTCTTCTGACCATCTGATTGCCCCATTGAGGCATTGTTTCCAGCGAGCTGATGGGTCTATGAGAACCATGACTCAGATCTCCAATGATCTGGTGATTTAGTCTGTGGAAATCATGCCATCGAATGGTACTGCATAGAAGGAGGCCATTCAGCTCATCTTGCCTTTCCCAATTCTTTGAAGTAGCTATCCAATTAGTTTCCTCTCCCTGCTCTTTTTTTATTCCTTCATGGGCTCTGGGCGTCTACTTGCCAGCGCTATTTACTTGCTGTGATTGTTAAGAATTGGTCAGATAAGTTTTTTTGAGTTTAATAAAGTAAAGGTTTCTATTGCACTAAAACCTACCCGGGTATAAAATATTTAAAATATGTCTTGACTTCCACACACACAAATGCAGATTACAGAGTGTAGGAGGATAAATTTGGCCAAATTAGAGTTCATAGAAAAGATAAACAAAGCTTGTGTTTGTCTCTTGCTGTCTTATCCGGCTGCAGGTAGGATCCGAGGGCCTTGCTTTCAGTGCTGAGGTGGTTTAAGGTTGTAGCTGATCTTTTCTTCTCCCCTGGAGAAGCTGGTGTAAAACTGAAATCTTTGTTTTGAAATCTGTCTACTGCAGAATGGAGTCACAGCCACAGTGATAGACAGGGCTCAGCTTTTAGGTGGAGAGAACAGGAGGCTTTCCTTCACTCAACTATTGATGATGTTCTGAAAGCCATGTCCTTAAAAACACACAGCACTTGGTTTGTCATGTGACTTCCCAGTTTCAAACAATAATTGTATATTCTAACCATAACTTGATTGAATCAAGTCTGGATGTTAACTTAGAATCAAGGTCCTTTGTTCAAGTAATCAGTCTCAGAATGGTTTGTTTCCAATTATTGAATACTGTAGATGGCTGACATAGATGCCTTTAATAAGGCAGGAAGGGGGTTGTTTGCAATTCCTAGGGGCTGTCATTGTCTGCAATGAGTTTGTTATGATCCTGGACCAGACCCCCAAGTTTTTGGTACAATCCGGTTAAGGACCAGTAAGGTTTTGTTTAAAGCAGATAAAGTTTGAGATTCAAGACACTTGCTAAGAGAATAAAGCCACAAGATTCCACGGCTTTTGAACAAGCAAAAATAAACTTTATTATACAAGGTTAGAAAGATAAAACAATTTACAATATATACCTTTCACTCTAGCATTCAGTGTTAATATGAGGTACATGCGAATTAACAGGCAAACTGTGGTTGAGCACCCCACACTGCACAATAAATGGGAGATGCGACCAAGACAGAGTTCATGGATTTCTCAACCACGCAAGCAGACGTCCAAACACAGAATCAACCAATCTTGTTGAAATTCTGTCTCTCTCCAGATTCCAGTCTTCACCTTCAAAGGTCTTGCCTTGGAACTCTCTCCAAAAGTCGTTCTAACTTGGACGGTCTCAACGACGGTCCACCTCGCAGGGTTTCTTGGCTCCTGAGATTCCACTCCTATGGATTCCTGAGTCTGCAGTCAAGCACCAACTCACAAGCACAACTACAGCTGGGCCAAGCAGGATACTACTGTTCCAAAGGAGTACCTTTGCCCCAAAGGCCTGCAGCATGGAATTACCAGGCTATTGCTGCCTCCTTCAATTGTCAGGACTTCTCCTGGAACCCATTCGACCGCCAGGGCATCTCCTGAGCCCTCCTTGACTGCCAGGGCATTTCCCGAGCCCTCTTCGACTGCCAGGGCTTCTTCTGACCCTCACCACTTAAAGTCTGCCATTGCAGCCCTTTTTCTGCTTGGAGCCTTTTTCTCTGCTCCTCTTCTTAACTGGGACCTTTCCCTTTGGGACCTCTCCAGTTCCCCTCTTCCTGTCCCTTGCCTGGGACTCTTCTCTGAATATGGTGTTCTGCTCCCAGTCAGGTGACCAGGGTCTTCGTGCTGTTTCTTTTTGTTTTTCTTCAAGTAGGTGCACTGGGCCCGTCCATGGCCCAAAGGATTACAAAAATGCCAGATTGCACACGTGCCGCCCACTCCCACTCACACATGCATGAAATTCCCGAGGCTCATCAGACTTAAGAGTTCCTGATCTCCCTCTCAACGAGAAGATATGTCTGGATTTCTTAACATGTTTCATAGATTGGCTGCCTGTGGGGATTCAGCCATCTTGCTGTAGGTTGAAATCATTTCAGTTTGTTTCAAAAAATCTGTCTTTTTAAAAAGTCCAATCCCTGTTTCTAGCTGATGAATTAAAAATCAATATTTGACCTTCGCATGTCTTCGTAACAATCAGAAGATCAAAGAATGCAGAAGGGAGAGTGACTCTGGAGAAAGTTACTGCGTAGGGTGGAGCAAGAGCAGTGAGCGCTTTGGAGGACATAATTTTAAATTCCATGCATTAGAAGACAGAGAGCCAGTGTGGATAAGTGACAGTTAACATGAAGACAACAAAACACCTTGCATTTGTACAGCATCTTTAGTGTAAAACATCCTAAGGCACATAACGAACATTACCATAGAGATATTAGACTTAAGCACAGGAGAGAAAAAATGGGCACCTACTTTTTGTTTTGCTTGGAACTTGTTGGGAAGATAGCATTGGAACAATTTTTTATTTTAGTTCCTCATGGGGTGTGGGCGTTGTCGACTAAGCTAGCATTTATTGCTGATCCCTAATTGTCCTTGTTCAGAGGGCAGTTAAGAGTCAACCACATTGCTGTGGGCCTGAAGTCACATGTCGGCCAGACCAGGTAAGGACGGCAGATTTCCTTCCCTAAAGGAAAGGACGTTAGTGAACCAAATGTTTTTTTTTTCCAAACGCCAATTGACAATGGTTTCATGGTCATCATCAGATTTTTGCCATGGTGGGATTCGAACCCGGAGCATTACTCAGGGTCTTTGGAATACTAGTCCAGTGACAATACCACTATGCCACCACTTCCCTTAATCTAGAGGGGTCCAAGAATTCCAGCAGGAGAGGAGCTAAACTGAGGCAAAGGTAGGCAGAGTTGCAGACTATTTTCTAAGTGTATGTGGGCACTATTTTACACACAGCAAGATCCTGTAAAGAGCGTCAGCAATTAGTCTTTTTAGTGCATTTCTGTTAATGGGGAAAGAACTGTGATGAACGCAATCTCCTAATGTCAGTAATCCAAAGCCAGATTGCATGCATGTATATTTTGGCTGAGATAGATGTGGACATTTGCATTTCAACCCAATATACTTCACCAGGCAATCTGGTGTCCATTTTCAGGCTAAGCTTATTGCTTTGGGGTATGCCACAGCCTAGTTGTGTGATCTTTAACAAATTTGTTGCAGCAAGAAAGCCTAATTCTTTTAATATTTGACCCTTGGGGAATGCGGGAGTGACAGATTCTAAGTTGAGGAAAGGCAGACTGTGGAACACAATATGAATTCCAAGGATAACTGAAGGAATTTCTGTGTGAAGGGAATGTTAGTCAGAAGGAGATCAGATCAATCACTGTTTTGTGTTTGTGAAAAACATATTTAATCAGCAGGAAGCTTCTGTGTTAAATAAACCCCATGTGATGTGAAGAAGCACCTCCACTTTTAATTAAGATGGGTGCAGTCAATTCCTATGAGAAGTTACTCTTTTCTGTTTAGATCCAGTGAGGATGTTCAGGCACTGGGGAAAGAAACACTATACTGAATAGCACCAGTCAAATCTAAATTAAAAAAATAAAATGATACAAATAGATGCTTTTGTGTTGAGTTTATTTCAATAAGTAATGGATAAGGAAAAACAATGTTGGAGGTGCACAGCCGGGCCTGTTAGCTTTTGAGTGTAGAACTTTATCAGAATGCTGATGCGTATTTATTTCCTCCCCCCACTTTTGCCCTTGATTATTTAGTATTTTTGGAATGCTATTAGGGTCTTCTACTGTGAAGACTGATGCAAAGTATTTATTCAACTCCTGTGCCATTTTCTGGTTCCCCAAAATTATTTCCCCAGCCTCATTCTTTAAGGGGCCTATGTTCACTTTGGCCTCTCTCTTCCTTTTAATTTATTTAAAGAAGCTCTTACTGTCCATTTTTATATTACTTACTAGTTTATCCTCAAAGTTTATTTTCCCCTTCTTTATTATTTTTTGGTCATCTTTTGTTGTTTTTTAAAATTCCCCAGTCCTCTGCCTTACCACTAACCTTTGTCGCATTGTATATTTTTTCTTTCACTTTGATATTATCCTTAACTTCCTTGGTCAACCATGGTTGGTTTATCCCCTTCCTAGAATCCTTCTCACTCACTTTGTTGTAAGTCATGAACTATTTTCTTAAGCGTCTGCCATTGTTCATAAACCATCTTTTCTGCTAAATTCCTTTCCCAGTCCAATCCAGCGCGGGTACCAGCACGGCTGAAGTGAAGCCTGTCCCACAAGAATAGCTCCCTTTTACCCTAGACCCTAGTACTGATGCCAGTGCCCCATGAACTGAAACCCATCCCTCCCACACCAATCTCTGAGCCACACATTTAACTCCTTGACTTTATTTACCCTCTGCCAGTTTGCCTGTGGCTCAGGTAGTAATTCCGAGATTATTACCTTGGAGGCTCTGCTTTTTAATTTAGCTCCTAACTGTTCAAATTCTTTCAGCAGAACCTCTTTTCTGGTCCTATCAATGTCGTTGGTATCAATGTGGACGCCAATAGCAGGATCCCTTCCCTCCCACCCCAAGTTCCTCTCCAGCCCTGAGGAGGTGTCCTTAACCCTGGCACCGGGCAGGCAACACAGCTTTCGGCACTGATGCTTCCAGTTGCAGAGAACAGTATCTATGCCCCTAATTATACTGTCCCCTAACACAACTACGTTCCTATTTCCTCCCCCCGCTTGAATGGCTCCCTGTACCATGGTGCCGTGGTCAGTTCACTCATCCTCCCTGCAGTCCCCGCTCTCGTCCACTCAGCTTGCAAGAATCTTGTAAGTGTTGGACAGTTGCAGGGGCCGAGGCTCCATGAATGCTGTCCCCTGGGTCCCCATACCTCTTCACCTGTAGTCACACCCTCCTATGCCTCATCACAGACCAAATTTGAGTTACCTAATCTAAGGGGTGTGACCACCTCCTGGAGCAAAGTATCCAGGTAACTTTCCCCTCCCTGATGTGCCGCAATGTCTGTAGCTCGGACTCCAGCTCCTCAACTCTGTGCTTTTTGAATCCAACCCCAAACTGATAAGATCAGAATAGATTCCTGGGTGGAAGTTGATGAGCTGGCAGTTGCAATGCAATGCTCCCATGGATATTGGGACAATATTATAAAGGAGATGAACAAAATCATCTAGCATCATTTTTTTTTGGGGGGCACGAGAATAAAGGTCAGTTGTGTGATAAAGATGGATAGATCTCTTTCTGATGGCTCCCCAGTGGGTGTACTCTTCAAACAAAAAGGCATACCTCGGCTCAAGCCCCAGGCTCCTGAAGGCAAAGGACTGCCCTGTCCTCCTGGATGCTGGAGTCGGTTTTGTTTCCGTTCCTTGCACTTCTGGGTTGGCATGGTAGCAATTTTATATTTATGCTGTAAGGTAAGCAAGCAACTGCGGGAAATGGAAGAATTCACACCTGCTCTTGTAAGGGATTTCCTTGAGGGCAGGATTGTTGTGTAGGACTTGGGGAACTTTATTTTAACTCATTAATAGGATATGGGCATTGCTGGCTAGGCCAGCATTTATTGCCCATCCCTAACTGCCCTTGTGAAGGTGGTGGTGAGCTACATTCTTGGACCGCTGCAGTCCATTTGATGTGGGTACACCCACAGTGCTGTTAGGGAGGAAGTTCCAGGATTTTGACCCAACGACAGTGAAGGAATGGTGATATATTTCCATGTCAAGATGATGAATGGCTTGGAGGGAAACTTCCAGGTCTTGGTGTTCCCGTGTGTCTTTCTAAGTGGTAGTGGTTGTGGGTTTGGAAGGTACTGTGAGAGGAGGCTTGGTGAGTTCCAGCAGGGCATCTTTTAGTTGGTACACACTGGTGCCACTGTGCGTGAGTGGTGGAGGGAGTGGATGTTTAAGGTGACTAAGTCAAATACTACTTTGGCCACATTATATTAAGGGACTTTCTAATGTTGACTTTGTATTATTTCCGTGCCCATGTTTCAAGAGGGCTATAAAACAGTGTACTAGAGTTACAGCAGCCTACATACGATTGCAGCACTTACTGAGGGAATGTAGCACTGTCAGCATATTGTTCATTGGTTCAGTTGGATATTAATGATGTTATGGCACTATTACGACAGTAAGAAATTCTCTTGATATCCTTTCTCAATCAGCGCCATCAATATCTAATAAACTGATTTGTTTGTTGTCCATTAGTGGGCTTTGTCTATTGCTGCCACACTTTGCCATAGCAATCACTTCTTTATAATGTATGTGAAGTACTTTTGGTACTTAAAGGAAATAATAAAGTTGCTGGAGGGAATTAATGAGAGGGGTATTTTCATGGCACAACTATTTTTTTGCTATTCTGTGGTTATGTCTAATCTGCTAATCTTAGCCACCCTTCTGCAAGAGGCGCTGATTCATGCTAGAATTCTTAAGTGGTCCAAAGCTAGTCTGCAGTACCTCACCTATTAATCAAGCCTAAATTTAAAACGATATTGTCATCATGTTATTTGACTTTGGAGGCATCACAGCCAAATGCTCCCCTGTTGTCAACCAGAATGCACATGCGTGAAACTTCCAGTAGCTGTTGCTGTATTGAAATCAGGAGAGAGAGCCCTGGCTTATTGTTTCTCTTTTTCCTCAAGTACAAGCTGCTAAGGCGCAAGTGAATTAAACACACACCAACGAATGAATGGAGAATTTGTTGTCCTATCAGGCTCAGATCTGCAGTGAACTTGGCAACTGAGCTGCACTATGGCAGTTCTGCTACTGAGAAAGGTGATTGCAGCAGTGTTACAGGGGCACCATCATCTTCAGGTATCCTCCAAGTCACAACAACTCTGACTTGACCATTCCTTCACCACTAGGTCAAAATCCTAAAATTCTCAACCTAACACCAGTTGTAGTGGCACCATTACCACAAAGACTGCAGCACTTCAGGGAAGAGAGCCACCAGCACCTTGGAACAGGTAAGGATAGGATAGTAACTTTAATCTTGGCTGCATTTGCCACATCCTGAAAGCACATTTTCAATAGAAGAACTTGTACAATCCCCACCGCCTACAGCAGGGCAGTTGATGTTAGTGCACTTTACCTGCTCTGTGTGGTGTCTGATGTTAAAGCACAGAGGGAATCTTGATCCTCTGTCTAAATGTCCCAGTAGTGATGCAAAAGAGGTAGCAGTCTGGTAAGTTTCGCCTGCATTATTGGACAGCTGAATGGGGCTGAAGTGTGTACATCAACAAATTGCGAACAGCTACTGGATCTGACCAAAATAGTTGGCACACTTAATACTGCTGAAGTGAAGCCTTTCTAATTGGTATCTAAGTTAATGGCAAATGGTCAGCATCATTTTCCTGATATAGGCACTTGTTCAGGATAAGCAGAGTTGAAGTGGTTGTAGCTGTACTTCATCTTGCTTTGAAAATAATTAATATATTTGACATTAAGAGCACCTTTTCCTCCTTTTTAACTGGAAAGTTCTCCAAAGAGAGTTATTAGAAGGTGAAACAAAAACAATTCACTGAAGCAAAAGAGAGAGAAAAAACAAACTGACATCACAGGAAGGCCATGAGTTGATTGACTGGTGAGTATTTGTTTCCCTTTCACCAAAGTTCACTATGGAGCGGGAAAATTTAAAAATTCAATTTTTATAATAAGTGTTAAGTAAAACATTCCAATTAACCTGCCTACAACAGTGAAAACAGAAGAAAAGTGAGCATCTGGTGAGTCTTATTTGTTTAAGTAGCAAGTTTTATTATCTAATAGAGGAATGGCAGGCCAGCCTTGACTCCTGGAGAGCACATCCTGCTCTATATGGAAACTCCAGGACATTTCCTGTATCCTGGATAGCCATATGTGCAGGAAGTGTCATCAGCTGCAGTAGCTTGAGCTCCGGGTTTTGGAACTTGAGCTGCAGCTGGCCTCACTGCGGCATATCTGCGAGATTGAGAGCTTTGTGGATAGGATGTTTATAGATGTGGTCACCCCACAGTTTAAGACTATGCAGGGAGGGAGGGAATGGGTGACCACCAGGCAGTCATGAAGAAATAGGCAGGTAGTGCAGGAGTCTGCTGAGTGCACCCCGCTCCCCAAACAGTTATTCAGTTCTAGATATTGGTCAGAGTGGTGGTCCGTCTGGGGAGTACAGCCACAGCCAAGTCCATGTCCCCCACGGGTGGCTCAGATGTACAGAGGGTCATGGAATACAATAGTGATAGGAGATTCGATAGTTGGGGAAACAGGCAAATGTTTTTGCCGCTACAGATGGTATGTTGACCCCCCCTGGTGCCAGAATCAAGGATGGCACTGAATGGCTGCAGAGCAGCCGCAGCGGGTAGAGAGTGGTTTCTGTCCACATTGGTACCCAGGACATAAATAGGAAGAGGCATGTGGTCCTGCAGGCAGAATTTAGGTAGCTAAGTAAGCAATTCGCAAGCAGGACCTCAAAATTAGTAATGTCCAGATTACTAATTTCAGTACTTTTGGTGTTTCCACACTACATGGGCTGCAGCGGTTCAAGAAAGCAGCTCACCACCACCTTCTCAATGGTAATTAGGGATGGGCAATAAATGCTGGCCCAACCAGCAAAGCCCACATCACTTGAATGAATTAAAAAAATGCTAAAAAGCCAATAAAAAGGAAATATGATGTAGTGGCAATAACAGAGACCTGGCTCAAAGAAGGGCAGGGCTGACTATTAAATATTCCTGGATGCTAGGCTGACAGAAAAGGTAGGAAAGGAAGAAAAGGGGGAGGGTGGAAGTATTGATTAAGGACAGCTTTGCAGTGCTGAAGACAGAGGATATCCCAGAAGGGTCAAGGACAGAATCTATTTGGCTAGAGCCAAGGAACAAAAAGGTGTAATTACATTGTTCGGTGTAGTCTATAGGCCACCAACTAGTGGGAAAGATGTAGAGGAAAGAAATTGCAAGGAAATTACAGAAAGGTGGAAGAATTATAGAGTAGTTATGATGGAGTTTTAATTATCCAAGTATAGACTGGGATAGTAATAGTGTATAGAGCAGATAGGGGCAAGAGTTTCTAGAGGGTATTCAGGAGAATGTTCTGCCATATGTGTCCAGTCCAATAAGAGGGGAGGCACTGTTAGAGCTGATTCTTGGGAAAGAGATCGGTCAAGTGGATCAAGTGTCAGTAAGGGAACATTTAGGGGACAGTGATCATTGTATCGTGAGGTTTAGATCGGTTAAGGAAAAGGACAAGGAGCAATCCAGAGTAAGAATAATTAACTGGGGGAAAGCCAATTTCAATGAGATAAGAATGGATCTGGCCCAAATAAATTGGAATCAAAGATTAGCAGGCAAAACTGTAACTGAACAATGAGCTGCTTTTAAAGAAGAAACAGTTCAATTACAGTTTTTCGTATGAAGGGGTAACGTAGGGCAAATAAATCCAGAGCCCCCTGGATGACAAAATAGGTAGAGATTAAGATGAAGTAGAAAAGATGTGCTTATTACAGATGTCACATGGATACCACAGTTGAGAACCAGGTCAAAAACAGAAGCTTCAGAGGGGAATTGGAAAAGCAAATAAGAGAAGCAAAAAGACAGTACAAGAAGAGACTGGCAGCAACAGGGAATCCCAAAGTCATGTGCAGGCATATAAATAGTAAAAAGAGGACTGGGGCCAATTAAAGGCCGAAAAAGGGATTTCCGCTGATCCGGGAATCTAAAATGGGGGATTCAATGTCAGGATAAGGGGCCGAGCATTTAGGACTGAGATGAGAAATTACTTCACTCAAAGGGTTGTGAATCTTTGGAACTCTATCCCAGAGGGTTGTGGATGCTCCATCATTGAATACATTTAGGGCTGGGATAGACAATATGTGGTTTGTTAGGGAATCAAGGGATATGGGGAGCAGGCGGGAAAGCGCAGTTGAAGCCCAAGATCATATTGAATGGCAGAGCAGGCTTGGTGGGCCATGTGGCCTACTCCTGTTCCTATTTCTAGTGTTCTTGTGGCAGGGGGCATAGCTGAGGTATTAAGTTAATACTTTGCATCTATCTTTATCAAGGAAGAAGATGCTGCGCAGGTCATGGTGAAAGAGTAGGTAATTCAGACATTTCAAACGTTTAAAATTGATCAGAAGGTCGTATTGCATAGCTGTCTGTGCTGGAAATTGAAAAGCCACCAGGACCGGATGCGATGCATTCAAAAATACTTGAGGAAGTGAGAGTGGAAACAGCACAGTCACTGGCCATAATTTTCCAATCTCCCTTCGACCCAGGGATGGTGCAAGAGGACTGGAGAATTGCAAATGATACATCCTTGTTGAAAAAGGGTGTAAAGATAAGCCCAGCAACTACAGGCCAGTGAGTTTAACCTTGATTCTGTGGAAGCTTTTAGAAATTATAATTTGGAACAAAATAAATAGTCACTTGTGCAAATACAGGCTAATTAAGGAAAGCCAACATGGATTTGTTAAGGTCAAATCTTGTTTAACTAACTTGCTGGAGTTTTTTGAAGAGATAACAGAGAACATTAATGAGAGTAATACTGTTAATGTGGTGTACTTGGTTTTCCAAAAGGCATTTGATAAAGTGCCCCACAACAGACTTGCAAGCAAAATTAGAGCCCATGGAACAAAAAGGACAGTAGCAACATAGATACAAAATTGGCTGAGTGACAGAGGTGAACAGTTGCTTTTTGGACTGGAGGAAGGTTTATAGTGCAGTTCCCTAGGGGGTCAGTGTTGGGACCCTTGCGCTTCCTGATATATATTAATGACCAGACTTTGGCGTACAGGACACAATTTCAAAATTTGCAGATAATACGAAACTTGGTAGTAATGTGAACTGTGAGGACAATAGTATAAACTAGAGCTTCAAAAGATCATTGACATTTTGATAGAATGGGTGGACAAGTGGCAGATGAAATTCAATGTGGAGAAGTGTGAAGTAATTCATTTTGGTAGAAAGAAAGCAGACAGATGAAGTAGAATAAAGGGTACAATCCTGAAGGGGGTGCAGGAGCAGAGCAGCCTGGGTATATTTGTGCATAAATAATTGAAGATGTTGAGGACAGGTTGAGAGAACTGCGTGGTTTCTTTCTGTGCTGTAACCATTCTATGATTCTATGAATATGAGGAGTAGACATGTGGCGTGATCCAGTGTCACATTCTAGTTGGAGATCATTTTGATGCTTTGCTTTTCATGCATTTGTGGCATGGAACTACTTTGGAACATGGCTATGCATGTTTGTAATTTTGACCCTCCTAATAAAACTGCCTGGTGTGCAGAGTCAGGGGAATTCTTCAATAGGAGGGGGAAGGAAGAAGCTGTAAAATCATGGCTGCCTAAATCCTAACTGGCCCAAAAACCCTTTCTATTTGTACTGTAGTTTGAAGCAGTTCTGAGATTACTTACCAATGTCTTTGATCCCCTCACCAACTGCTTAAAAATTCTTCCTCTCTGCTCAGATTTCCACTGACTTTTCATTTGGAAATCAAATATAAATCTGTATGTAAAAGCAAAATACTGCGGATGCTGGAAATCTGAAACAAAAACAAAAATAGCTGGAAAAACTCAGCAGGTCTGACAGCATCTGCGAAGAGAATATAGTAAACGTTTCGAGTCCGTATGACTCATCATCATAACTAAGAAATATAGAAATGAGGTGGAATATAAACTGGTTGAGGAGGGTGGGACAGGCAGAGCTGGATAGAGGGCTAGTGTTAGGTGGAGGCAAAGAAGAGATTGTCAAAGATGTCATAGACAAAAGGACAAATGGGTGTTGACGGTGGTGATATTATCTGAGGAATGTGCTAATGATGACATTAAGGGTAGAAAGCAGGATGGGCAAGGGACTGATAGCCCTAGTGGGGGCGGGATGGGAGGAAGGGATTGTAATGGGCTAAAAGGTAGAGATAAAACAATGGATGGAAATACATTTAAAAATAATGGAAATAGGTGGGAAAAGAAAAATATATATTAAAAAAAAAAATTATAAATTATTGGAAAAGGGGGTATCGGAAAGGGGGTTGGGATGGAGGAGAGAGTTCATGATCTGAAGTTGTTGATCTCAATGTTAAGTCTGGAAGACTGTAAATCTATATGTACTAGCTGGCTGTGTGCATGTGTGATTCTTTAGTTTTTGAAAAATAAATTCTTGCCTAATTTGAACTGTTGGTTAAGGGAGCCCTGGTGCCAGTGACTGGTTCTGAAATCACTCCAATTTGAGTGTTGATGCACATGAGAAACACTCAGGGCAGTTGTACTGGCAGTGACCTCTTGTTTGGCTAACGGTGACTTCAGTTTTTGTTGTGCTGAAATTTGTATCTTCAACAAAGTGAAGTCAGATCTCATATCTTCAACTTCAGGTGAAGCACACCAACAAATGAAGGAAAACTATTGAATTATGCACTCATTTGACTCCAGTGTGTTGCTGTAGTTGCATAAGCGACTGAGCAAACCACCATGAATGCTGAAGAGGAAATGAGGAAGGTATACAGGAGGATAATGCTCCAGCCTGAGAGAGTTATTTTACGCAAAAACTTGCTTTTTTGGCTGCTTCCTTTCTAATTAAGTCCAAATGTTAACAATGGTCAGAACTGGTACTGGTAATGCAAGTCTGAGTTGACTATGATTTGTACTATAAAGATATTTTTAACTAATCAGCGTTTTTGAGGTTGCTGCAGCATCTTGATGCTTTAAGCAAAATAGTTTCTAGCAGTTTACTGGCAGACAAATATAACAGATTTTGTTTACTTGTTGAATGCTATTGCAAACTTTACCTTGCATTCCTGTAATGGTCATTTTAGCCGTGCTTTCACTCTCCACCAGCTTAAGGTCAATATAGAACCAGATTGCTTCACACCAATACCAAACCTGGAAGTTAAAATTGAGTATGAAGGTCTGTACCGACTCCAAAGAGACAGCTTCCTAATGCCTCATTCCAGTGACAGGTTGGATCCTGGTGCCAGATGCCTCTATATTTACTTCATCATCTTGTTGTCAGTGGATAGCCAAAACACTTTGGACCAATACTAGATGCAGAGTAAAGATACCCTATAATACCTTCCTTATTTAAAGCAAAATGCTTCCCACTTCCCCACAGGGACCTGACCAAACACATGCTCATTCCAGCAGTTCAGAGCAGAGCTGCCCAAGAGTATTCCGTCAGCTCTGGGTCGTTCACACTCATCCAATAAAGGGTGCTTCATTATTTGAAATATCGCGTTCTATTTCAGAAATGAGCTTTTTGTCAATTTTCATTAGGAAGCTGAACTGATTTTGGAACTTAACCACTTGCTTTTGTAGCACCATTATCCAAAAATGAAACACATTTCTATTGAAAGATCTAGTATCATCACGTCGAAAGAAAGTGCTTACAATCTGCACCATTAATAGAATCATAGAATGGTTATAGCACAGAAGGAGGCCATTTAGCCTGTCGTGTCTGTTCTGGCTCTCCGTTAGAGCAAATCATCTCCCCGACCCTTACTCCATAGTTCTTACAATGTCTTCAGATAAGGAGCTTGGGAAGTTAAACCTCCCGGCTTCAACTGAGAATTTTAAATTGTATTAAATTTGTGTTTAAAACAAAAGTTTTAAGTGTCTATACCCTAGTTTTTGCCTATGCACTATTACAATTTGTAATTTTTAACTCCAACTTGCAACAATTGGTTGACGACTGCAGTCCGATAACACTTTCTACCCTGACTGCACCTCCACATATGAACGACATTTTTATCTGGGGTTGCATTCACACAAGAGCTGCTGTGTCTATGTAGAGCAGTTTCAGTTGACACTGATTCTGCTGTTATGACGTGAATCAGGAGTATGATCTGCCTTGAGTGAAACTTTGCTCTGATATTACATCGAGCGCAAATGCAGCCCAGGCTTCTTGAGCTAGTCACAACTGTGCACCTTAGTGGCATTACCTATTTACATTTTTTTAATCTTCAAAATCAAAAGGACTGCAAAAAAACATTCTGATGTATTAATAAGGCTGAGTTTGAATATGGAAGCAGATGAGAGTGCTGTCTCTGTTATCTTTTTCTTTCAATATTGATGGACTGAAATTGGTCTCTGTTGCCAAGAAAAAGCTGGGTATCCGGATATCTTGTCTTAGTAAGAGATAAGATCAATTGGTGGGTGGACCTTGTTTAAATTGTGTTGTAATTGCCTAGAAATTCTGAGTCTCAGTTCTGATACGTAACTTGCTATTTTATATAGCATCTCAGGATGCCCTAAAGTGCCTTACAGCCAATTAACTACTTTTTGTAGTGTGCACCTGTGATTTCAAGAAATGTGGCAGCCAATTTGCACACAGCAAGATCCCACAATTCTAATGTGATAACCAGATAATCTGTTTTAAGTGTTGTTTGAGGGTTAAATATTGGTCAAGACTTTCCAACTGCTCTTCAAAATAGTGCCATGAATTCTTTTAAGGCCACCTGAGAGGACAGATAAGTTATATAATTATAAAAATTTGTGGTACAGAAGGAGTCCATTTGACCCCCTGGCGCAAATGAATTATCCGGCCTCATCCCACTTTTCAGCTCTTGGGCTGTAGTCTTGTATAGGATCTGCCTCTATCACTGTTTCGGGTAATGAGTTCTAGAATCCCACCACCTTATGGGTGATAAATTTCTTCTCAATTTCTCCTCCCGCCTCCAAGCCCCGTCTTTAAATCCATGCTCCCTAATTAATTTATTGACCGATCTGCTAAGGGAGACCGATCCTTCTCATCCATGCTATCCAGGTGTCTCATAATTTTATACACCTCAACTAAATCTTCTCTCAGCCACCTCTTGCAAAGAAAACAAACCCAGGCTCGTAGCTAAAATTGTCTATTCCAAGCAACATCCTCATAAACCTCCTCAATACCCTCTCTCGTGTGATCACATCCTTCCTCTAATGCGGTGACTAACTGTGTGCAGTGCTATAAGACCATAAGACATAGGAGCGGAAATTAGGCCATTCGGCCCATCGAGTCTTCTCCGCCATTCAATCATGGCTGATAAGTTTCTCAACCCCATTCTCCCGCCTTCTCCCTGTAACCTTTGATCCCCTTACCAATCAAAAACCTATCTATCTCGGTCTTAAATACAATAAATGACCTGGCCTCCATAGCCTTCTGTGGCAATGAATTCCATAGATTCACCACTCTGGCTAAAGAAGTTTCTTCTCATCTCTGTTCTAAAATGTCTTCCCTTTACTCTGAGGCTGTGCCCTCGGGTCCTAGTCTCTCCGCCTAATGGAAACATCTTCCCCACGTCCACTCTATCCAGGCCTTTCAGTATTCTGTAAGTTTCAATCAGATTCCCCCCTCATCCTTCTAAACTCCATCGAGTATAGACTCAGAGTCCTCAAATGTTTCTCATATGTTAAGCCTTTCATTCCTGGGATCATTCTCGTGAACCTCCTCTGGACCCTCTCCAGGGCCAGCATATCCTTCCTGAGATACGGGGCCCAAAATTGCTCACAATATTCTAAATGTGGTCTGACCAGAGCCTTATAAAGCCTGAGCAAATCCCTGCTTTGAGATTCTAGTCCTCTCAAAATAAATGCCAACATTGCATTTGCCTTCCTAACTACTGACTCAACCTGCAAGTTAACCTTAAGAGAATCCTGCACTAGGACTCCCAAGTCCCTTTGCACTCCAGATTTCTGAATTCTCTCCCCATTTAGAAAATAGTCTGTGCCTCTATTCTTCCTACCAAAGTGCATGACCACACACTTCCCCACATTGTATTCCATCTGCCACTTCTTTGCCCATTCTCCTAACCTGTCCAAATCCTTCTGCAGCCTCCCCGCCTCCTCAATACTACCTGTCCCTCCACCTATCTTTGTATCATCTGCAAACTTAGCCAGAATGCCCTCAGTTCCTTCATCCAGATCATTAATATATAAAGTGAAAAGTTGTGGTCCCAACATTGACCCCTGCGGAACTCCATTAGTCACTGGCCGCCATCCTGAGAAGGACCCCCTTATCCCCACTCTCTGCCTCCTGCCAGACAGCCAGTCTTCTACCCATGCTAGTACCTTGCCTGTAACACCATGGGCTCTTATCTTACTGAGCAGCCTCCTGTGTGGCACCTTGTCAAAGGCCTTCAGGAAGTCCAAGTAGATAACATCCATTGGCTCTCCTTTGTCTAACCTACTCGTTACCTCCTCAGAGAATTCTAACTGATTTGTCAGGCATGACCTCCCCTGGATGAAACCATGCTGACTTTGCCCTATTTTATCATGCACTTCCAAATATTCTGAAATCTCATCCTTAATAATGGACTCTAAAATCTTACCAACGACCGAGGTCAGGCTAATTGGCCTATAATTTCCCGTCTTTTGCCTCACTCCCTTCTTAAACAGGGAGGTTACATTAGCGATTTTCCAGTCCTCTGGGACCCTCCCTGACTCGAGAGATTCCTGAAAGATCACCACTAACGCCTCCACCCTTCAGCTATCTCCTTCAGAACTCTGGGGTGTAATCCATCTGGTCCAGGTGATATATCCACCTTCATACCTTTCAGTTTTCCTAGCACTTTCTCCTTGGTAATGGCCACCATACTCACCTCTGTCCCCCCGATTCTCTTGAACTTCGCCATTTCTTTGTTCCCCACTAATACTTCTCCAGCGTCATTTTCCAGCATTTTCTGCCTCTCTCTTACCCTTTATATATCTAAAAAAAAAAATCTTGCAACCTTCTTTTATATTACTGGCTAGTTTTTCCTCATATTTAATCTTTTCCCTCCTTATTTCTTTTTTAGTTGTCCTCTGTTGGTCTTTGTAGGCTTCCCAATCCCCTGGTTTCCCACTGCTCTTTGCCACATTGTATGCTTTCTCTTTAGCTTTTATGCTGTCCCTGACTTCCCTTGTCAGCCATGGTTGCCTCGTCCTCCCTTTAGCATGCTTCTTCTTCCTAGGGATGAATTTTTGCTGTGTCTCCCAAATTATTCCCAGAAACTCCTGCCATTGCTGTTCCACTGTCTTTCCTGCTCGGCTCATCTCCCAGTCAATTCTGGCCAGCTCGTCCTTCATGCCTCTGTAGTTGCCTTTATTCAACAGTAATACCGTTGCATCTGATTCCAGTTTTTTCCTCTCAAATTGCAGGGTAAATTCTATCATATTATGGTCACTTCCTCCTAAGGGTTCCTTCACCTTAAACTCCCTTATCAAATCTGCCTCATTACACATCACTAAATCTCGAATTGCCTGTTCCCTAGTAGGCTGCACCACAAGCTGCTCCAAAATGCTATCTCGTAGACATTCCACAAATTCATTTATTGGGATCCACTACCAACATGATTTTCCCAGTCTGCCTGCATATTGAAATCCCCCATGATCACTGTAACCTTGCTTTTCTTACACGCCTTTTCTATCTCCTGGTGTATCTAGTGCCCCACATCCTGGCTACTGTTCGGAGGCCTGTATATAACTCCCATTATGGTTTTTTTACCTTTGCGGTTCCTCAACTCTACCCACACAGATTCTACATCATCTGACCCAACATCATTTCTTGCTATCGATTTAATTTCGTTTCTTACTAACAAAGCAACCCCCTCTGCCAGCCTGCCAACTTTCTGATAGGATGTATATCCTTGGATATTTAGCTCCCAGTCCTGATCCCCTTGCAGCCATGTCTCCATGATTCCCACCACATTATATCTGCTAATTTCAACCTGCGCCACAAGCTCATTTACCTTATTTCGTATACTGCGTGCATTCAGATACAACACCTTCAGTCCTGTATTTCCCATCCCTCTTCTCATTGTCATCCCTTTATCTGATGTGCTTGAAGTTCGATTCCTAGCCCTTTCCAAACACTCTGTCCTATTTTGTGTTCTGGAGACTTTAATAGCCTTTCCTGGGCTCTCCTTTCTTTTCGTTTTTTCATAATTTTCCATGAAGTTGAATCCACCCCCCAACATGCTAATCTGCTGCTTTGTTTCCCATTAGTCATACTTCTTGGAGTTTTACCCTTCCCTTCCCCCCCACTTTTTAGTTTAAAGTCCTGTTGACCACCCTATTTATCCTTTCTGCTAGAACATTCCTTAGATAATATCACCACCTTCGACACCTCTTTGTCCTTTTGTCTATGACATCTTTTGGCTATCTCCACCTATCACTGGCCCTCTATCCAGCTCTACTTGTCCCACCTCCCCCCTCACCCTTAAACCAGCTTATATTTCACCTCTCTTCTATTTTTCTTTAGTTTTGTTGAAGAGTCAAACGGACTCGAAAAGCTAAGTGTGTTCCTTTCCGCAGATGCTGTCAGACCTGCTGAGTTTTTCCAGGTATTTTTATTTTTGTAGTGTTTTATACAGTTCTAGCATAATCTCCCTGGCCTTATACCTTATGCCTTGGCTATCAAGGAACGTATCCCATATCCCTAATCATTTCATCTATCTCTCCTGCTAGAGTTTATCGTTTCATTCATAAGACCTCCAAAAGTGCATCACTCCCTCATTGCTACACTGGAAGTGTCAGGTCTCTGAAGTAGGGTGGACCTTCTGACTCTGAGGTGAAAGAGTGCTACTAGCTGAACCAGGGCTGATGCAGTGGCATGTGCAAACGGGAGCCAAGTAAAATGCGTAGATTGAGTATGTTCAGTTGGTTGTAAACACCTTCCTGTTGGGTGGAATGAAATTTGACAATTAACTCCATGCAATAAAATAATAGCATGCATTCGTGGACAGAGGGACCATTGCTCGAGAGTTCACAGTGACAAGCTGTTGCTCTATTTTACAAGCTGAACTGCAAATTCAAAGTGCTCAGTGGGGGGAACACGATTAGTTCCAGAGCCTTTGAAATGCCCTAGATGTCGTTGAGAAAGTGGAAGGTGCCAAAGGAATTTAATTTTCTCTAATTGTCATTCAGAGTAAAAAAAACTCTCAAAAACAGGCGTCTGAAAGATCTATAAAATTATATCAGGCCAAGTTCATCATTTAATTAGTGTTCCTCAAGAAATTTGATTGCGTATCTGTGTGCAATTCATCACGATGCTGAGCAATTAAGCATATCTACATGTCAACTGATTTGCTGAAAGACTTCATTTAGGTGCTGCATGGACAGTTGGAAAATCCTGAAGATTTTCATAAAATCTAAGATGAATTCCATAAAATGTAAAACAAAAATAAAAATACCGGAAAAACTCAGCAAGTCTGACAGCATCTGCGCAGAGGAGCACAGTTAAAATTTCGAGTCCGTATGACTCTTCAACAGAACTAAGGAAAAATAGAAGAGAGGTGAAATATAAGCTGGTTTGGGGGGTTGGGACAATTAGAGCTGGATAGAGCGCCAGTGATAGGTGGAGATAGCCAAAAGATGTCATAGACAAAAGGACAATTTAGTCTACTGCATTCACTGCTCCCAATGCGGTTTCCTCTATATTGGAGAGACCAAACGCAGACTGGGTGACCGCTTTGTGGAACACCTTTGGTCTGTCCGCAAGCACGACCCAGACCTCCCTGTCGCTTGCCATTTCAACACTCCACCCTGCTCTCATGTCCACATGTCCATCCTTGGCCTGCTGCAATGTTCCAGTGAAGCTCAACGCAAACTGGAGGAACAGCACCTCATCTTCCGACAGGGCACTTTACAGCCTTCCGGACTGAATATTGAGTTCAACAATTTTAGATCATGAACTCTTTCCTCCGTCCCCACCCCCTTTCCGATCCCCCTTTTTTCCAATAATTTATATAGATTTTTCTTTTCCTACTTATTTCCATTATTTTTAGATGTATTTCCATCCATTGTTTAATCTTTACCTTTTAGCCTATTTCGATCCCTTCCCCCCACCCCACACCCAGTAGGGCTATCTATACCTTGCTCGTCCTGCTTTCTACCCTTAATGTCACCTATTATCACATTCCTTAGATAATATCACAATTTCGACACCTCTTTTGTCTATGACATCTTTTGGCTATCTCCACCTATCACTGGCCCTTTATCCAGCTCTACCTGTCCCATCCCCAGTTAAACCAGATTATATTTCACCTCTTTTCTATTTTTCCTTAGTTCTGTTGAAGAGTCATACGGACTCGAAACGTTAACTATGTTCCTCTCCGCAGATACTGTCAGACCTGCTGAGTTTTTCCAGGTATTTTTATTTTTGTTTCAGATTTCCAGCATCTGCAGTTTTTGCTTTTATTCATAAAATGTAACCCCTGAGCAACACCCATTTGGTTCAGAGGTGCCTGGGAGGTCCTGTTTGACAGGCTTCTAATGTAAAATGTTTGATTGTAAAATATCTGAACGATTAAAACCAATTTACAGTTGACAAGAATAAGAAGAGCAACCAAGCTCTTTTTGACCTGTCAGTTCCTGTTTGTGCAGAGGAAATGTTAAATATTCTCCCACTATTGAAAAGGTTTGTTGTATCTCTATAATTACTATAAGTTTAGTGTTCTTTGGTGGAAATTTCAGATTTTTGGTTGACGAGCAAGTCAAATATTATGGTTGGGGGGTGTGGGATGGTGGTGTGTGGGTATGGTGGTGGGGGAGGCAGGGAAGTGGAGTTAAGGCCACAATCATATCAGCCATAATATTACTGAATGGTAGAGCAGGCTGAATGGCCTACTCTTATTTCTTATATTCTTATAAGTTTCCAACTATAGAATTTGAACCATTTAAAAAAGATACAACCTGAAGAAAAACAGGATCTCACAAAAAGGACTTTTGCAAAAAAAGCAATTTGTTTAAACACTCAAAATAGCAACTTTTTAGTTACCATGACAACTTGCCCTATGGTAACACCACTCCACCCCTTCAATTACCAGGCACAGTTATCGTATATAGGATTGTTGACTCCAGTTGGAAATTTTCCCAGATGGCCGATTATATGATATTTACTTATGTGATGCTGGACCACGTGGCATTTGCCCCCTTGTTTGCTAAATGTTATTGGATTTGCTTCAGTTGAGTGTCTCAAGCTGAAGAAAATACTGTTTTGGAGAATGGAATGATTGTAGTGAGATGAAGTGCAGCATAATTGATAAATTAAAACAGGTCTTAATTTAAGAGGTCTTTTACCCTCCTGGTTCTCGGCCGGATTTCACCGTTCTTGTGTGTCTGAAGCATGCAGACACAAAATCTTTCTCTTGTCCTGGGACACTCACAGCAGTGTCTTTGATTCTGGCAGACATTTGGAAAGCCTCTGAGGTTTGCAACCACAGCTTCACCTGTGGTCAGGCAGAGCCTGCTTTTCTATCCACAACCTAAAACATGTCTTCTGCTTTGCTTCAAGCTGCGATTGCTCAGATAAGCCTCATCTCCTAAATTAGAAAGAGAGGCATAGGGCCTTTCATGTCTTTGGGATTCCCCAAAGCATTTTACAGCTAATGAAATACTGAAGTGTGGTCATTGTTGTAATGTAGGAAGCGCAACAGCCAATTTGTGCACAGCAAGCTCCCACAAGCTGTAAATTGTTTCAGGCGTTGGTTGGGAGATGAATATTGACCAGGTAACCAGGGAAAACCAGGGACTGCATTGGAGTGTGAACCTGATCTTGATTTCAAGTCTCTGAAGTGGAACTTGAACTCATAGCCTTCTGACTCAAGGTTATGTGCGTGCTAGCCACTGAGTCAAAACTAATGCTGTTTGTGCAACCTCTAGTCAGCCTCAGGTGGTGTGAAGCATCATGTCAACAAAGGCCTCTTATCTATCATAATTCTAAAACAGGATAAAGGCAGACCAAAACTATAAGAATCAAGGAACTTTAAATATAAGCAAGGAAGAATATAATAGACATCCAAAAAGCTTGATCGGTCAAAAGAGAAGAAACATCTAAAACAAGTAAAAAGGTAAGAAATCAAAAGGGAAAAAAAAAGAAAGAAACTTTCTTCCAGCAGCCATTTGTGATGGAGACTTCTAATTTTTCAAATATTTCCCCATGAGTAATGCCATGGAAAAGCTAGTAATAATTGCTTAAAGTAGGCCAACATATTTCTCTCTGGTCTTCACTTTGAACTTTTTTTTAGACCATCTATCCTGAGAGCTGTCCTGGTTTAGTCACATGGCCTCAGTGCATAACTTCGACAGCAGTGATAAATTTTTCTTCTATTTTCAACCTTGTCAGCTGTCCTCAGCACAAGAGAAGAGCTTGATTCGTTTTGGCAAACACAAGACATGTTGGAGAGCTGGGATGGTCCTCGGGTGATACTGTTTGTTTTGCAAGCTGAAGGCAAGGCTCAAAGTAAACTACTTATGTCACGGAAAGGTTATAACCGTTGCATTGTGCTATCGCGATAGCTTCTGTCGTGCCAGATTAATATTGACCTCTTTAACAGTTATTAATTTGGCAAAGCCATTATTTTTACAGCAGAGGAAGAGGAGATTGCTTTTAGCTGTCATTTTTATTTTCTCCCTTATTTTCTCCTTTTGTGCCTGGCAGAATTTACCTTGTGTGTGTGAGGAATTTAGATGTGATATTTTCTCTAGTATGATGTTTCCAAAGCAATTAAACTACATTGCGTATAATTCACTGTGTGGTGGAAGAATTAGTTTGATAAGTCTGTCGTCACCTTCAAGTAGAATTTCACTCAATTTCAAGTATACAGCAAAAGCATAGCCTCCTACTGTTAAAACATTGGCTGAGGATCTTAGTAGCTATAGCTTTTTCAGATGAGATTTAGACGACAGGAAATAATGTTTTTTTAAAACAAAAATAGTAGAAATGTACACACTATAGCAACGGTGGTAAATTAGATGTGTTGAGACAGAAATTTAAGTTTAAGCCATTAAGTGAGAAAGCTCACCCTCACAAAGTTAATGTAAGAAATGTTTCTCACAGTATTTAAACAGAAGCCAAGGAATTTTCTGTTTTATAGGGCGGGTGAGGAAATTGCCAGAATAGTTAAGTGTTTAATAAGCAAGTAAATGGTTCCAGGTATTATTTTCACCTTTCTATCTACATCCCTTTTTATTTTTTTCTTTAGTTTGAATCCTTTACAGATGAGCTTGACTGTGGTGCTGGAATACAACGTAGTGAATGAAATGTTATTTTCTCCTGTCACTTTTATTCCACTTTACATTCTTCCCACCCCAAGCACTGAAGATACTCACTCTCTATTGAGACGTTATTGTCCTCCAGTTCCTTATCTACGTGGGTTTTATTTTTGTTTTATGTTTGTAAATGAATGCTGACAGCGGGAATGGAGGCACCACTGCTGTGTTCTGTGCTCTCTGCAAGTCATTATCAACATGCACTTGCCCAGCAGGAGTTGCTGGGTGGTGGTCAAAGAAAGGAACTCTGGGTGAACAGGATGTCACCAGGGAAGCTTGGCTTCAGTTATGAGGAGAGGTTGGAAAAGTTAGCATCATTTGCATTGGAACAGAAGAAATTAAGAGGTGAAATGAACATACGAATTAGGGGCAGGAATAGGGCACTTGGCCCCTCGAGCCTGCTCCATCAGTCAATAAGATCATGGCTGGTCTGATTGTAACCTCAACCCCACATTCCTGCCTAACCTCGATAACCTAATACCCCCTTGTTAAACAAGGATCTATCTAGCTCTGCCTTAAAAATATTCAAAGACTCTGCTTCTACTGCCTTTTGAGGAAGAGAGTTCCAAAGACTCACGACCATCTGAGAGAAAAATGTCTCCTTGTCTCTGTCTTAAATGAGCGACCCCTTATTTTTAAACAGTGACCCCTTAGTTCTGGATTCTCCCACAAGAGGAAACACCTTCTCCACATCCACCTTGTCAAGACCCCTGTGAATCTTAAAGGTTTCAATCAAGTCACCTCTTATTCTTCTAATCTCCAGTGGATAAAAGCCTAACCTGTCCAATCTTTCCTCATAAGATAACTTACCCATTCCTGGTATTAGTCTAGTAAACGCTCTCCGAACTGCTTCTAATGCATTTACATCTTTCCTTAAATAAGGAGACCCAATATTGTACACAGTACTCCAGATGTGGTCTGCCCAGTGCCCTGTACAACTGAAGCATAACCTCTCTACTTTTGTATTTGATTCCCTTCACAACAAACGAGAACATTCTATTAGCTTTCCTAATTACTTGCTGTATTTGCATACTAGCCTTTTGTAATTTATGCACTAGGACACCCAGATCCCTCTGAATCTCAGAGCTCTTCAATCATTCACTGTATAGATAATATGATTTTTCTTTAGTTTAAATAGAGTAGATAAAGGAAATACCATTCCCACTGTGAGTTCTAGAGTCATTATGGCACAGAAGATGCCATTCGGCCCTTTGGGACCATGCCAGCACTTTGTGGAGCAATCCAGTCAGTCCCTTTCCCCCATGGGGATAGATTGGGGAAATGAGGCTGACTGGATTGATCCACAGAGAGCTGGCATGATCTTGATGGGCCAAAAGGCCTCCTGTGCAGTCAATAACTAGAGCTCATTGATTTAAAAGCATTGGATGAGGAGAAATGTTTTCATTCAGGGAATTGTCAGGACCTGGAAAAGGTGGTGGATCTGGTAAATAATTTTAAGAGGAAATTGGGCAGGTAATTGAGGATGTTAAACTTGCAAGGTTATGGACAAAAGATTGGATGTGTGGGGCCAAGCATGACTGCTGTTTCAAAGAGTCAGCACAGGCACGATGGGCTGAATAGCCGGCTCCTATGCTTTCCAATTGTAGCATTGTCAGCTAATTCCACCTATGCTAAAGCTCAAAGTTGGTATCTTTTAGATCTTGTTGCTGGATAGGGGAAGTCCATGTCTATTCCCCAACCCTAATTACTGCAGGGATGTGGCAGTAAGATGTCTTCCTGTTTCCCAGCACTGTTTTTAGAAATGGTTGTCTTGCTAGACCATTTGAAAGAGCAGCGAAAGCCAAGCAGGTATTTTGGGACTAGTCATTTTTAGGCCAGATTCCATTTCCTGAAGAACATGAATGAACCAATTTTTTCTGACATTCTCGACAGTTATTTTTTTTCCAGAATTCTGGTTCACAATTCAGCATTTGAACTCATGACCAACAGATTACTATTGCAGGAGCGTAACCACTACTTTTCCTTACTCTTATCCAAAATTCGAGGTGGTGGCAGGAGGTGAAATTAAAGAGGGGCTGGATAATTACTGAATAAATATTCTTTAGAAAGATAGTTTCTAAATCAGTGGGGGCAGTTGTGGGGTGGGCATAAGCAGTTCCTTAGAAGGCATTTTGTAGATACCTTCAATTACTCTGTCCACCAAGGTCGAAATTTTATCCTGCACTGGCGAGTTAAACTAATGCAGCACAGAACTTTTATTCCTTGACTGTCTTGTGAAAAGAAAAATATTTTTTGTCACTTGGCTCAGTTTTCTTTTTTACTTTTTTTTGAGCTCGTCATACAGTTTCTTTTAAAATGTCGTTCCAATTTTGAGAGTGGCTTTCATAAAGCTTGGAAATAAATTGGCAGGAATCCAATTGCATAGATATCATATGAATAAGTAATTGGATAGAAATTTAGGGGGTGGTGGTGTAATAGTTACATCACTGGGCTAGTAGTCCAGAGGCCCAAGCTAATGCTCTGGAGGCATGGTTACAAATCCCACCCCAGCAGCCCCAGCAAATTCAATTAATTAAAATTCTGAAATTCAAAAGCTTGTCTCACTAATGGTAACCATGAAACTATCATCGATTGTTGTAAAAACCCATCTGGTTCACCAATGTCCTTTAGGGAAGGAAATCTGCTGTCCTTACCTGGCGTGGCTTACATGTGACTCCAGGCCCATAGTTCTGTCGAAGGGTCATGAGGACTCGAAACGTCAACTCTTTTCTTCTCCGCCGATGCTGCCAGACCTGCTGAGTTTTTCCAGGTAATTCTGTTTTTGTTTTGGATTTCCAGCATCCGCAGTTTTTTTGTTTTTAACCATAATAATGTGGCTGACTCTTAACTGCCCTCTAAAATGGCCTAGCAAGCCATTCAGTTCAAGGGCAATTAGGGATGGGCATCAAACACTGACCTCGCCAGGACCACCTACATCCCATAAGAGAATGAAAAAAAGTAAATAAAATAAGTGGCTGGACAGCTGCTGAATAAAACTGCTTATAGTGAGTTCCCAGTCTGTTTCTGGCAGTGGACCACGCTACTCATTTGCTTGATACTAATTTGTGCACAGCCTCGAGCAGGAAACCTGCTGTTTTACTGGGTATGTGATCTGGATTTGGAGGAAAAAAAGGGCTGCCTTATTTCTAGGTTTCGAACGAAGGGAAAAAAAAATTACAAGAAAGCAGAGAGAAAATTTAGTGCCATGATTTTTTATGTAAAATTTTTTACTAGAAGAAATGCTTGGTGTTCATGAAATTTAGGCTGGATTCAGAACTTTGTTTTTGCTCAGTTCAGTGCAGTGGAACTTGGATTCTGAGCACTTGTAAGTTGGACTGGCTGTTCAACTATCAACCAGTGAGTGCGATATTAGGTTATTGTGCAGCTTGCTCATATTTCGTGTGTTATTTGTACTCCATGTTTCTCTCCTGTTAAATAAGAACTACAATTTTAACTTGTATTGCCTGCATTCCTCCCCATCACTAGGGTATTGCTACGCAAGATTTAAAAAAAGTGGTGCATCAATTATCCACCAATTCCCTATTCCCTCCATTATGACACATAACACAGTTTCCTCTAACTGTCCACATTGCTGTGCTGACGATTAAAAACGCAACACGTCTGAACAGGTAAAAAGGTGGCATTACGGCTGCTTTAAATTCATGGATTACTGTTGTGAAATGTGAAATATGAAAGAAAGAAGAACTTGAATTTAGGAGTTTTATCATGATCTCGGAACACCCCAAAGCACCTTGCAATCAAAGGATTGCTGTTTAATGTGCTGCATGTGTTTGGCAAATGTGAAGGCCAATTTTTGCGCAAGGCTCCACAAGCAGTAAGGTGGAATGTGACAGTGTAATCTGTTCTTGCTGATGTTGGTTGAGGGACAATACAAAAGCAAAATACTGCTGGAAATTTGAAATAAAAAATTAAATACTGGAAATACTCAGCTGATCTGATAGCAACTGTGACGAGAGAAACAGAGTTTACATATCAGGTCAATGATCTTTCATCAGAATTCCTGACACACAGCAGTTTTCTTAAAATTCTAGATCATAAATGACAATAAACGTACCGTGTCGTAAAGTATTGAGAAACGTACTGAAGAAGTTCTATGAATTTATGGGAATTAAGGACTGAAGTTCAGCCAATGTTTTTTTTGAGTTAAAGGATTACAGAAATTTATAGCACAGAAGGAGGCCATTCAGCCCATCATGTCTGTACCAGCTCAAAAAGAACTATCCAGCCTAATCCCACTTTCCGGCTTTCGGTCTAGATCCTTGTAAGTTAGGGCACTTAGGTTGTGCTTTTTAAAAAATGCTTGTTGTGGCACACAAATCTCTTAAATCACCTGTGAGCGATCATTACATTTCCTTTTTAAAGAATGAAGGCAAAAATATTCCATTACAAATGGGGAAATTCTGACTTTTCCTTTTTGGGGTATGATTGAGTTTCCCATTTTGCTCATTAGCTGTAATCTGTGACTTTGACACTCCAAAAAAAAACACTTCTTTGTCCCTCCTCTGTGTTCAGTCATTCCCAAGATTGCATGCTTTGATTCCCTACTGACCAACTGGTGTCTGAAGCCTCAGAGTTTCATTTGCCAGTGCAATGAAGCTTCAGAAATTAAAAAGGGAACTTGAATTATTTCGTAGATGGAAAATGAGATTTTTAACAGAGCATTGTTACCAGTTTCCAGGTTCAATTTAAGCCAATTCTTTCAAGGATGAGTGACTTTGATAGTACTGTACATTCTAGGCACTTTTTTTTTCTTTCTGGTGATGGGCTGGAATAAGATAGCATGACAGCTGTCTCAAATTGGACCCAGTTTCTGCTAGATCACAGACTACAGTTGCATCATGCTGCTTGTTTGGAAGGTACATCTGCAAGGCTATTGTTGAAAACAGCAGGAGAGCTCAGCTCTTTGAGCTGTGCAGTCTTACTGGTATTACATCGTCATGTGCAGGCTCAGCTGGCAGAATGAAACACTGCCACTGGAAATTTAATTGCTAGAAATAACTGCATGATAAAGACATGAGATCCAAACTTAATTCATTAACTCCTGGGCAACTGAACAGCAGCAAATGCAATTATGACATCCTGTAGTGCAGTAAATGGTTTGAAATGTTATTATATTTTACTGTATATAATCTATACATTCTATATATGTATGTAACATATATAATGTGTGTGTGTGTGTGTGTGTGTGTGTGTGTGTGTGTGTGTGTGTGTATGCATATACACAAACACCCTATAAGATGACATTCTGTTCAGCCTTGACTGTCAGGGTTTCTGTTTATGGATGTATACTGCAAATGTGAGTTCAGTTTTTCAGTCCTGTCAACCGATTGTGCAAATTGGATCTGGCAGTGCTTTGCTGTGTGACTTATTTCGGAAAACCCTGCATACTTTGTAATTGGAGAAATTGTGCATTTCCTAACATGTAATCTACAGCACAAAAGCAGGGCTTTCAGCCCAGCTGCATTGTGGCAGTGTTTATGTTCCACACAATCCCTTTCCCACTATACTTAGTCTGACCCTATTAGCATATCCTTCCATTCCTTTCTGCCTCTTGTGCTTTTTAGCTTTCCCTTAGAGACATCGATGCTACTCACACAATAACTCCTTGTGGTATTGGGCTCCACGTTCTCGCCAGTCCCTGGGTAAAGAAGTTTCACCTGAATTTTCTATTGGCTTTATTCGTGACTTACGTTTATGACCCATAGTTTTGATCTCCACCTACAAATGGAAATATCTTCCTTATGTCCACCCTATCAAACCCCTTTATAATTTTAAAGACCACTAGAGTTAACATTTCAGGTTGAAGGGTCCTGATGGAAGGTCGTCACCCTGAAACTTTAACTGTGCTTCTCTTCCCACAGAAGCCTTGCTGAGTATTTCCAGCATTTTCTGTTTCTATTTCAGATTTCTGGCATCTGAAGCATTGTGCTTTTGAAATGGTTCAAAGACACTTTTCTCGCCAATCATTGAAGGAAAACAAGGTCTTGGGTCAAAAGAAACCAAGGACATAAGCAGATTGTGTGAATGCAATACCAGTCCAAAAGCTGAAATCAACAAGGAGCTGATCACTTATGTATTTTGAATTATGTATTTTATTGTATTCTGCTGTAAAACTTAAATGCGCAGCATTTACTTTAAGTAACTACAACATTAATATAAAGTGGTTACTAACTCTAAAGTTGCAGCATAAATCTGGAGTGAGAGAGGACAGCGCAATGGCAAACAATTGTTGTTGGAGAAAGTCTCACAATGTTTCAGTCTGAGACCACAGGGTGCACATCTCTATTGTAGCACCCAGCTGGAAAAATTGCCCAGAGACAACCATTGGAATTTGCGGACACCCTGTATAAAACTGCCTTCAATTAGCTTAAGTGTTGAAATAGTCAGGGCATGTTGCATTTTTGACACTTAATGACCAACAGAGGTGTTCTTTGTGACTTTGTAACCAAACAGATACAGAGATCATTCCTGGGCCGAAGAGTCTGTGTTCTCATAGGTCAGCCAGCATAAGACATAGGAGCAGAAATTAGACCATTCGGCCCATCGAGTCTGCTCCGCCAATCAATCATGGCTGATAAGTTTCTCAACCCCATTCTCCCACCTTGTCCCCGTAACCTTTGATCCCCTTACCAATCAAGAACCTACCTATCTCAGTCTTAATACACTCAATGTCCCGGTCTCAACAGCCTTCTGTGACAATGAATTCCATAGATTCACCACTCTCTGGCTAAAGAAGTTTCTCCTCATCTCTGTTCTAAAAGGTCTTCCTTTTACTCTGAGGCTGTGCCCTCAGGTCCTAGTCTCTCCTACTAATGGAAACATCTCCCCCACGTCCACTCTATCCAGGCCTTTCAGTATTCTGTAAGTTTCAATCAGATTCCCCCCTCATCCTTCTAAACTCCATCGAGTATAGACCCAGAGTCCTCAAACGTTTCTCATATGTTAAGCCTTTCATCCTGGGATCATTCTCGTGAACCTCCTCTGGACCCTCTCCAGGGCCAGCATATCCTTCCTGAGATACGGGGCCCAAAATTGCTCACAATATTCTAAATGTGGTCTGACCAGAGCCTTATGAAGCCTCAGCAGCAAATCCCTGCTTTTATATTCTAGTCCTCGCGAAATAAATGCATTTGCCTTCCTAACTACAGACTCAACCTGCAAGTTAACCTTAAGAGAATCCTGCACTAGGACTACCAAGACCCTTTGCACTCCAGATTTCTGAATTCTCTCCCCATTTAGAAAATAGTCTATGCCTCTATTCTTCCTACCAAAGTGCATGACCACACACTTCCCCACATTGTATTCCATCTGCCACTTCTTTGCCCATTCTCCTAACCTGTCCAAATCCTTCTGCAGCCTCCCCGCCTCCTCAATATTACCTGTCCCTCCACCTATCTTTGTATCATCTGCAAGCTTAGCCAGAATGCCCTCAGTTCCTTCATTTAGATCATTAATGTATAAAGTGAAAATTTGTGGTCCCAACACTCACCCCAGTGGAACTCCACTAGTCACCGGCCGCCATCCTGAGAAGGACCCCCTTATCCCCACTCTCTGCCTCCTGCCAGACAGCCAATCTTCTACCCATGCTAGTACCTTGCCTCTAACACCATGGGCTCTTATCTTACTGAGCAGCCTCCTGTGCGGCACCTTGTCAAAGGCCTTCAAGAAGTCCAAGTAGATAACATCCATCGGCTCTCCTTTGTCTAACCTACTCGTTACCACCCCAAAGAATTCTAACAGGTATGTAAGGCATGACCTCCCCTTGAAGAAACCATGCAGACTTTGCCCTATTTTACCATGCACTTACAACTATCTGAAATCTCATCCTTAATAATGGACTCTAAAATCTTACCAACGACCGAGGTCAGGCTAATTGGCCTGTAATTTCCCGTCTTTTGCCTAACTCCCTTCTTAAACAGGGGGGTTACATTAGCGATTTTCCAGTCCTCTGGGACCCTCCCTGACTCGAGTGATTCCTGAAAAATTACCACTAACGCCTCCACTATCTCTTCAGCTATCTCCTTCAGAACTCTGGGGTGTAATCCATCTGGTCGAGGTGATTTATCCACCTTCAGACCTTTCAGTTTTCCTAGCACCTTCTCCTTGGTAATGGCCACCATACTCACCTCTGCCCCCCGACTCTCTTGAACTTTGGGGATGTTACTCGCGTCCACCGTGAAGACTGACGCAAAGTACCTATTCGATTCCTTCGCCATTTCTTTGTTCCTCACTACTACTACTCCAGCGTCATTTTCCAGCGACCCAATGTCCACTTTTGCCTCTCTCTTACCCTTTATATATCTAATAAAAACTTGCAATCTTCTTTTATATTACTGGCTAGTTTACCCTGATATTTAATCTTTTCCCTCCTTATTTCTTTTTTAGTTGTCCTCTATTGGTCTTTGTAGGCTTCCCTGGTTTCCCACTGCTCTTCGCCGCATTGTATGCTTTCTCTTTAGCTTTTATGCTGTCCCTGACTTCCCTTGTCAGCCATGGTTGCCTCGTCCTCCCTTTAGTATGCTTCTTCTTCCTAGGGATGAATTTTTGCTGTGTTTCCCAAATTACTCCCAGAAACTCCTGCCATTGCTGTTCCACTGTCTTCCATGCAAGGCTCATCTCCCAGTCAATTCTGGCCAGCTCCTCCCTCATGCCTCTGTAGTTGCCTTTAATCAACTGTAATACGGTTACATCTGATTCCAGTTTTTTCCTCTCAAATTGTAGGGTAAATTCTATTATATTATGGTCATTTCCTCCTAAGAGTTCCTTCACCTTAAGCTCCCTTATCAAATCTGCCTCATTACGTATCACTAAGTATAGAATTGCTTGTTCCCTAGTGGGCTCCACCACAAGCTGCTCCAAAAAGCCATCTCGTAGACATTCCACAAATCCATTTCTTGGGATCCACTACCAACCTGTTTTTCCCAGTCTACCTGCATATTGAAATCCCCCATGATCACTGTAACCTTGCCTTTCTTACACGCCTTTTCTATCTCCTGGTGTATCTTGTGCCCCACATCCTGGCTACTGTTCGGAGGCCTGTACATAACCCCCATTATGGTTTTTACCTTTGCGGTTCCTCAACCCTACCCACACAGATTCCACATCATCTCACTCTACATCGTTTTTTGCTATCGATTTAATTTGACTTCTTACTAACAAAGCAACTTCACCCCTTCTGCCAACCTGCCTATCTTTTTGATAGGATGTATATCCTTGGATATTTAGCTCCCAGTCCTGATCCCCTTGCAGCCATGTCTCCGTAATGCCCACCACATTATACCTGCCAATTTCAATCTGCGCCACAAGCTCATTTACCTTATTTCGTATACTGCATGCATTCAGATACAACACCTTCAGACCTGTATTTCCCATCCCCCTTCTCATTGTCATCCCTTTATCTGATGTGCTTGAAGTTCGATTCCTAGCCCTTTCCAAACACTCTGTCCTATTTTGTGTTCTGGAGACTTTAATAGCCTTTCCTGGGCTCTCCTTTCTTTTCAGTTTTTTCATAATTTTCCTTGAAGTTGAATCCACCCCCCCGGCTGCCCAAACCCCACATAATAACCTGCTGCTTTGTTTCCCATTACTCATACTTCTTGGAGTTTTACCCTACCCTTCCCTCCCCCCACTTTCTAGTTTAAAGTCCTGTTGACCACCCTATTTACCCTTTTCGCTAGAACATTGGTCCCAGATCGGTTCAGGTGGACACTGTCCCAACGGTACAGATCCCTCCTGTTCCAATACTGATGCCAGTGCCCCACGAAATGGAACCCCACTTTCCCGCACCACTCCTTTAGCCACATGTTTACTTCCCTTATTCTCGCATCCCTATGCCAATTTGCACGTGGCTCGGGTAGTAATCTGGAGATTTTCACCCTTGAGGACCTGTTCTTTAATTTAGTTCCTAGTTCCTGATAATCCCCAAATAGGTAAGACTAGGAAAGAGGACCTGTGTTATTTTTCCCGACGTGGACTACAACAACTGGATCCTCCCCCTCCCTCTCCAACATCCTTTCAAGCCGGTCAGAGATGTCCCTCACCCTGGCACCGGGCAGGCAACATACCATGTGGGACTCTCGATCCTGCTTACAAAGGATGCTATCAATTCCCCTAACTATACAATCCCCTACAACTACCACTTGTCTTTTTGCTCCCCCCTCTTGAATGGCCTCCTGTGCCACAGTGCCGTGGTCAGCTGGCTCATCCTCCCTACAGCCCTGTTCCTCATCCACACAGGGAGCAAATACCTCGTACCTGTTGGACAAGGTCAAGAGCTGAGGCTCCTCTGTTCCTGAACGCAGGATCCCTCTACCTGCCTCACTTGCAGTCACACCCTGCTGACCCTGACCACTGACCGAATTTGAGGTACTTAATCTATCGGGTGTGACCGCCTCCTGAAACAAAGCGTCCAGGTAACTCTCCCCCTCCTGGATGTGCTGCAGCGTCCAGAGCTCGGACTCCAGCTCATCAATTCTGAGCCGGAGTTCCTCCAGCAACCAACATTTGCTGCAGATGTGGTCACTGCGGCTTGCAATGTGATCTGCCAGCTCCCATATCATACAGCTACAGCACATCTCCTGCCCAGCCATCTCTACTTAGTTAACTAATTTATTAATTAGCTTTGCAGTGTTTTTTTTTCAAATTTGGTGCAGATTTCCTACCAACCAATCAGGTCACGGCTTTCCTGTGACTTTTTCAGTTTTGGCTTCAGTTACTCTGTGCCCTGTGGTCACCACTTTGGTGCTCCTCCCTCAGAGTCTGCTCCCTGGAGCCAAGGCCGCGTATCCCTGAGGTAAGCTAGATTTATACTCCCAGCTCTGGTGCTCCTCCCTCTGAGTCTGCTCCCTGGAGACAAGGCCACGAATCCCCGAGGTAAGCTAGATTTATACTCTCTGCTCTGGTGCTCCTCCCTCTGAGTCTGCTGCCTGGAGACAAGGCCTGGAGACACGGCATATATAAAAAGACTCATTAAATTGATATTTTGATTCCTGTCTTGTGTGTTCTCTGTTCCCATGGTCTACATTGCATGTAAGGCTCATGTTTCCTTATCTGATTTTCACAATTTAATTTAAAGTAATTTGTCCAGAGCTACTGTTGTGATTTTTTTTTACAATTTGTTGTTCCTCTTTAAGATCATTATTCAGAAAAGATCTAAGTTCTCCAAAATTTCCTCA
Source organism: Carcharodon carcharias (assembly GCF_017639515.1). NCBI lineage: Eukaryota > Metazoa > Chordata > Chondrichthyes > Lamniformes > Lamnidae > Carcharodon > Carcharodon carcharias. Next base: position 186,280,466 of record NC_054470.1, read on the forward strand.
TATCTCTCACCTTTGAGACCGAAGATCCGTCTTTTCTATGCAATTGTCTCCAATGTTAGAATGCCCCCTTGTATCTCAGTGACCAGAACTGAACACAGTCAAGGTACAGCCTGACTAGGGCATTGTACAGTTTGATATTAACTTCTCTGACTCATTCTACTGTTCTGGCTATGTAGTTAAAACATTTATATCGGTTTGTTGATTGTTCTGTATTGATTGGCAATGCAGAACATTGATTCCACCAAGCCTCTAGCCCTCACTTGACTTCCATTCTTTGCTATTTCGGTGATATTCATGGCGTACCTACACCATGCATTTTTTCTTGTGGTATGCAGCACTCCGAACTGGTCCTCATTAAATTTCATCTGTCATTATTCAGGCCAAATATTTTTTCATCCAGTTCATTCTATACATTTGTGAACTGCTCGATGAATTCTACTGAAACCCACTTGTTCATTCATTGTCACCATAGCCTTAGTGGGGTCATTAACATCTTGTTTCTTCTCTGGTTTTCTTCAAGCCTCCCTCAGTCTATGTCCATCAGGTTTTTTTTCTTCCTCTTCCATTTTTATCCTCCTTTTCTCCTTCAATTGTTGCCAGAACAAGGCTGTCAGGCTTTTATTTCCAATGTCTGTACTTGGCTGTCTTTCTCTCTCTAACTAAACTTAGCAGCCCTCTTGATTCTTGAACTTTTATTCTTCAGCTAACCCACTCGTTCGTCTTTCTGCCCATCAAAATATCAACTTAGTCTCTTTATATATGCTGGCAGACCTATGAGAACACAGACTCTTCGGCCCAGGAATGATCTCTGTATCTGCTTGGCTACAAGGACTCTTAGATAATATAAGCAAATTTGACCAATTTTCATAGTTAATGAATCTGAATAATTTATGGAAATGGCAATCCCAGAACTGATTGCTGAAGCATATCATTTACTACTTGTAACACAACCCCAACCCTGACATTACTGTTCTGACAAATACCTGTCATTTTCTACCATACTGCTTGTTTCCTACCCATTCCCAAGATTTCTTGACTTTAACGTTACATAGTATTTACATTACTCCAAGGCTCTACAGCCACTACCAACAATATATCCCTCTGTTCAGTACAGAAGCTTTGCTATCTTGACAGTATCCTCTCCAGTAACACGACGCTGGATGACAAAATCAATCATCGCCTGGCAAAAACTCAGCATTTGACAGGTTCACTCTCCGACTTTGGAAAAAGCATGGAGTTTGTCTCAGAACAAACTAAAGTCTACAAGGACGTGAGAATAGGACAACCTACCAGCATCACATAAAACAACGAAAATAATTCAATTTTCGCTGGGTGAGATCCATCTGCAGCATCAGGTGGGAGGATAAAATCCCCAACGCTGAGGTTCTTGCAAAATGCTGCATACTTGGCATTGAGAGCATGCACATCAGAGCTCAGCTTCATTGGGTTAGTCATGTGGCTTACATAGAGGATTACCTTGGACAGACCCAAATGGAGAAATCTCTGTCATAAGGTGACTTTAACATTTGAGGTCCTTTTTCCCTCAAATGCATATCCAGCTTCCCCTTAAATGCATCTAATTTGATAAAATTAAACAGAAAAAAAGGATTTGCAGTTATACATCACCTTTCACAACATCAGGATGTTCCAAAGTGCTTTACAAGCCCAGCAATTTACTTCTGAAGTATAATCACAGTTGCAATTCAGGCAGACACAGCAGCTAGTGTCTGCATAGCAAGATTCCACAGTCAGCAATGAATTAAATGACCAGTGATGAATGCTGTTCACCTCAAGTACTACTCGTCGTAGCGAGTTCCACACTCTAGACAGCTTTAAGTTTACTTTCATTTGGAACTCTATTGAAGTGCTTTTGGAAGTTGAAGTGTAAAAACATTCTAGGCCTTTCCGTACTCCATTTTGGATGTCACTTCCTCAAAGATGTTTAAGGCTGGTCTAGCATAGTCTGCCACTTCTAAGTCCATCCTGCTGTTAATTAGGTTATTGTATAGATAACCTTTAAATTAACTCATAATTGATTGCATTATTTTTACAAACTGAATTTAGACTAAGGTCTGTAGCTGTCAACCTTTTTGAATTGGGACACCAATTTCAACTGTTCCTAACCTGCTGGCTTCTCCCCGGCATCTAGATCATCACTCCTAATTGTCAGTGCCTTGCATATTTTTACAAAAAAGCGAGTTGAACATTTATCTGCACAATCAAAAATTTATCTGTGCAATTTATTTGCCTGTCTATGCCCTACTGCGAACATTTGAATTAGGAGCAGGAGTAGGCCATTTAGCCCCTTCGAGCCTGCTTCGTCAATTGATAAGATCATGGCTGACCTGATTATGGCCTCTACTCTGCTTTCCTGTCTACCCTGTATAACCTTAGATTCCCTTGTTAATCAATAATCTATCTAACTCAGCATTAAAATATTCAATGACCCAGCCTCACTGCACTCTGGGGAAGAGAATTCCACAGACTAATGACCCGCTGAGAGAAAGAGTTTCTCCTCATCTCCATCTTAAACAGGAGACCCTTTATTTTTAACTGTCTCTCCGAGTGTTAGTCTCTCCCATAAGAGGAAACGTCCTCCCTGCATCCACCCTGTCAAGTCTCCTCAGGATCTTAGATGTTTCAATAAGATCACCTCTCATTCTTCTAAACTCCATTGGATACAGACTTAACTTGTCCAACCTTTCCTTTAAGATAACCCTTTCATCTCAGGAATCAGTCAAGTGAACATTCTCTGAACTGCTTCTAATGCAGTAAGGAGACCAAAACTGTACACTGTGCTCAAGATGCAGTCTCACCAACGCACTGTTTAACTGTAGCATAACCTCCCCTACTCTATTCCCCTTGCAATAAACACCAACATTCCATTTGCCTCCCTAATCTTAGTTAACCATATTCCCTATTTGATATCGTGCCTTTGTGCAAATATATTCTAATATTTATAAGCTAGGTACATCAAATCATATTAAGTTTGGTGAACAGGTGCTAAGAGTCAGATCAGCAAAGAAATGTAAATGGTTTCCCTTTTTTTGGACTGTTCGTGAGCACGGGGAAGGGTATGAATTAATCAGAGGTGCTCATTGTGGGTTTGTAAACTGAAGTTCATGCTTTAATCATTTAATTGAAATTTTCCAGAAAATTACTATGAATATAGATGAAATGAATGCAGTTGATGTGTATTTTGGATGTTCAAAAAGAGCCGCAAGAGAGACTTGTGATAATTAAAGCCCAGTATATATAGGATAAAATGGAAATGTGGATTGACGGACTGCTGAAGGATACAGAGGAGATAACAGAAATCAGTGTTTTAATTTCTGGATATGTAATAAACGTATGCATCACTGCTTATTAGGAAATGTTTTAATGAATAAATAAACCAGTTATATTCAAACCTTATCAAATGTTATTTTTCCCAGGGAGTGTGTTAGTAACTCACTTGTTCTTCTCATACGTAAATGATTTGATATTTGCATAAGGGCTTAATGTCAGAATTTGCTTGCAGCATCAGGCAATGGGGATGTAGCCAATTTTGAAGATTGCAGAAGGACATAGACAGGTTAGGCAAGCGAGCAGATGCAGTTAAATGTATAAATCCTAACCTGCACCAAATCCTGTTCATTCATCACCCTTTTGCTTGCTGACCTCCACTGGTTCCCGGTTAAGCAATGCCTCGATTTTAAAATTCTCATCTTTGCCTTCAAATCCCTCTTTGGCCTTGGCCCTCCCCCTTTTTGTAACCTCCTCCAACTCCACAAGCCTCCAAGATCTCTATGCTCCTATAATTCTGGCCTCTTGAGCAACACTGATTTTAATCACTCCACCATTGATGCCGTGCCTTCAGTTGCCTAGGCCATAAGCTCTGGATCAACCTCATTTTACCTCTCTATCTCTCCTATCCCTCTTTTAAGACATTCTAAAACTTACCTCTTCAACCGAACTTCCGATTATCTGCTCTAATATCTCCTTCTGTAGTCGTGTCATGTTATTTTGTTTTATAATGCCTCCGAAGTGCATTTTATTATATTAAAGGTGTTATATAAGACAAGTTGTTGTTGTAAGAGGGGGAAAAAGCAGAAAACAGAATCCTACATCTTTAAAAATGAGATGCAAAATGCTATCACGTAAAACAAATGAGATTCATGTGTTATAAGTATGATTTTGTTTATACACTAGAAAAATTAATACTTGCTTTGTATGGGATTGTGAAACTTTGTTTTAATATATATATAAATAGGTTTGGATAGCTAATTTGGTAGAACTAAACAATAGAAAGCACAGCTTTCTATATGCCACCTTTCATGACCTTTGGATATGCCAAAGCACTTCACAGTCAGTGAAGTACTTCAGAGGTGTAGTCACTGTTGCAGTTTAAGCAAACAGGAAGATGGTGGCATAGTGGTAATGTCACTAAACTAGTAATCCAGAAGCACAGGCTAATGCTCTGAGGACAGGGGTTTGCCATGGAAGGTGGTGGAATATTAATTCTATTAATAAACTCTGGAATTGAAAGCTAATCTCAGTAGTGGTCTCCAAGAAACTATCCTCGATTGTTGTAAAAACCCATCTGATTCACTAATGTCCTTTAGGAAAAGAAATCTGCCATCTTTACCTAACCTGGCCAACATGTGACTCCAAATCCGTAGCAATGTGGCTGATTCTTAACTGTCCTCTGAAATGGCCTAGCAAGCCACTTTTTTCAAGGTGATAGGCAACAAATGCTGGCCCTGGCATGATGCGCACATCCCATGAAAGAATAAATATAAAAAAGGCACACAGCCAGTGCTGTGTTATTTGAGTGATATAATACCTTAGGCATATTTATTTTACAAGATACAAGGCACCAATCGTTCACAAGGGATTGGGTAAACACGCTGTGGGTTCATTTATAAAGCAAAAGTGAAACTGACATTTAGCAACAATTGTGACTCCACAGATACTGAAGTCCATTTCCAAATGCAGGAAGACCTGGACAACAAGTAAAATTCATGCCACACAAGTGCCAGGCAATGACTATCTCCAACAAGAGCGAATCTAACCATTGTCCCTTGACATTCAACGACATTACAATCGCTGAATGCTGCACTATCAACATCCTGGGGGATACCATTAACCAGAAACTGAACTGGACTAGTCATATAAATACAGTGGCTACAAGAGCAGGTCAAAGGCTAGGAATCCTGCATTGAGTTACTCACCTCCTGACTCCCAAAGCTTGTCCACCATCTACAAGGCACAAGTCAGGAGTGTGATGGAATACTCTACTTTTCTGGATGAGTGCAGCTCCAACAGGATTCAAGAAGTTCTTCACCATCCAGGACAAAGCAGCCCGCTTGATTGGCATCCCATCCACAAACATTCACTCCGTCCATCCACCGACACACAGTGGCAGCAGTGTGTACCATCAACAAGATGCACTGCAGGAGCTCACCAAGACTCCTCAGACAGCACTTTCCAAACCCACGACCGCTCTCAACTGGAAGGACAAGGGCAGCAAAAACATGGGAACACCACTTGGAAATTCCCCTCCATGCCACTCATCATCCTGACTTGGAAATATATCACCGCTCCTTTATTCTCGCTAGCTCAGAGTCCTGGAACTCCCTCCCTAACAGGAGGTACCTACACCACATGGACTGCAGCGGTTCAAGAAGGTGGCCCATCACCACTTTCTCAAGGCAGTTAGGGTTGGGCAATAAATACTGGCCTAGCCAGCGACGCCCACATCCCATAAATGAATAATAGAAAAAAACATATACTTTTCCCTTCTAGTGATGTCATGCTGATATCCTTTAAAGGCATATTACAACAACCAGTGTCTGCAAGATTCCACAAATGGCAATAAGGTAAATGTGATTGTTGAAATTAAGGAAAGTTATATGAACATAGTCTGTCCACAAAACTGAAAGCCCTCAATCCTGGCACCATTCTAGTAAATATTCATAAAGTAACAAAGTGTGATTTGGAATTGCAACGAAAGGCTCCCTGTAATCGCATTCTGGTCTTCCTAATCAGTTTGCTGCAATTTATTGAACAACGTTAGTTTGCATCATCTAAGTGTTCATTATGGAAATCTTTTGTGTTGGACTTTATTTTGAAACAGCTTGCTTGTCTGGACTTGAAATATATATCAGCGGAGTGAGCTGTCTCTGCACATTATTCCTGCTGACTCATTTAGAGTGATGGTGTAGAATTAGTAACAAGGTGTAACCAGGCAAATGAGAGTAGGCATTTATTTTCATGTGTCTCCACATGACCTGAGAAACATCCAAATTCTGAACGTGTGGAATTTGTGAGCAGAGTTCACTTTTCCTTAACCCAATGATTCAGCTCTGTTGTGCCCCCATCCCGGTTTCTTCAGTGTCGTTTCAGTGCAACAGCTGATAGGTCGATATTGGTACTGAGTGTCTGAGCTTAGCAAGTGCTTGTCCCGGAATCGCTCACTTGAAAGAATTAATTCTTTCCCTCACTCCATAACGATGAGCTATTTTTAGCAAAGAGCAGCTGTAAAGAGGAAAATAGGTCTATAATGGATGAATGTGTTCTCAAAGTCAAACTAAAAGGCTGATTGTGTAGGTGCCTAAAGGGAAACAAAGTAGGTGTATTGGCAAGGCTGCTTCGTGTCTGAATGAATTACCTCTCTTGTGCACCGAGAATATGAGGGCGGCCTGTGAAAACTTGATCCAAACGCATTACGTAAGTAAATCTACGGCTGTAGTAATACTTTTCTATCACAATTTTAAACAATGGCCCTCTGTCCTTTGCTGTACCATGATTTATTTAAGAAAGGGGAAAGAGAAGACAGAGAACTACTGACCAGTTAGCCTGACATTAGTAGTAGGGAAAATGCTAGAATATTATAAAGTTTGTGATAACTGGGCACTTAGAAAATAATGGTAGGATTGGGCAGAGTCAACATGGATTTGTGAATGGGAAATCATGTTTGACAAACCTATTGGAGTTTTTTGAAGATGTTACTACCATGGTAGATAAGAGGCAACTAGTGGATTTTGGATTTTCAGAAAGCTTTCGATAAGGCCCCACACAAGAGGTTAGGAAGCAAAATTAAGGCACATAGGATTGGAGGTAATATGCTGGCATGGATTGAGGATTGGTTAACGGACAAAAAGCAGAGAGTGGGGATAAAAGGATCATCCTCAGGTTGACAGGCTGTGATTAGTGGGGTGGTGCAAGGATCAATGCTTGGGAACCAGCTGTTCACAATCAATGATTTGGATGTGGGGACCAAATATAATATTTCCAAGTTTGCTGATGACACAAAACTTGGTGGGAATTTGAGTTGTGAGGAGGATGCAAAGACACTTCAAGGGGATTTAGACAGACTGAGTGGGCAAGAAACAGGCATATGTAATATAATGTGGAAGAATGTGAAATTATCCACTTTGGTAGGAAAAACAGAAATGCAGAGTTATTCTTAAATGGGGAGAGATTGGGAAGTGTTGTTATCCTAAAGGATGTGGGTGTTCTTGTTCGTAAGTCACTGAAAGCTAACATGCAGGCGTAACAAGCAATTAGGAAGGCAAATGGTATATTAACCTTTATTGCAAGGGGATTTGAGTACAGGACAAAGAAAGTCTTGCTGTAGTTGCATGGAGCCTTGGTGAGACCGCACCTGGAGTATTGTGTGCAGTTTTGGTCTCTACCTTGAGAAGGATATACTAGCCATGGAGGGAATGCAAGGAAGGTTCACCAGACTGATCCCTGGGTTGGTGGAATTGTCTTATGAGAAGAGTTTGAGGAAATTAGGCCAGTATTTTCTTCAATTTAAAAGAATGAGGAGTAATATCATTAAAGTGTACAAAATTCTTACAGGGCTCAACATGGTAGATTCAGGAAGGATGTTTCCCCTGGCTAGAAGGGCCTAGAACCAGGAGACACAGTCTCAGGATAAGGGGTCAGCCATTTAGGACTGAGATAAGGAGGAATTTCTTCAGGCAGAGGATGGAGGATCTTTGGAATTCTCTAAACCAGAGGCTGTTGAGGCTTAGTCATTGAGTGTGTTCAAAGCAGAGGTTGCTAGATTTCTCGATACCAATGACATCAAAGGATGTGGGGATAGAGTGGGAAGATGGCATTGAGGTAGAAGATCAGCCATGATCTAGTTGAATGGCAGAGCAGGCTCAAGGGGGCAAATGGCCGACTCCTGCTCCCTTGTTCGATAACTCTTACTTCCTTGTCTGCTGTATCATGAATAGCATTCACTGTTTAAAAAGGCACATTTTGGAGCTTAGATTTTTTTTGTTGTCTCCCTCACCGCTTGCCAGAGAATACCTAGCATCCGACCTGCCCAGGTAGCCATGATGTTTGGTGCCATGGAGGATATAGCTGGTATGGAACTTGGTGATATTAGTGCTATTCTTGAGCTGAGAACCAGATCACCTTAAGCTCATTCTGAAAGGGGTCAGTAACTATAGTTATTGTGTATCCAACATATCTATCTACTTGGGATGGAAGGAAGAAAAGAACTTGCATCTATATATGGGATGTCCCGTAGACCTTCACAATTGATGAACTAGTTTTGAATCTAGGCGGTTTGAGCACTGCAAAGTCCCACAGCTGACAATGAGACGAATGTCCACTTATCCTATTTTGGTAGTGCTGGGCCAGGGATGAATGTTGCCTGGACACCAAGTGAAGTTCCCTGCTTTCCAACTGGTGCCACAGGATGTTGTACACCCACCTGAATGAGCAGCTGGGACCTTGGTTTAACATCTCATCCAAAATATAGTCTCAACAATACAGCGCTTCCTAAAAGTGTCATCCCAGATGATGTGCTGAAGTGCAGTTTGAACCATAATTTCTTACTTGGAGGCAAAAGTGCTATCAATTGAGCCAAGATACTTAAATGGTGCAATTCTATCAATATGGTTTTGGGATTGCCTCAGAACCATTTTCTTGAGGTGGTAGAAATGGCTGAAATGTGCCATGGTATTTTTTGATATCTCCAGCACTCTGCTCATTCCTACTGTTACCAGTCCCGGTCCCCAGCAAGGTTCTCCCAATTTGTTATGATCCCAGACAAAGTACCCCAAAATTGTTATGCTCCTGGGTCAGGAGGAATGAACTAGCTCCCTTTCTTCATTCAATCCCCTCGGTTGGTTGCAACAAGATTAACTTAAAAAAGGATCCCTTCCCTCGTGGATACCTTTTCCCAGTCCATATGTACTTCTATTTTAAAAGGAGCCAATTAACAGACTTTCTTGAGTTAAGGAGTGAGTGAGTTAATTAGTTACTAAAATGCGAGAGAGAAAAAATGCAACCCATGAACACACAGACTAGTAATAAAGAACAAAGAAACGTACAGCACAGGAAGAGGCCTTTCGGCCTTCCAAGCCTGCGCCGATCATATTGCCCGTGAACGAAAACATTTTGCACTTCTGGGATCCGTTTCCCTCTATTCCCATCCTATTCATGTATTTATCAAGCTGCCTCTTAAACACCACTATCGTACCTGCTTCCACCACCTCCTCTGGCAGTGAATTCCAGACACTCACTACCCTCTGCGTAAAAAACTTGCCCCGCATATCTCCTCTATAGTTTTCTCTTCTCCCCTTAAATCTATGTCCCCTAGTAATTGACTCTTCCACCCTGGGAGAAAGCTTCTGACTATCTACTCTGTCCATGCCACTCATAATTTTGTAAACTTCTATCAAGTCGCCCCTCAATCTCTGTCACTCTAGTGAGAACAATCCGAGTTTCTGCAACCTCTCCTCATAGCTAATAACCTCCAGACCAGGCAGCATCCTGGTAGACCCAGAAGCATAACCTCCTCTGCACCCTCTCCAATGCCTCCATAACCTTCTGGTAATGTGGCGACCAGAATTGCACGCAATATTCCAAGTGTGGCCTAACCAAGGTTCTATACAGCTGCAGCATGACTTCCCAGTTTTTATACTCAATACCTCTGCCAAGGCAAGCATGCCATATGCCTTCCTGACTACCTTATCCACCTGCATTGCCACTTTCAGTGACCTGTGGACCTGTACACCCAGATCCCTCTGCCCGTCAGTGCCATTTACTGTATAATTCCTGCCTGTATTAGACCTTCCAAAATGCATTACCTCTCATTTGTCTGGATTAAACTCCACCTGCCATTTCTCCGCCCAAGTCTCCAACCAATCTATATCCCGTTGTATCCTTTGACAATCCTCTTCACTATCTGCAACTCCTCCAACCTTAGTGTCATCTGCAAACTTACTAGTTAGCCCAGTTACATTTTCCTCCAAATCATTTATGTATACTACAAACAGCAAAGGTCCCAGCACTGATCCCTGCGGAACTCCACTAGTCACAGCTCTCCATTCAGAAAATCACCCTTCCACTGCTACCCTCTGTCTTCTATGACCAAGCAAATTCTGTATCCATCTTGCCAGCTCACCTCTGATCCCGTGCGAGTTTACCTTCTGTACCAGTCTTCCATGAGGGACCTTGTCATAGGCCTTACTGAAATCCATGTATATAACATCCACTGCCCTTCCATTGTCGATCAGCTTTGTCACTTCGTCGAAATGAGAAGTGAATCCAGAAATAAAAGTTAAAAAAATATACCAATCAGCCTTTGGCCGGTTTGTGAGGAGTAGGAGTAGATGGCCATTAAGTTGGATTATTCCAGTATAGCTTACTTTGGGCAGTTGAGCAGTTGTTTTGAAGATTCTTGGTTCTGCAGTTTAGCTGAAAGGACTTGTCTTGTTTCCTTTTCGGCTGTGGCTTTGATGACTTATGACTTGCTTCCAGCAATCAGAGAGAGGGAGAACTTTTTTACCTGCAAGTGCAGGGATGCCTAGTTGATGTTCTTCAGCTGTGACCTTCATAGCCCACCCTCGCACACTATCCTGGAACACCAAAACTCGCACACAAAACTAGGGTTGTTGGCTTTTTAACCCCTTTTTTTGTGTATTCCTGGAAATGGAAAAAATAAACATGTCTTTTACCCAGGTCGCCATTTTTTTTCAACTCACATCATGTTCACAGTCTCTGATATAACTCACAGGAGATGGTTTCTGCTGAGATGATAAACATTCTTCATTATCTCCGGAACCACAGGAGATTACTGTTCAGTTTTTGTATTGCATCTTTTCCTTTGAAGTGTCTCTGTCTGAAGTAGGCCTTGATACCTTTTTAGGCACGGCATTCCACTCTCTGGACAAGTTGGCCAAGTGTAATAGGAATTATCCAGTGAGTGATTACTTTACAGTATCAACCAGCTTTTGCTTGTTTGTCCTTTTTTTAAAAAAAAGACATATCTTATAAGTTCAATATGTCTGTAAGTAATTCAGGCTATGGTCCGCTGTCATGACACTACATTGCAATAACGACTACACTTCAATAATGAAAATATTTATTGACTGCACTGTGCTTTTAGACTTAAAGGCTTTTGTTATGCAACAAACTACACTTCTTTACATTATAATAAAGCTAAGAAATCCTCGTCAAATCCTAATGCAATCAGGCAGAGTCAACCTGGTTTTGTGAAAGGGAAATCGTGTTTGACGAATTTATTAGAGTTCTTTCAGGATGTAACTGGCAGGAGTTGATAAAGGGAAACTGGTAGATGCAGTATGTTGGATTTCCAAATAGCATTTGACAGCGTATTTATTGTAATTTCCATCTTAGTGAACAAGTTGGGTATTGCCACAGTTGATGGTAGTCACTATTACTGAGACTAGCTTTCAATTCCATACTTAACTATTAGAATTAAAATTCTGCCAGCTGCCATGGTGGGATCTGAACCCATGTCCTCAGCTCATTAGTCTGGGCATCTGGATTACTAGTCCAGTAACATTACCACTGTGCTACTGTTTGCACCCATCTTATTAAAACATGCAAGATCCCGAGGGGGGTTTAACAGGGTTGATGCTGAGAGGATGTTTCTCCACGTAGGGCAATCTAGAGCAAGGGGGTACAATTTTAAAATAAAATGCGGATGAGGAAGAATTTCTTTTCTCAAAGGAATGTTAGACTTTGGAATTCTCTTCCACAGAAAGCAGTGGAGGCTGGATCATTGAATATGTTCAAGGCTGAGTTAGACAGATTTTTGATGAAGTTATTTCTCTCCCAAATAGAATACACATGAAGCAATCATATTCTGATAGTTGTGCAACACGGGAACTAATCTATAGATGCTTTTGCACATTCTTAAATCGACGGACAACAAAATATAATTCTAGTGGTTAAGACTGATAAATCGAAACGCAGATTATATCTGAACTTTGGCATCACAGGGCTATGGATGAGCATTTAGAATTGTTTGAGAACTGGATCTAGCTGAATGTTATACCAGAGCATTGGAAGCTGAACAGCAACGTGGTTTCACCTTGATGCAGTGCAATTTGCATTTGACAGCTGGATTAATGTTGAAACAATGCACACTGCGTAACATCAAGGTGAAGCAATTGTCCAGCCAGGCCAATTTCAATTGTAAGTGTTACTAATGTGCTTGAAAGTTCTCTTGTAGAGGGATTGATCAGTACAGGTATAGAATATCATCCATGCGGAAAACAGAGTCACTTACCCTGGTGCGGTCACCCATCCTCCCTCGAACTGTTGATCTAATGAAGGAGTCTGATGAAATATTGGGCCTAGGCATATATTCACAGAAATGCAGCCTGTCAAAACAGTATAATTAGTAGCAAATTGCAGAAACTAAATCCTATGTGTGCAGTTCTGGAAAGCATAACACATTGGTCCAAATAGCACAGCATCAGTTCACGAGTCAGAATCAAGCTGCTGCCAGTAAAAGATTTTTCTTGTGTACCATTTCAAGCTTATTTAGTAAGAATAATACTATAATTTTATCAATCAGTCAGCAATGTGATGAAAGGTGTTGTCGGCATTGCTATCAAGCAGCACTTGCTCAGCAATAGCCTGCTGACGCTCAGTTTGGGTTCCACCAGGGCCACTCAGCTCCTGAACTCATTACAGCCTTAGTCCAAACATGGACAAAAGAGCTGAACTCAAGAGGTGAGGTAAGAGTGACTGCCCTTGACATAAAGGCAGCTTTTGACTGAGTATGGCATCAATGAAAGTAAATAGGCAGCCGCAGCAAGCAATTAGGAAGGCAAATGGTATGTTGGCCTTCATTGCAAGAGGATTTGAGTTCAGAAGCAGAGATGTCTTACTGCAGTTATACAGGGGCTTGGTGAGACCACACCTGGAGCATTACGTGCAGTTTTGCTCTCCCTCCCTAAGAAAGGATGTGCTTGCCATTGAGAGAGTGCAGTGAAGGTTCACTAGGCTGATACCGGGGTTGGCAGGACTGTCTTTTGAGGAGAGATTGGTTTGACTGGGCCTGTATTCACTAGAGTTTAGAAAAATGAGAGGGAATCTGATTGAAACGTATAAAATTCTAACAGGGCTAGACAGACTAGATGCAGAGAGGATGTTTCCCTTGGTTGAGGAGTCTAGAACCAGGGGCCACAGTCTCAAGATACAGGGCAGGCCATTTAGGCCTGAGATGAGGAAAACTTTCTTCACTCAGAGGCTGGTCAACCTGTGGAATTCTCTACCACAGAAGGCTGTGGAGGCCGGGTCACTGAGTATATTCAAGAAAGAAATTGATAAATTTTTGGATATTAGGGGCATCAAGGAGTATGGAGAGAAAGCCGGAATATGGCGTTGAGATATAGGATCAGCCATGATCATATTGAATGGCAGAGCAGGCTCGAAGGGCTGAATGGCCTACTCCTGCTCCTAGTTTCTATGATTCTATCAAGGAGTTTGAGCAAAATTGGAGTCATAGAAAATAGAAGCAGGAGTAGATCATTCGCCCCTTCGAGCCTGCTCCGCCATTTAATATGATCATGGCTGATCCTCTTTCTCAACGCCATACTCCTGCTCTCCCCCTACACCCCTTATGCCTTTAGAGTCTAGAAATCTTATGTATTTCCTTCTTAAATATATTCAGTGACTTGGCCTCACAGCCTTCTGTGGTAGAGAATTCCACAGGCTCACCACCTCTGAATGAAGAAGTTTCTCCTCATATCAGTTTTAAATGGCCTATCCTGTATCCTGAGATTGTGACCCCTTGTTCTAGACAAGCTAGGGGAAACAACCTCCCTGCATCCAGTCTGTCCAGTCCTTTCAGAATTTTATACGTTTCAATGAGATCCCCTCTCATTCTTCTAAACTCCAGTGAATACAGGCCTAGTCGGCCCAATCTTTCCTCAAACAACAGTCCTGCCATCCTAGGAATCAGCCTGATGAACCTTCGTTGCACTCTCTCCATGGCAAGTATATCCTTTTTTAGGTAAGGAGACCAAAACTTCACACAATACTCCAGGTGTGGTCTCACCAAGGCCCTGTACAGCTGCAGTAAGACATCCTTGCTCCTGTGCTCAAGTCCTCTCGCAATGAAGGCCAGCATACCATTTGCCTTCTTGACTGCTTGCTTTCAGTGATTGGTGTACAAGGACACCCAGATCCCTTTGTATATCAACATTTCCCAATCTACCGACATTTACTTTGCCATGCTGTTTTTCCTACCAAAGTGTATAACTTCACACTTACCCACGTTATACTGCATCTGCCATATATTTGCCCACATACTCAACTTGTCTAAATTGCCTTGAAGCCCCTTAACATCCTCCTCACCGCTCACATTCCCACCTAGATTTGTGTCATCAGCAAACTTGGAAATATTACATTTGGTTCCCTCATCCAAATCATTGACATACATTGTGAATAGCTGGGGCCCAAGCTGATCCCTGCTGTACTCCACTAGTCACCACCTGCCATTCTGAAAAAGACCTATTTATTCCAACTCTGTTTCCTGTGTGCTAACCAGTTCTCAATCCATGCCAATATATTACCCCCAATCCCACGTGCTTTAATTTTGCATACAAACCTCTTATGTGGGACTTCTTCAAAACTGTCTGAAAATCCAAATACACCACGTCCACTGATTCTCCCATATCTATTCTGCTAGTTACACCCTCAAAAACTCCAGTAGGTTTGTCAAACATGATTCCTCTTTCATCAATCCATGTTGACTTTGTCTAACACCGTTAATATTTTCTAAGTGTCCTGTTATCATATCCTTTATAATAGATTCGAACATTTTCCCTACCACTGATATTAGGTTTACCAGTCTGTAATTCCCTGTTTTCTCCCTCCCTTCTGTTTTAAATAGGGGGTTACATTTGCCACCTTCAATCTGCCGGGACTGCTCTAGAATCTACAGAATTTTGGATGGTGACAACCAACGCACCCACTATTTCCATGGCCACCTCCTTTAGTATTCTTGGATGTAGATTATCAGGCCCTGGGGATTTATTGGCTTTCAGTCCCATTAATTTCTTCAGTACTCTTTTAGTAATACTAATTTCCTTCAATTCTCCCTTCTCACTAGACCCTCGATTCCCTAATATTTCTTGGAAGTTATTTGTATCTTCCTCTGTGAAGATACAACTAAAGTAGTTGTTTAATTGCTCTGCTATTTCCTTGTTGTCTATTATAAATTCTCCCATTTCGGACTGTAAGGGACCTACATTTGTCTTCACTAATCTTTTTCTTCTTAAATACTTATAGAAACTTTTACAGTGCTCTTTTTTGTTCCTTGCAAGTTTGCTCTCATTCTCTATTTTTCCCCTCTTAATCAATCTCTTGGTCTTCCTCCGCTGAATTCTAAACTGCTCCCAATCCTCAGGCTTGCTACCTTTTCTAGCAACTTTATATGACTCCTCTTTGGATCTAATACTATCCTTAATTTCTTTTGTTAGCCATTGTTGGTCCACTTCTCCTGTTGTTTTTTTGTGCCAGAGAGGAATATATAACTGTTGCAGTGCATACATTTGCTCTTTTAATATTAGCCATTGTCTATCCACCATCATGCCTTTCATTGACATTCCCCAATCTATCTTAGCCAACTCAGGCCTCATATGTTCGTAGTTTCCTTTGTTTAGATTTAGGACCCTAGTTTCAGATCAGACTACTTCACTTTCCAAACTGATGAAGAATTCTATCATGTTATGGTCACTATTTCCTAAAGGACCCTACACAACAAGATTATTAATTGACCCCTTCTCATTGCACAAAACCAAATCTAGGATAACCTGTTCCCTAGTTGGTTCCTCGACGTACTGGTCTAAAAAAAATCTTGAACACACCCAGGAATTCATCCGCCACAGTTTTATTGTTAATTTGGTTTGCCCAACCTATATGTAGAGGAAAGTCATCCATGATTACTGTAACACCCTTGTTACATGCATCTCTAGTTTCCTGTTTAATATCGTCCACTACTTACCACTACTGTTTGGAGGCCTATAGAGAACTAATGTTCTCCGCCCCTTGCTGCTTATTAGCTTCATCCAGACTGATTCTACATCTAGATTTCCTGAGCCAATATCCTCTCTCACTATTGCAATTAAACAACAACGCCATGCCACCTCTTTCTCCTTTTTGCCTGTCTTTCCTAAATATTGAATACCCATGGATATTCAGCTCCCAGCCTTGGTTACCCTGCAGCATGTCTCTGTAATCGCAATCATATCATACCCATTTACATCTATTTGCACTGATAATTCACCTGCCTTATTGCGAGTGCTCCGTACATTCAGATACAGTGCCTTTAAATTTGTCTTTTTACAATGGGAATCGGGTGAAATCCCTCCACAAGTTGGAGTCATACCTAGCACAAAGGAAGATGGTTATAGTTGTTGGAGGTCAATCACATCAGTCCCCGGGCATCACTGCAGGAGTTCCTCAGGGTAGTTTCTTAGGCCCAACCATCTTTAGCTGCTTCATGGACCTTCCCTCCATCATTAAGGTCGGAAGTGGGGATGTTCAGGGATGATTGCACAATATTGAGCATCATTCATGATTCCTCAGATGCTACAACAGTCCACATCCATATCCAACAAGACCTGGACAACATTCAGGCTTAGGCTGATAAGCGGTAAGTAACATTCATGCCACACAAGTGCCAGGCAATGACCGTCTCCAACAAGAGAATCTAACCATCTCCCCTTGACATTCAGCGGCATTACCATTGCTGAATTCCCCCCTATCAACATCTTGGGGGCTACCATTGACTAGAAACTGAACTGGAGCAGCCATATAAATACTGTGGCTACAAGAGCAGGCCAGAGGCTTGGAAGTTTGTGGGAAGTAACTCACCTCCTGATTCCCCAAAGCCTGTCCACCATCCACAAGGCACTGGATGAGTGCATATATTCACAGAAATGCAGCCTGTCAAACAAATTGGGTAGCAAATTGCTGAAACTAAATCTTACGCATACAGTTCTGGAAAGCATGACCATTGGCCCAATGTTTCATCAGACACCTTCATCAGATCAGATGTTTGAGGGTGGACATGATGAAAGACTTGTGACTCCCTAATGGACAAATGATTGGTAAAATATTCCTTGCAACATGTCTTCATTCTAGAGTATTTCATGTATTACTGTCAAAGGAAGGGCTATAATAAGGAATGATTGTAGTCTGTATTGCATTCCTTTTTGATTTACTTTCCCACCTTTGTTGTACTTAAACTGAAAACCATTATAGGCTAGCAAGAAAGTTCAAAAATTCCATTATTACTGAGATCACATTTTTTCCTGATGCTCAGAAGGCTGAAAGGTATTTCTTCCAAGGAAGATAGGATGATACTTTCATGCCGTTCCTAATGTAAACAAAACCTCCTGAAGGTTTACTGCCCCTTTGGCCTATCCCCTCCCTCCCCCACTCTGAGTAGACAAGAAACCTTTCCTTCTATTTGCATAAACACAGAAGAATGTTTTTCAACTCCTGAGATCCATCCGTTCATTTAAGAAATGGTAACTACTGCGTTGTCGCAGTCAATCTTATTTATCTATTACAGGCCATAAACCAGACAGATATGACATGGTATCGGCCTGAAATTCAAAATCCACTGATTTGGAAAACAGTACTTTACTGTGTAGAGAAAATATTTAAACATTTTGTAGAACTATGTGCTAATCTGTGATTAAGTTATTAAAAATTCTTGCTTGGTAATACTGACTCACTGCATGGTAGATTGTAGCAAAAGATTTATTTATGCAATGTGTTCAGTGTGCTAAAAGCAAATTGACTTGTAATTAATGTTGAATGCTAGTATCTCAGGGCTTTGAATTATAAAAGCAGTGTTCAGCTGCTGACCTCCTGACAAGCTGCTTGTGAAAAGCCTGGAAACCCCTACCCCACCTACCCCTGCTGTTTACTCGCCTGGCTTGATTTATTTGGTTGTTTCTTGTTCCAGCTGCAGATGTAACATTTAATTAACATGCTACCAGGACGCGACGTGTGATGTCGAGTTTAACAGACCAAATGCAGTTTGCACTTTGCGGATGGCTTCTGAGGTGAAAGTGTCAGTTAAAGATTGTGTCAGTCAAGTAACGTTTGCTACAATCTCTGAAGAAAATTATGTCTTGTACCTGAAAGTTAAATGTTCTCATTGTTTAGTTAAAGGTAAATGGTTACTGTACTTTTAGTACAATAAAATGATTTACAGCACAACCATCTACAGGAGGAACAGCTAAATGAAGTTTGAGAATGGATCAGAAATGGCTTGCTAACGGTGCACAGCGGTATGGATAAAGCTGTGTGGGAGCTTGTATTTCTGCTGCAGTAGGTATGTTAACCAGGGCATTGGCGATGTTTGTTTTATGTTGAGATTTCATTGCAGTTGTTCAATACCACATGATAATGATCAACTTTAGAATAATACAGCACACAAGGAGACATTTGGCCCATTGAGTCTGTGTCAGCTCTTTGGAAGAGCAATCCAGTTAGACCCACGCCTCAGCTCTTTCCCTATATCCCTGCAACTTGTTCTCCTTCATGAATTTATCCATTTCCTTTCTAGGGCTACTATGGAATCTGTATCCACCACCCTACCAAGCAATGCATTCCTAATGCTAACCATTGTGTTCTGTTTAAAAAACATTCAAGTCATCTCTGGTTCTTTTGCCAATCATCTTAAATCTGTACCCTCTGATTATTGACCCTAAAGCCATTAGGAATAGTTTTCCTTGATTTACTTTATCTAAACCTTTCACGATTTTAACCATCCTGTTGAGGTCAAATCTCATCGAATCCCCTCTTAACCTTCACTTTTCTAAAGAGAAGTTTCTCTAGTTTATGTCCATACAACTGTAGTCTTATATTTTCCAAGGGTGAAAAATTGGAGACAAGAACATAACAAATTTGCGGTATGCTGATGACGCAGCGCTACTTGCACAATCAGAAGTGGCCCTACAATATATAGTAGATCAAGTGAAATCTGGAAGTTTAGAATATGGATTGAGTATGAACACCAAAAAGATAAAAACAATGGTAGTTTGAAGGAATACAGTAGAAGAAACTAAACTGAAGATTGAAATAAAAACAAGAAGTGCTGGGAAAACTCAGCAGGTCTGGCAGCATCTCTGGAGGGAGAAACAAGAGTTAATGTGTTGAGTCCAATATTACTTCTTCAGAACCAAAGGAATGAAAATTGAAGTGGATGGTGCCACACAATAACAAGTGGATAAGTTTAATCTACTTAGGACAAATCATAACAGATGTGATGCTGAAGTCAGAAGAAGGATAGAGATAGCCAGAAATAATTTTGTGAAGTGAAAGATGTGTTAACAGCAAGAAAACTCAAGCTGTTAACAATGAAAAAACATTGAGATGTTACATTCTATCCACTTTCCTGTATGTTCATAAATCTGGACAATTGGGTAAGATCTGTGGCAGAAAATAGAAGCCCTTGAAATGTGGATGCTAAGACGTATGCTTAAAATTCCACATCCAGTCCATAAGACCAATGAAGAGGTGCTTGAAATTGCAAGACAAAAGGAAATCTAAAAAGTGACATCCAGAAAATAAAATGGCAGTATTTTGGCCATTTGATCAGAGTTGAAGCGCTACAAATATTTCTACTAGAGGGCAAAGTGGAGGGCAGCAGACAGAGGAGTTGGCCTGGGTATAATTGGATGACGGACGACATAGCGGTTGCAGATGAGCTACAGTGGATGTGTGAGGATGGCGCAAGACAGACAAGGGTGACATACTATGACAGCAGATCTCCTGGTCGGAGTAGCTACTAGCATGACCAGAGGTAGTCCCTCATCCCTGAAATCATTCTAGTAAATCTCTTCCATTCCCTCTGTACGCTCTCCAAAGCATTAATTTTCTTCTTAAAGTGTAAAGTGTGGTACCCAGACTCAGATACCCAACTCCAGTTGGAGTTGAACTACTATTTTATATAAGTTTAGTATAATTTCCTGGCTTTTGTACTTTTATGCTACGAGTCCTGTCACCAAAAATTTGTGCAGAAGTATCCTCCAGCTCCCCCTCTGTTCCTTCACACCATGTAAAATGTTGTTATTTAGCTTATATTGTCTTTCCTCATTCCTCCTATCAAAGTGTATCACCTCATATTTTCTGCACTGAACTTTGTCTGTTCACCCATTCCATTAGCCACCTCTTCAAGTCTATTACTATCTTCCTCGTCATTTACTGAACTCAAATTTAATCATCTGCTGATCCCAGAATTGCCCTGTACCACAAGGAATCTCAGCATTTCAGACAAAGCAGCCTCCATACTGCGGTTGAACCTGCAACCTTGGCGTTATTAGCACTGTGTTCTAACCAATTGAGCCAACAAATTTGGCATTACCAATGTCACTTTGTTTGGAGAATAATACAATTAATGACATGAACGCTTCAAAGGGAGTATTGAGCTTTTGTCCTTCCAACTGGTAATGCCCATAAGTGTTTTGGCACAACATAACAATGGGATCATATGCTAAGCTTAAATATAGAAGACTCTTCAGCCCATTTTATGCTGTTCTCAGTATACAAACCTCATGTTCTTGTTACAATATCAGCTGTTTCAATGATCTAGAATACACTACCTGAAAGAAGAGGGGTATAAGCAGACTCGGTAATAACTTTAAAAAGGAATTGGTTAAATATTTGAAGGGCCATTGGGGAAGGGTAGGGCAGGACAGTGGAACTACTTGAATAACTGGCACACACATGATGCGCTGAATGACCACTTCCAGTTTTCTACAATTCTATTCAATGATTTTCTTTTTCTCAGCCTGCATTCCTGCCCAAGTGATCCAGCAGTTAATCACTCTATGGGTTTTGATTATTGCAATTAATTTACCTTTCACAACCTTGAACTTTACGGTCACTTTAAAATCTATTCTCAGGATATGGTTGACACCAGCAAGGCTATCTCCTTTGCCTAACCTGAGTTGCCATGAGAAGGTTTGTTGTCTTGTGATTGCGTTTACAATGAAGTAATTTGCCTGACCACTTAAGAGGACATCAGACGCCGACTTTGTCATATGGATTAGTGACACTTGTAGACCAGATTACCAGACCTAATTGAGTTGGCAGGTTTCCTTAGATAAACTATATCACTGATGGACTTTGGTATACATCAAAAATACACTTTTATGACAATGTAAGAATTTTGATTGCCATTCTTTCCTAGTGTTCAACCAATTCAGTTTTTCAACATGCGCCATGGTGAGATTTGAATTCACAATCCCTCTAGATTGATAGCCCATTGCCATAACCACGTTGTTATTATTATATCTGTTGCATTCTGCTACTCTGGAATATGGACAATTAGTCTTGGATGCAGCCTTTCCTGTCTGTTCAGTAAGTTAAATAGTATTTAAAGGCAACATTGAACTTGTATTTAGCCCTATTTTTCTGTTTCTCTTTCCCCACTCCCTCAAAAACAAAGCTGAAAAATCTCTACCTGGAGCAACCTGGCTGTTTCTAAGCTATTTTAGATCAGATTAACCTTGACTGTGCATTGTGGTATTGTCACTGGACTCATAACCCAGGAGACCCAGATGCAGGAACTCACCAAGGCTCCTTAGACAATGCCTTCCAAATCCACCAAATCATCAGAAGGAAAAGGGCAACAGATATATGGGAACACTATCACCTGGAAGCTCCCCTCCAAGCCACTCACCATCCTGACTTGGCAATATATCGCTGTTCCCTCACTGTCGCTGGGTCAAAATCCTTGAAGTCCCTCCCTAACAGCACTGTGGGTGTACTTACACCACATGGACTGCAGCAGTTCAAGAAGGCAGCTCACCACCACCTTCTCAAGGGCAGTTAGAGATGGACAATAAATGCTGGCCCAATCAGCGAAGTCCACATCACTTGAATGAATTTTTAAACAAACCGCTAAAAAGTCAATTAAAAGGAAAGAAACTGGATGGACCATTCGGCATCAACCTAGACACCGGAAATGACAATGGCAAACCGTGCCCTATCGACCCTGCAAAGTCCCCCTTACTAACCTCTGGGGGCTTGTGCCAAAATTGGGAGAGCTATCTCACAGACTAGCCAAGCAACACCCTTACATAGTTATACTCACGGAATTATACCTTACAGATCATTTCTCAGACAATGTCATTACCATCCCTGGGTATGTCCTGTCCCTACGGCAGGATAGACCCAGCAGAGGTGGCGGCACAGTGGTATGCAGTTGGGAGGGAGTTGCCCTGGGAGTCCTCAACATTGACCTCAGACCCCATGAAGTCTAATGGCATCAAGTGAAACATGGGCATGGAAGCCTCCTACTGATTACCACGTACCGCCCTCCCTCAGCTGATGAATCAGTGCTTCTCCATGTTGAACACCAGTTGGAGGAAGCACTGAGGGTGGCAAGGGTGCAGAATGTACTCTGGGTAAAGGATTTCAATGTCCATCACCAGAGTGGCTCGGTAGCACCACTACTGACCGAGCTCATCGAGCCTTAAAGAATATAGCTGCTAGATGGGGTCTCCGGCAGGTGGTGAGGGAACAACATGAGGGAAGGACATACTTGACCTCGTCCTCACCAACTGGCCTGCTGCAGATGCATCTGTCCATGACAGTATCGGTTGGAGTGACCACCGCACAGTCCTTGTGGAGATGACGTCATACCTAGACACTGAGAACACCCTCCATTGTGTTGTGTGGCATGACCACCATGCTAAATGGGTTAGATTTTGAACAAATCTGGCAACTCAAGACTGGGCATCTAACAGGTGCTGTGGGCCATTAGCAGCAGCAGAATTGTACTCGAACATAATTTGTAACCTCATGGCCTGGCATATCTCTCACTCTACCATTACCATCAAGCCAGGGTTCAATGAAGAGTGCTGGAGGGCATGCCAGGACCAGCACCAGGCATATCTAAAAATGAGATGTCAACACACCTCAATGAGGTCCCACAATTAGCACTGTGGGTGTACCTACACCACATGGACTGCAGTGGTTCAAGGAGGCAGCTCACCACCACCTTCTCAAGGGCAGCTAGTGATGAGCAATAAATGCTGGCCCGGCCAGCGAAGCCCACATCCATTGAATGAATAATACATTTAAAAAAAACCTGGTGAATCTACATTACAGGACTACTTGCATGCTAAACAGCATGAGCAGCTAGTGATAGACAAAGTTAAGCAATTCCACAACCAATGGATCAGATCTAAGCTCTGCAGCCCTACCATAGCCAGTCATGAATGGTGGTGGAAATTTAAACGACTCACTGTACAAGGTGGCTCCACAAATATCCCCACCCTCAAGGATGGAGGAGCCCAGCGTATCAGTGCAAAAGATAAGGCTGAAGTATTTGCATTTCAGCCAGAAGTGCCAAGTGGATGATCCATCTTGGCCTCCTCCGGAAGTCCCCAGCATCACAGGTGCTAATCTTCAGCCAATTCGATTCACTCCACGTGACATCAAGAAATGACTGAAGGCACTGGATACTGCAAAGGCTATATAAGGGGCCCTTACAATATTCCTGCAATAATACTGAAGGCTTGTGCTCCAGAACTTGCCCCGCCCCTAGCCAAGCTGTTCCAGTACAGCTACAACACTGGCATCTACCCAGCTATGTGGAAAATTGCCCAGGTATGTCCTGTACACAAAAAGCAGGACAAATCCAACCCGGCCAATTTCCGCCCCATCTGCCTACTCTCGATCACCAGTAAAGTGATGGAAGGGGTCATCAACAGTGCTATCGAGTGGCACTTGCTTGCCAATAACCTGCTCACTGATGCTCAGTTTGGGTTCTACCAGGGTCACTCAGCTACTGATCTCATTACAGCCTTGGTTCAAATATGGACAAAAGAGCTGAATACCCGAGGTGAGGTGAGAGTGACTGCCTTTGACATCAAGGCAGCATTTGACTGAGTGTAGCATCAAGGAGCCCTAACAAAACTGGAGTCAATGGGAATTGGGGAAAACCCTCCATTGGTTGGAGTCATACCTAAAACAAAGGAAAGATGGTTGTGGTTATTGGAGGTCAATCATCTCAGTTCCAGAACATTATTGCAGGAGTTCCTCAGTGTAGGCCCAATCATCTTCAGCTGTTCCTTCATAAGGTCAGAAGTGGAAATGTTTGCTGATGATTGCACAATGTTCAGCACCATTTGCGAACCCTCAGTGCATGAAGCAGTCCTTGTCCAACTGCAGCAAAACTTGGACAATATCCAGGCTTTGGCTGACAAGTGGCAAGTAACATTCGCGCCACACAAGCATCAGGCGATGACCATCTCTAACAAGAGAGAATCTAAACATCGCCCCATGACATTCAGTGGCATTGCCATCGCTGAATTCCCCCACTATCAACATCCTGGAAGGGAGGAGGTCGGGGGGGGAGTTACCATTGACCAGCAGTTGAACTGGACTAGCCATATAAATACTGTGGCTACAAGAGCAGGTCAGGGGCTGGGAATCCTGTGGCAAGTAACACACCTCATGACTCCCCAAAGCCTGTCCACAATCTAAAAGACACAAAACGCCTGCGTCCTGTAAATGAATTTTAAAAATCATCAACAACAAAAACAAAAATACCTGGAAAAACTCAGCAGGTCTACAGAGAGGAATACAGTTAACGTTTCGAGTCCGTATGACTCATCACACTGTTTAGAATTATTAATTTAGTGTGGCACTTATTGCTTGGAATTTTATTCTTTTACTTTCATATACATTGCACTTTAAGCCACTATTTCACCCTTGTCGAAAAAAGGAAAGAATCAACTCCTCCCCATGGTTATCAGCTGCAAAGGCAGAAAATAGAGAAGCAAGAAATTCTGAGGTTGAGAGACTTTGGCGATAGATTATTAAAACAATGCCCCAGAAAGATGAAGGACTCTAGCAATGTTGATACTGTACTTCTCAAAGGTTACCCTCTAGTTCTGCTTTAGTTGTGCCCACGTACAGAACAAGATTGAACAAGATTGCTACATTCAGTGTCAACCACCTGTCCTAGTGTGTTATGCAATTGAGATAATTGAGCTCTTCGTCACTCAGAACCTTAAAAGCTAAATGAAACAGTCAAAGCCTTGACTCTTACAATATCTGTAATTGGAACAACAGAGGAATAGATTAATCATGTGCTGTCTGTTTTAGATATTGGGTCAGAGCAGCCAAAATCCAGTCTCTGAAGCGCTTTCTTTCATTATGAATTAGTGACAGATAGAATGAAATCGAAAACTTTGCACCGAAGATGCACCACAGTATAACTCTCTTGAATGTGCGTCCCACTCATTGCTTTATCCCTCTCTATGCCCATTGATTTTTTTTCCCACCTTGATCCATTCTGCCATCATTTTTAATTTTAAATAGTTGCCCTTTGTGGATGTAACTATTGGTAAAGAGTGGTTAACTCCTGTTGTGATTTTACCTTGGTTATTTTCTTGTTCAGAGCTGGTACTTTTCATATGTCTCAGCATATAAAAATTATCTCAGATGCTGGGAGATTTTTGTTATATGCCTTAGGAAGAAAATGACCATTGCTGGAAAATTAAATTGTGAAGTTTATGAATGATTTGCACCATGGTTCCTTGTCTGTTTTAAATACTGGCAATCTTTGTCTTATAGTAAGCTCACAGTTTTGCTAAGTGACTCGAAAATTCCCAGTTAACATGCCAGTTCTGAATTCTTCTGAGTTGACATGTAAAGCTAACAATTTTTTTGTTCAAAGATGTTCAAAGGCTTTTATGTGAAGAGGTACTGCAGTTAAATTAAATAGTATTGTAGTTCAGCAATAATAAGTTGCCAGCCAGTCCCATTCTCAGCTTGGCGATGCTGCTATTAGCTATCTCTGATCGAAGCCCATTATAGCATACATAACTAAATTTGATTCCAACCAAGCAGAGGAGAAGAAGACTGCGTTCTGGCTGTTCTGTCACATAGCTGAAAAGAACACTTTCGTTCCTCCAAATCTAATTTAAAAAAAAACTAAAAAGCCACCATGCTAAAATCTCAGATGATGAGGGTATAAATCCCTCCTGTGAAGAAGTCCTTCCAACCAGTACTGTTCCTCTGCCAGCTGCTCCAAGGCTTGCAACAATGGCCTGGTAATAACTTTCTCCATCTGCATACTACCTTTCCTGGCTTCCTTTATATGCATTAGTGCTGTAAAGCGGGACAATCTAATCTGCAGTCCTCTGGGCTTTGGCAGTTCACCACATGAGGCTCGGACAGCTGAGTCCTGTTACAGTTACTTTACTGTTCTATGACTTGTCCTGCCTGAATTTTGTGAAGCTGAAGTTTTGCCAAGGGCAATTCTTAGCATTGTAGCTTCTTCATGGGATAAATCCCAAGTCCAAAAACGGCAACCTATTAGTTTTCTGCAACCTGTGGTGTTTGTAAATTAATGGCTTCAAGCTCTATATGTGGTTCCTGATGTACCTATGATGCCAGTGTGACTAAAAGTTTTCACACCCTAGTATGGTGAGGTTGGTGCAACCCTGGCATCTGGTGGTCCCACTCTGATCGGAATTCTTCTTCCTCCACCCCCCACTCTGCCCCCAGCATAATAATTGGATTTATATGTAAAGCAAATGCTATTGCAGTGAGAAATCCTCCAACAAAATGCAACCTGGTGCATCAAACAATTTAGTTTGGAGTGATGTGGTCATTGCAGTGACACCATGGAAATAGTTGGCTTTCTTCCAGTGACATTTCACTTTCTGTACCTGACTTCCAATTTGAGCTGCTACAGTAACTGAACTATGTGGCTTTACTGGTTTTTAATCTTGTTTTTAATGCCACCCCCATCCCACAAAAATCCTTTGCCTCCCTTGCAACCTCCCCCCACCTACAAAAAGCCATTTAACATTAATGACTTGTGGTTATTTGAACTTCACCATCCTGACTTGGAAATATATTGCCGCTCCTTTGCTGTCACTGGGTCAAAATCCTGGAACTCCCTCCTTAACAGCACTGTGGATATACCAACACCACATGGACTGCAGCGGTTCAAGAAGGCAGCTCACCATCACCATCTCAAGAGCAATTAGGGATGGGTAATAGATGCTGGCCTAGCCAGCGACGCTCACGTTCCATAAATGAATTTTTAAAAACTGCAAACTGATTAGTTTCCCAAGGAGTTGCTATACTATCTTTCCTGTAATTATTTTCAGATTGGATTTTTTTTTACTGCACATTTAGTTATTTGGAACAAAGTACTGGTGGAGTTGCTTTGTATAGTACTCTACTTTAAGGCTGGTTCTGATTTAATGGTTACTGTTTAAATTTTAGTTACCTGGCAGGCAACCAGCACTGTTTCACTGCACAACTGAACCCCATTGATTTTAAGACTCCTTAATGTTGCCCTAATGTTCTAAAGAGTTTCACGCGACAAAGTTTAAAATTGCGATCCTGGGTAGTAGGCTCGTGACTTAAAGGTTGCATTTGCTTTCCAGCCACAATTGAAGGGTCGGGTTCTGTCATGGCATGTCTCCAAAATCCATTACTTGGAATTGTAGTGAGGTTTGCCAAATTGCCTGGTGTATCTTAGTGGCAGCAGAATAATGACTTGGTCCTCTTGAGGCAACCACTGCCCATCAAGCAGTCTCTGGCTTGAAGAACTGTGTTGGCCTTAACTGGATAACATGTGGAGCTGAAAACTAACAGGGATGAGGTTGTGAAAAGGTTTAGATCTTTACTTGGTAGGTTAGACAGTGCATGGTGAACCACACCATGGATAACCAGGCTTTACATAAATAAAGTTCCTATATTTGTCACGAATGTGAAGTGATAAGTTAGCCACACCCACAATAAAACTAAATGGCTCCAATTTGAAACAAAACCAGTACACTGTTTGAGCACACCTTTCAACAACAACTTTCCAAATCTTTTCAGTAACCTCATTCACCACTCCTAAACACAGGCTCCTCCTCCCACCCTCTTGCCATAACAGTGTAACCTTTGTCTTATTGTGAGCAATGTTATAAAAAATAGTGTACTGTGATCTAAGTTTGGGCACATGTTTAATACTGTGTAATATATTATATTGCTGAACTTTTAAACAAGCACCAAGAAACAGCTTGTTTGGTAGTGAGAAGAGCATTCCCTTTCAGTTCCTTCATGCACATATGGGCTCTCTGATACTGTGTACTGTCCTTGAGATGGCTTTACTGGGGAAGAGACCATTGGTCATCTCCTTCAGGAATGTGCGTTTGCAAAGAATGCTTGGAAAGAGATCCAGTGGTTGTCTGTGACTCTGTGGTTGTTGTTGAGGTTCATCCCAAGCAGCCCCTTAACACAGGACTCTTTGCTGTACCGAAGTGCACACCGAGACAAACATCAGCTCGGTTAAAGGCTCTCTTTGGCCTGCCCAAAACTAATTGGCCTTCCAGCTCAAGGAGCTATCCACGATTGAATGTTGCAGACTAGTGCATTCTGTGGTCCAGTACGATGTGTGTTCTTGGGGCAGCCATTACAAAGTCTCAGTTGGCATAGGTCACCGTTTAGGGCCTCCTGCCATTGTACACCAAGGGGCTGAAACCAGTTTAAAACCAATCAGGCTGTATGTATGAGGAAAGTTTTAATGTACTGCAAATGTAGCTCCAGTCTGCATTGTAAGTGGAGTGAGGCACCTTAGAGAGCCCTGTGCTATGTTTGATCTGCATTGTAATGTGAACTACCACATTTGAATTGTACTGTAATTATCTTTATAAATTTTAGGAACAAAGTATATTTCTGGGTAAAAAATACATGACATGAATTTTCCCTTTGAACTGTGGGAAAGCGCCTCGTGCAACAGCTCTTTTTCTCCACCTTCCTAACTGCTTGCTCTCTATGGAGGCATGTTCTGAGCTGCAACCTTTGATAATGTCTTTTGATGGTAGCTGTTCGAACTCCTGATTGCACTCAGTTTTTGTTACTCTCAATCCTTCAGTAACCAGTCTTTTCCTAGTCTACAAAAGTTATTGAAAAATGTGTTCAGTTTTCAATGAAATTTCTTGAAGAGTCAGAGAAGCATCTTAGTGAGCTGGAGAGGATTTGTGTCAGTAACAGCCTACCATGACATTAGACAAAGCGGGTCCAATCGTTCATCTTTGGCATTGGATTGATGTAAGTTCACGGATTTAAGAACTATATTGAACGTTATGAACCTTTCACTTCAACACCAAAGAGCGAATGCCTCAATCATGATCCCTGTTCTGTAGTACCTGCAGCTTTTGTGTTCCAACATTGCGTGACTTTTCGAGTGATAGCCACTTCAAATTTGCCAGAAGGCTTGAATTGCTTAATAGGATAATAATAACAAAGTCTTAAGGCAGTGGCATAGTGGTGTTGTCACTGACTAGGATTCCAGAGACCTGGGGTAATGCTCTGGGGACCTGGGAATCCCACCACGGCTGATGATGGAATTTGAATCCAATAAAAAAATCTGGAATTAAAAGTCTGATGATGACCATGAAACCACTGCTGATTGTTGTAAAAATCCATCTGGTTCTCTAATGTCCTTTATGGAGGGAAATCTGCTGTCCTTACCTGGTCTGGCCTACATGTAATTCCAGACCCTCAGCAATGTGGTTGATTCCTAAATGCCCCCTGAACAAAGGCAAATAGGGATGGGCAATGAATGCTGGCCTGGCCAGTGACGCCCACATCCTATGAACAAATAAAAAAAAGCTTAGCACATTGAGCTTCTAGTCAGTACAAATACCAGAGAGTGTGAAACAGAATCACTGGCAGAGATATATATTGCACCAACACACACAGCTGGGCTGCGGGTGTTGGAGGTCACTTAGGGTGTTCAACACGCACTGCTTCTAATCATCAACCCCCCCCCCTTAAGCCTGAGGGTTCTGCAGGTGCTGGATACTAGAATTGATGCTGACTGAAGTGTTGATGTTTTGAGCTGATGAGATTTGCCATTAGCACAGTTTTCAGTATCAGCTGATACAGTGACCTCCAGTTGAGTGCAGAAGGAAGTTCTATTGTCAATACAGAATGAACACTTCCCAGCAGTCTTTCAGAGATCCCTATAGAAATAGGACTTATCTTGCCAGTTGTTGGTGGATAGAGACTCACTTCGGGACATGAAAACCTTTGAGAATAACTACTTGGAAAACTAAATCCTTGTTCTCCCCCTCCATGGATTAGTGGGTCACTGCCTGAGTACTGAGACATAGAAAACAGGATAGTCCCAGGTTTCATTCTAGTTTCACCAGTGGTAAGCATTGAGGTCTATCATAATTATTCTTTGTGGAAACTTGCTGCCCTGCAGGATGGGAAGCCAATATACTTGTTCAAAAGAGTCTAATTCCGCTCTTGATGCCAGAGTAAACTCTGCCAACATTACCTCATTCCACAAAACCTTTGTGTCACATGATTTCTATGAATTAGCTTTGAGGTTTCCATTCTCAAGTTGCACATTTTATGCCCAAAACTTATGTTGGTAATTTTACCCTGCGCTTTAAAATATGAAAAAAGAAAAGGCCCATTAAACTGTCCCTTCTCCTGTACTATATACTCAATCATGGACAATCACCCATCTAAACCTATGAGGGAAAGTCTAACTGCAATTCCAGCCCACTATCATCCGAAAGATAATCTAGTAAAGATACAGAACATTTACCTACTCCACCAACCCACCACCGGAATCATCCGATCCTGTTGACAGCAGGAGTATGGTGGGCCTGGGCGGACAATATGGTGAGAAGGCCAAAAATCAGTTTTATGCCTTTGGGAAACCAGTTTGCAATTGTCCGCTCCACGATCAATGGCAGGCCATGTTTCAGGAACCTAATTTCAATACTTTGGCATCTCATTATAAGCCCTGCTCGTCATCCCCCCATGCTGGATCATCTGGGCATGTAGGTGTGATTGCACGCTGGTATGTTTCACAACTGTACGTAAGTGATGTGCACCTGGCGAGCTACACTTCACTTGAGACTTTGAGGTTTGTTTGCCTACCTTGCTTCAGGCAGCACTTGCATCTATCAGTACCAGGCTTTGCAGGCAGCCCCACATCACTTTTAGGGGGGCTCACAGGCAGGTCACTACCTACCAGACCAGCTATAAGGCAGGGGTGGCCTTTCAATGGCTGCAGGGCTACGGCTTGCTTGGAGAAGGGGGCCAGGTGGCCTCAGGCAAGGAAAGAGTCTGCAGGGAAAGGGTTGTACTGGGGAAGGGGGGTATCCTAGGGTGTGTGGGTGCACATGTTGATCTGTGCAAGTAGCTCAAGATGGTGAGGGCTGAGGAGGCAGTCTCTAGAGGAGATGAGGCCAGATGGAGATATGAGGGTATTTGTGAGAGAGTGAGTGGTGATGTCCTTTGAGCTGGCAGTGTGTGAGATGCCAGTGAATGCATTTATGATGGCCTTTTGTATGTGTGAATTTAAAGTGATAAGATGGTTGCCCTACCCTGGTGGCAAGGATGAGATCATTTATCTGTTTACTGCACTGGATGGCCGACCTCTTGTATGCAGCATTGGCACTGACCACCTCTGCCCCCACCTCCTCAGCCAGAGTAGTGAGACTGATGTGCTTCCTGTAGCCAGAGCGGGGTTAGAGAACATTGCAGTGGGCCTCCACAGCGTCCAGAAGGCGTCCCAGGGATATGTCACGGGGGACAGCTGCACTCTTCTTGGCTTTTGGGGTCATGTCTTCACCAGAGCAGTCCTAGGCTGCAAGCATCGAGAAGTGCGTGTGCAGCTACAGTTTAAATATGGCGCCTGGGTGTGAAGAGTGGCAAGCTAACAGCTTGGTGGAAAGATCGGAGGCTGCCCACCAGCAAAATGGCTTGCTTCCTGTGGCTACATAATTAATCAGGCGGGAAGAGAACGTGATATGGCGTGAAAATCCGCCATTGCAGCCAGTGGATAAAACACCTCTTTTCATGCCCGTTACTGTACTTAGGGCAGAATTGTCCCAGATTTGCACTCTGAAGCTTTGTCTTGCTGCTCTCCACAGGATGCAGCACAGTTCCAACCATCTCATTCTGTAGCTATCCTCATAAATTCCAATCCCATATTCCACTGGATACTTATTTATCTGGCTCCTTTGTGGAAGGATTATTCAATACAATGTTAAATTATTACAACAGCTTATATTTATATAGCATCTTTAACATAATAAAACATCTCGAAGCACTTCACAGGAGCGTTGTAAAGCATAATTAGACACCCAGCTACATAAAACGATGTTAGGGCAGAAGGCTAAAAGCCTGGTCACGTAGGGAGGGAATTTCGAAAGACTTTTAAAGGAAGAAAGAGAAGTAGATAGGCTGAGAGGTTTTGGGAGAGAATTCTAGAGCTTAGGGCCAAGGCAGCTGAGACACGCCATGGTGGAGCAATCAAAATCAGGGCTGCTCAAGAGGCCATAATTAAAAGCACAGATACCAGAGGGTTGTGGCCTGAAGGAAATTATGGAGATAGGGGGTGAGGCCGTGAGTGGATTTGAAACAAGCATGAGAATTTTAAAATAAAGGTGTTGCTTGACTGGAAGCCAGTGTAGGTCGGTGAACACAGGGGAAATGGGTGAACAGCACTTGCTACGAGTAAGGGCACGGATGGCAGCACTTTGGATGCCTTCAAGATTGTGGAGGGTAGAATGTGGGAAAATAGCCTGGAGTGCACTGGAATAGTCAAGTCTCGAGGTAACAGAGGCAAAAATGTTTCAGCAGCAAATGTGCTGGGGTTACCTGTCTCACAGATCAACTTAATTGATTGGGGCCGGCTTATCATTAGTATTGATTTATGATTTTCTATTGATCCTTTCTTGCAACTCTGCCATCAGAATGGTGTATTAAATGGAAACAGCTTCCGCATAGGCAGAATTGAGGGGAAGTCACCCCAGCTCACACTGAAAAGTTGCTTATAGACCATTATAAAGGCTTTGCAACAAGTTACTTTTTCGCATCCTTGTGCAAAGAAAAATGGTGCTGGTGGATTGTGTTGTGTTGCAGCAATCAACAGGGTCAGATTATTCTATTATACATGGGTTATCCAATGTTCAATATATTAAACTTAGGGGCCTGCAGGATTCAAAATCAATTATAACGGTTGTCAAAACGCAAACTCTAGGTATAAATTCATGAAGCTTTCTGACGCATGTACCGTTGAGCTGTTCCTGCAGTAGTTACTGAGCAAAATTACTCCAGGCCTTGCCCAGAAGAAAAAATGGAAATGTGTTTTTTTAAATCTGGCAATATTCGGAGCGTTGAATAAAAGAATGTTTCACCAGAAAGCTTAATAATGAAGAGGTGAAGTGTGATGTCAGTAGCAGGAAAATGAAAGTAAAAATGGCTTGAAAATTGAAATGAAGAGGGTTTGCAAATGTGCAAATTTACTTAACCTGATGACCATGCTGTGATAAGTTGAGACAGACCAAAGGAACAGGATCACAATTTATAATGAATAATAATAACAGCTTGAT
This sequence comes from Carcharodon carcharias, assembly GCF_017639515.1. Lineage (NCBI taxonomy): Eukaryota > Metazoa > Chordata > Chondrichthyes > Lamniformes > Lamnidae > Carcharodon > Carcharodon carcharias. Next base: position 186,314,146 of record NC_054470.1, read on the forward strand.
GGATTTGTACAGGATTGCAGTGAGGTGTGCTCTAGAGTGAATTTCCCTGTTTTGTCTTGTTAAAGGATTGGTGAACTCCCCCTCTGGACTTTCAGATGACATTTCACACAGTTCCACACAGAAGACTACTAACCAGACTAAAAACCATGGGAACAGAGCATGGGATTGGTTTATAAATTGTTCAAATTATTGTTTAGCTGCCACAAGCGTTGTTGTCAGGCGTAGGGACTGGTTTAACGAGCCAAACCATTAAGTAATCTACATTAGTTTGTGAAAAGTCTCTAATTCTTCTGGAGGGTGTTAGGTGGAGGAATTTTCATTTTGGGTAACTATTATTTTTTATGGCTTGATAAGTATAATGAGCACACAATATATAATCTTTGTATCACACTTCTAATTATGCAGTCCTCTCAGTCATGTAAAAAATGTAAATCTTACCTTGGGGAAATGAAATGAACAAAACTAAGAAATGAATAATGGTTGTTCAGTATAATTTGCCAGCACAGTGTTTAAGTAATTTGGAGCATACATGAAATTCATTAAACATGGTTCTATACACAGCAATGACCGGCGTCCTAGGTACTATTGACCCTTCATTAAGGGGAACTAAAACTGTTAAAAACATTTTCAAGAGATTAAGTGGTATTAATCAGAACATTATGCACAATGGGAGACCTGCCTGGAATGCACAGCAAATTCAAATGTATTGATTTCAAAATTTGTCCAGGTCAGGTTCAAAAAAAGGTATTCTTTCTAAATTAACTGTCTTAGCTTTTCTCAGTGCTTTAGAAAGGTATTTGATTTGCACAGTGCTTATGTACATTACCAGGTTTTTAAAACATAAAATTGCTATGACACACTCAGTGAAAAGCCTTTGGTTCAAAAGGCAGTGTAAATTAACCCTGCACTGGCCTGTAATTTGAATTCAAAAGCCCAGCTCTGTAAATTTTGAATGCTTTTCTTTATATTTTGTTCCTAATGACACTTTAAAAATGTAAAATTGTGCACTTTTGCAGGAAGAATAAGGAGACCACATACACCTTAGAAAGTATAAGTTTAAACAAGGTTGAGGAACTTGGGCATCTAGGGGTATGGATTCACGAATCATTAAAAGTAACAATGCAGGTTAAGGCCATTGGGAACACAAAGCACTAGGGTTCACTTATGGAGAAATGGGACTGAAAAGAGAAGTTATGTTCTATTTGTATAGACCATTGGCTGGACCACAGACTATTGCGCACACTTCTGGCCCCAATATTACAAAAGGTTATAGGGGCAACAGTGAATGTGCAGCAAAGATTCACAAGGATCATTTGAGAGTCAAAGAATCCAGAGAGGTGAATACTGTCCGAAAAGATTGAACAGACTGGAGGCTCTTTTTTTCAGAAAAGAGAAGACTGAGGGGTTAACTGTTGAGGGCTTGAAATTTATGAAGATGTTTAGTAGGGTAGATATAGAGAAGATGTTTCTACTTGTGGGGAGAACTTGAGGGCATAAATACAAGATAGTCACGAATAAATCCAATAACAAATTCAGGAGAAACATCTTTATTCAGATTGGTTAGAATGTGGAACTCACTACACAAGAAGTAGTTCAGGCGAGTAACATAGGTGCGTTTAAGAGGAAGTGAGATAAGTACATGAGGATGAAAGGAATAGAAGGATATGTTGATAGTATTAGAATAAGTAGAGGTGGGAGGAGGCTCGAGTGGAAGCATGAACATGAGCACTGACCCAAATGGCCTGTTTGCATGCTGTAAATCGTTCACAAATCTGCATTTCACAGTATGTTCTGATTGCATGTTTATTGTGTAAGTACACTTTTGTCATGGCATAAATATAATTTTGTGCGATGTTGCCTAGAATTATGATAAATCCAAGTTGCATGTATGTGTGTACATGGAAATGTATAAAAGAAGAAAACTTGAGTTTTTATGATCCAAGCATTTGGACAATTAACGAGAATTACTGTGACAGATGCCAAACGGGTACAAACTGAATCACCTGCTATTGTGGTGCCAGTTAGGAATCAAAGGAAATCGGGTGATACGCAGAATGGTTACAGATATCCAACACACCACCCATTGGCACCCGTGCCTTCAGCTGCCGGTGCCCTAAGCTCTGGAATTTCCTCTCTAAACCTCACTGCCTCTCTGCCTTGCTCTCTGTCATGTAAGGCACTGCTTAAGATCCACATCAGGCTTTTGGTCACCTGTCCTAATATCTCCTTATTTGGCTTAATGTCAAATTTCGTTAATTATTTGAACGTTTTACAACATTGAAAGTGCAATATAAATGTGAGTTGTTGTTGTTGTAAGCCAGTGCACATTCCAATTCCATTTGCATTTTCTTTCTTTATTCTTTCATGAGATGTGGGCGTCGCCTGAAAGACCAGCATTTGTTGCCTATCCCTGATTGCCCATGAACTGAGGGCAGTTAAGAGTCAATCACATTGCTGTGGGTCTGGAGTCAGTTGTAGGTCAGACCAGGTAAGGATGGCAGATTTCCTTCCCTAAAGGACATTCATGAACTAGATGTGTTTTTGTAAATATCCATGGTAGCTGTCATGGTCACCATTACTGAGACCAGCTTTATATTCCAGGTTTATTAATTGAATTCAAATTCCACCAGCTCCCCTGGTGAGATTTGAAACCATGTCCCCAGAGCAATAACGTGGGCTGCTGAATTAACAGTCCAATGACATTACCACTATATTACCATCTCCCACATTTCTTAATTTAGGTCATTCACATTAAGTTGGGTGCAATTTATTGAAATGTCGTTTTTTAAAACAGCTAAATTTAAGGGACCTGATTAGCTAACAATTTTGTGAATGTGGTTTGAAAAGGTTAGTTATTCTATTGCTTCACAAAATTTTAAGATGTTAGCTGGGTTGCTGGGTTAAAATATCAAGGGGCAAGTGTCAAGTCAACATGAATAGAGAGCAAATTTATCAGACATCAGTGTTATCTTGAATTGGTGACAGGTTAACACTGTCAGGATAGAGATCAGTGTTCCTCTCCCTGAGTCAAGAAGTTGTTAAAAAAAAGTACACAGTGTCAGTTTTTTTTAAAACACACACTCACATTGACTTTCAGATAAAATTGTATTGCTGCCCAGTGTTATTGGCTGACAAAAGTTACTTTCTCATGCCAGCAATACTGGGTTGAAAAAAGGCAGACTCAAGCGCTTTACAGTTAATGAAGCCGTTTTAAAAAAAATTTGTTCATGGGATGTGGGCGTCGCTGGCTAAGCCAGCATTTATTGCCTGTCCTTAATTGCCTTGTTCAGAGGGCATTTAAAAAGTCAACCATATCGCTGTGGGTCTGGAGTCACATGTGTAGGCCAGACCATGCAAGGCCAGCCAGATCTCCTTCCCTATAGGACATTAGTGAACCATGATGGATAGTCACTGTAATGTCAGAATCAGGGCAGCTAATTGGCTTGCAGCAGGATCTCAGTCGGCAATGTGATAACGATTGGATAATCTGTAGGTTAGTGATGTTGGTTTAGTGATAAGTTTAGCCAGGACATCAGAGAAAGCTCTGCCTCTCTTTGTCAAAGTAGTGCCATGGGATTTTGTCCGTCCACCTGAGCGTATAGTGTCGGCTGACACTCCATTGCAGTGCTAATGGAGTGCTGCACTGTCAGAAGTGCTATCTTTCTGCCTCTCAGGTGGATGTAAAACATTCCATGGTATCATTCCATGAAAAACCGAGGAGTTTCTCTTGGCTAGCATTTATCCCTCAGTCAACATCTCTAACTAGAGATTATCTTGTCATCATTGTTGTTGTATATTTGTGGGTATCTGCTGTGTGCACATTCGGCTGCTGCCTTTCCTGCATTACAACACTGACTGCACTTCAAAACAAAGCACTTTGTTGGTTGTGAAGCACTAAAATTTCTTCTGGTGGTGAAAGACACTATATAAATGCAAAGATTTCCTTTTGGACTGGCAGTACATTGTTTCTGACCTGAATAGAATACCAACAAAAGGGAGAAAAGTGAGCCTTTGCTTTCACAGTGTGATTACCTGCTGGACATGCACCAACAAACTACAAATTGTTACCTGTGTGATTTTTAACTCCATGTCTCTCAACTGTTCTCAAAAGTCCTGCCCTGTTCAGATTTTGTCTTCAAAACTGCACAAGAAGTCTCTGCCAAATGGTCAGTAAAGTTTATCTTTCGGTAACGCAGTGGCTTCCAGGGTCATGAACCACAGATTGTGTAATTATGGGGCTGCTGTATTAGGTAGAATAACAGATGGTGAGAATATAATTTTGTGGTTCAAATCATTGATACAGTGAACATTACTTTTGCAGTTCACGGTGTAATTTGATCTCCCACAGTTATGTTACAGCTTTGCAACGCATTCCCAACCGTTTGTTGTATCTGTATCCTTTAAAGGGCATGCTTGTTTGTGTATCAAATAGTGGTTCCTGTTGTGTCTGGAAGCCTGACTTTCCCACGGGGCCCCTGAGAACTTCTGTGTGAAGAAACCTAACCAGTTTGTTATTGTCAGCAGTACATTTATGATGGTAAACAGAGGTATGAAAAGCGATTTACTTCAAGACCCAAGAGGCTTGCCAATTTAATCTGCTTTGAAGGGCGTGGGGAGAAACATTTCTCTGGAGAGCTACACCAAAGCATACACTACCATTTCTCATTTTTCTTGCAAATAGTTCCTGGTAGGTGTAACATGACTTATGCGATTGTGTGGCCAGTTTAATATTTGTAGTGCCCTAGAACATGAGGTGAAAGTTGCATTGTTTTTTAAAGGTCTTTCTAAGCATCCCTGTTGAGAGATTTCTTATTAGATGTCAACTTTTTAATATGTTGATCTATCACCTGTACATTTGTTTGATTTTTTTTCTCCCTCTAATGTCATAGAAGAATCCATAGAACCATAGAACACTACAGCACAGAAAATAGGCCATTCGGCCCTTCTAGTCTGTGTCGAAATATTATTCCGCTAGTCCCATTGACCTGCACCTAGTCCATAACCCTCCAGACCTCTCCCATCCATGTATCTGTCTAATTTATTCTTAAAACTTAAGAGTGAGCCTGCATTTACCACGTCAGATGGTAGCTCGTTCCACACTCTCACCACTCTCGGAGTGAAGAAGTTCCCCCTAAACCTTTCCCCTTTTACCCTAAAGCCTTGTCCTTTCGTGTTTATTTCTCTTAATCTAAGTGGAAAGAGCCTACTTGCATTTTCTCTGTCTATACCCCTCATAATTTTGTGAACTTCTCTCATATCTTCCCTCATTCTTCTACGCTCCAAGGAATAAAGTCCTAACCTGTTTAATCTTTCCCTGTAACTCAACTCCTTAAGACCTGGCAACATCCTAGTAAATCCTCTCTGCACTCTCTCAATCTTACTGATAGCCTTCCTGTAGTTAGGCTACCAGAACTGCACACAATAGTCCAAAGTTGGCCTCACCAATGTCTTATACAACCTCACCATAACATCCCAACTCCTATACTCAATACTTTGATTTATGAAGGCCAGTATGCCAAAAGCTTTCTTTACAACTTTGTCTACCTGTGACGCCACATTCAGGGAACTATGTATCTGAACTCCCAGATCCCTTTGTTCCTCCGCACTCCTCAGTGCCCTACCATTTACTGTGTATGTCCTACCTTGGGTTGACTTTCCAAAATGTAACACCTCACACTTTTCCGCATTAAATTCCATCTGTCATTTTCTGGCCCATTTCTCCAGTTGGTCCAGATCTCTCTGCAAGCTTTGAAAGCCTTCCTCGCTGTCCACATCGCCTCCAATCTTAGTGTCATCAGCAAACTTGCTGATCCAATTCACCACATTATCCTCCAAATCATTGATATAGACAACAAACAACAATGGTCCTGAGGCACACCACTAGTCACAGACCTCCAGTCTGAGAAGCAATCATCCACTACCAGTCTCTATCTTCTCCCACACAGCCAATTTCGAATCCAGTTTACAACCTCTCCATGGATACCAAGTATCTGAACCTTCTGAACTAACCTCCCATGTGGGACCTTGTCAAAGGCCTTACTAAAGTCCTTGTAGACAACATCCACAGCCTTTCCTTCATCTACTTTCTTGGTAACCTCCTCAAAAAACTCTACAACGTTTGTTAAACACGACCTACCACACACACAGCCATGCTGACTATCCTTAATCAGCCCTTGGCTGTCCAAATAATTATATATCCGATCTCTCAGAACACCTTCCTATAATTTACCTACTACTGACGTCAGGCTCACTGGCCTGTAATTACCTGGTTTACTTTTGGAGCCTTTTTTAAACAACAGAACAACATGAGCTACCCTCCAATCCTCCGGCACCTCACCCGTGGCTAAGGACATTTTAAATATTTCTGCCAGGGCCTCTGCAATTTCTACACTAGTCTCCCTCAAGGTCCGAGGGAATATCATATCAAGCCCAGGGGATTTATCGATCTTTATTCGCAGTAAGGCAGCAAGCACCTCCTCCTCTTTGATCTCTATATGTTCCATGAAACTACTGCTTGTTTCCCTTCCTTCCTTATACACTATGCCAGTTTCCTGAGTAAATACTGATGCAAAAAAACTGTTTAAGATTTCCCCCATCTCGTGAGGCTCCACACATAGACGACCACTCTGATCTTCAAGGGCACCAATTGTGTCCCTTTTACTCTTAATATATTTGTAGAAACCCTTCGGGTTTACCTTCACATTATCTGCCAAAGCAACCTCATGTCTTCTTTTTGCCTTCCTGATTTCCTTTTTTAGTATTTTCTTACATTTTCTAATCTCTGCAAGTACCTCATTTGCTCCTTGTTGCCTATACCTGCTATACACCTTGCTCTTCTTCTTAACCAGATCACCAATACCCCTTGAAAACCAAGGTTCCCTATGCCTGTTAACTTTGCCTTTAATCCTGACAGGAACATGCAAACTCTGCACTCTCAAAATTTCGCCTTTGAATGCCTTCCACTTACTGAACACATCCTTGCCAGAAAACAACTTATGCCAATCCACTCTTCCTAGATCCTTTCTCATTTCCACAAAATTGGCTTTTCTCCAATTTAGAATCTCAACTCGAGGACCAGACCTATCCTTATCTATAATTAGCTTAAAACTAATGACATTGTGGTCACTGGATCCAAGATGTTCACCTACACATACTTCTGTCACCTGACCTGTCTGGTTCCCTAATAGGAGATGAAGTATTGCATCCTCTCTCGTTGGTACCTCTATATATTGATTTAGAAAACTTTCCTGAACACATTTGACAAACTCCAAGCCATCCAGCCCTTTTACAGTCTGGGAATCCCAGTCAATATGTGGAAAGTTAAAATCTCCAACTATCACAACTTTCTGTTTCTTACATTGTCTGCTATCTCTCTACAGATTTGCTCCTCCAATTCTCTCTGACTATTGGGCGGTCTATAAGATAACCCTATTAGTGTGGTCACACCTTTCCCATTCCTCAGCTCCACCCATATCGGTGACATAATTCCCTGATTTTTACAACCAGTAAAAACCAACCCAGAAGTTACTCCCCAAACACTATTTCAGCTGATTACACTGTTCAGATTTCTTGAGCTAGATCTTGTGTTGCGCATCACAGAAGTAAATTAATAGAGCACATTGTTGAAAGGAGGATGGACAGAGGCAGAACTTGCACTGTGACACAGAGGGGGTGGACTCGAGAAGATCCTTTTTTCACACATTGGCAGTATCGTGGATCTCTAAATGTAATATTTTCCTCCCCGCTCTTTTCTCTCTTTCTCTCTTCTCTTGCTTTGCCTCCTTCCCTCTCTCTGTTCTCCCTTCCCTTCTTGCCCTATTCTCCACCCCCTACCCCACCAAATACCCTGTCGCCCTCCTCGCTGTTAACTCATGTCTGATCTGGAGGAGTAGGCATTCTCAGCAATTTGCCCTGGGCCTCTGCTGCTCATACTATTTATAAACAACGTTGAAAAGGATGCCCTGGTTAACAACACATTGTTTAATGAGATAAAGCTATATATATGGCCAGGTGTTAAGTAAGAACAATTGACAGCGTTCAAAGAGACCTTACCCAATTAAGTGGATGTAGTTAGGTGCAGATTTTCAAATGAAGAACCCAAGATTGTAAGATTTCTAAATTTGCTGACTGGCATTGTTTCTATTGTACTGAAAGAGCCCTCTTTCCCTTTAATTAGCTCACTCAGACTGTCAGCAATTAGGACAGGAGGCCATGTGTACATGCAAAGTGATTGAGCACCACTGGATTAAGGAATTCTAGCTGAACCTTTATAAGAACTAAATGTCATTTAATATATTCAGTTGCGGGAAAACTGAAACCTATTGACATTAGCAACAGCAGAGAAGAACAGGGAGTCCAACAGAACTGTAACAGTTTGGCTGTTTTATTTTCTGCTGAGAGCTTACTATGTACAGAATGCTTGCCATGTTTGCCAACACAACTACATTGACTGTGCTTTGGCACATCCTAAAGGTATGTTAAGGTGCAAAATTAAATAAATGGATGTTCATTCTTTGACGGGGTAGAGACATGTACCTCTGGAATGGTACCCCTGCCCATTTATTGTAGAAACGAAAGAATCCTTTAGAGATTCCTCCTCACAATTTGCATCAACTAACTGTAACTCAGTTTCTCCTGATAACCATTCTTTAGCTTTTTTCACCACCTCCATTGACCAGCTTTCCCTCTAGAAAGCAGCACTCATTATTAGGAGCAAAACAGCCACAAATACTACTTAATGTTTTTTGTAAGACAGAAAATGAGTTAAGAATAACATGACTACAAAATCTTCAATCTAGGTATGATATTTTTTCTCTTCCCTCCCCCCTCACATGATTATATTCCATTTTAATCACAGTATAATTGATTGAGGTTGAGTCTTGCTTGGCAGCATAATTTAATCTCATTTGTTAATTCTGTTCTGATTTTCATAAGGTATTTTTAACCAGAGAGTGGTTTGAATGTGAATTTGCTTCCTGGAGCAAAACTGGAGCAGTTTTGGTGTATAGCATAGATGCATTTAAGAGGAAGCTAGATAAGTAAATGAGGAAGGAAGGATATGATGATCATTTGTGATGGAATACGGTGAGAAGAGGCTTATGTCGAACATAAACACCTGCATAGACTTGTTGGGCTGAACATCCTGTTGTGCTGTACATTTTACACATTAGTTGCGGGTAAATTTTTTAAAAGTCCCACAAATCTGTGCATTTGTTTGGAATGTACTATTAATTTACTTAATCCTGGAAATCCAGCCACCCTGCACATGATAGACTTAAGTATGAGCCAGATCTGCCAGTCATTCTACCACATGCTGTCTGGGAAATCTGATCTGGTTGCAGGTTAATAAGTCTGTGCCATTGCAGATACCCAGATTGCAAGCAGCGTGGCCTGAGACGAGCTGTGCTTGAAATTAATTTTCTGTTTTGCATCAAAGATTAATTAGTATTTATGTTGCTCCTAATGATGTATGCTGCTTCTGGAGGGACAGCTGATCATTGGAGGAGACAAACCAGAAAACATGTAGTGCGAGACATTGTGTAAAAATCAGTTGATGCAGTTTGTGAGGAGGAATCTCTAAAGGGTTCTGATGTTTCTGCATTACATCGGGGGTGTGTTGCCATTCAAGTCTCTATCTATTTTGTTAAATCCAGTTTACACTCTGCTTTTGTGTGAGTTCCTTTAGTTTTCTGTACGGTTGAGTGAGCATCATCAATGGCCCAGGGACACCTCCTGTGAGCTCTGCAGCTGCTCGATTTGGAGTTGGTCTTCATCACGCAGAGGTTGGCAAGGTGCTATTTGCAGTAGGTATCTTTTTCTCCTGCGGCTGTATGCAAACTGAATTGCAAGTTCGTATCTTAGGGTACTGTGTACTGCAGTGTATAACGTATACATTTGTTAAACCACCTCATGGAATGGATCACAGACATCAGGATCTGAAATTTGTAGGACTCACTATAGTGAATCTCTTTAAGCAATGGATTGTTGTCCACAGAAGCAAATTTTTTTTAGGAGGGAATTGAGCTCGGCCTTGAAAGGCTGCACCTACAAACAGCAAACTGTTTTGCATTTTAAAGGCCTCTATTTTGTCTTTATTTTGCTCCGCCTTTCTTAAAAATTGATAACTGAAGCAGGGAAAGATTGATTCACACATGCAGAGTCTAGTAATTTTCACATTGTCCGGTACAGAATAATGTGTTGCCGTTCCATCTTAAAATTGAATTAGCAAAAGCAGATGATGACCTAACGTAATTAGTTTAAAATATTGGAATTAAAGACTGAACAGGTAGCAACTGTATGAATGTGTCTTTTCTGAATAATCAATGTCAGCCATTTTCAAATTCCTCTCTGTTTTTCTATGTTGGTTCCATATGTGCCTCAGAATGGAGAACTATTTCCAAATGAAAAAATGGGTACCCAGCTTATTTTGCCAGTCTTCCAACCCCCTGAACCATCTGTTTGTACAAGAGCATCAGAGGTCAAAGCTGATTAGGAAAGTTTAAATTGAAAGTTGCAAATGTTTCACATACTCAGTTAATTTTAGTTGTATCCTTAAAAAGAGTAAGCTGTCATGTGGCAGTGTTGAGATAGAAACTTAGAAAATAAGAGCAGGAGTAGGCCATTCGGCCCTTCAAGCCTGCTTTGCCATTCATTATGATCATGGCTGATCATCCAACTCAATAGCCTGCTCTTGCTTTCTCCCCATATCCTTCGATCCCTTTCGTCCCAAGAGCTATATCTAACTCCTTCTTGAAAACATACAATGTTTTGGCCTCAACTACTTTCTGTGGTAGCGAATTCCACACGCTCACCATTCTCTGTGGGAAGAAATTTCTCCTCATCTCAGTCCTAAACGGTCTACCCCTTATCCTCAGACTGTGGCCCCTGGTTCTGGACTCCCCCACCATCGGGAACATCCTCCCTGTCTCTACCCTGTCTAGTCCTGTTAGAATTTTATAGGTTTCTATGAGATCCCTCCTCATTCTTCTGAATTACAGCAAATATAACCCTAACCGACTCAATCTCCCCTCATATGTCAGTCCCGCCATTCCAGAAATCAGTCTGGTAAACCTTCGTTGCACTCCCTCTATGGCAAGAACATCCTTCCTCAGATAAGGAGACCAAAACTGCACGCACTATCCCAGGTGTGGTCTCACCGAGGCCCTGTATAATTGCAGCGAAACATCCCTGCTCCTGTATTTGAATCCTCTGGCTATGAAGGCCAACATACCATTTGCCTATTTTAACGCCTGTGGCACCTGCATGCTTACCTTCAATGACTAGTGTATGAGGACACCTAGGTCAGTTGCACATTCCCCTCTCTCAATTTACAGCCATTCAGATAATTTGCCTTCTTGCTTTTGCTACCAAAGTGAATAACCTCACTTTTACCCACATTATACTGCATTTGCCATGCATTTTCCCACTCATTCAGCTTGTCCAAATCACACTGAAGCACCTCTGCATCCTCCTCACAGCTCACCCTCCCACCCAGCTTTGTGTCATTTGCAAATTTGGAGATATTACATTTAGTTCCGTCATCTAAATCATTAATATATATTGTGAATAACTGGGGTCCCAGCACTGATCCCTGCAGTACCCTACTAGTCAATGCCTGCCATTCGGAAAAAGACCTGTTTATTGCTACCCTTTGTTTCCTGTCTGCCAACCAGTTTTCTATCCATCTCAATACACTACCCCCAATCCCATGCACTTTAATTTTACACGCTAATCTCTTATGTGGGGTTTTGTCGAAAGCCTTCTGAAAGTCCAAATAAACCACATCCCCTAGCTCCCCCTCACCAACTCTACTAGTTACATCCTCAAAAAATTCCGTAGATTTATCAAGCATGATTTCCCTTTTGTAAATGCAGGCTGACTCTGTCCGATTCTGCCACTGTTTTCCAGTGCTCAGCTGTTAAATCTTTTATAATGGACTCTAGAATTTTACCCACCACTGTCGTCAAGCTGACTGGTCCATAATTCCCTGTTTTCTCTCTACCTCCCTTTTTAAATAGTGGGGTTACGTTAACTACCCTCCAGTCTGTAGGAACTGTTCCAGAGTCTATAGAATCTCAGAAGATGACCACCAATGCATCCACTATTCCTAGGGCTACTTCCTTAAGTACTCTGGGATGTAGATTATCAGGCCTCGGGGATTTATCAGCCTTCAGTCCCATCAATTTCCCCAACACCATTTCCCTACTAATACTGATTTATTTCAGTTCCTCCCTTTCACTAAACCCTGTGTTCCCCAACATTTATGGTATGTTATTTGTGTCCTCCTTTGTGAAGACAGAACCAAAGTATGTATTTAGTTGGTCAGCCATTTCTTTGTTTCCCATTATAAATTCCTCTGTTTCTGACTGTAAGGTACCTACATTTGGCTTCACCTATCTTTTTCTCTTCACATGCCTATAGAAATTTTTACAGTCAGTTTTTATGTTCCCCTCAAGCTTACTCTCATACTCTATTTTCTCCTTCTTAATAAATCCCTTGGCCCTCCATTGCTGAATTCTAAAGTGCTCCCAGTCCTCAGGTCTGTTGTTTTTTTTAGCCAATTTATATGCCTCTTCCTTGGTTCTAATACGATCTCTAATTTCCCTTGTAAGCCATGGTTTGGCCACCTTTCCTGTTTTACTTTTGCACCAGACAGTTCACCCACGCGCTCTTTGAATGTTTGCCGTTGCCTATCCACCGTCATCCCTTTAAGTAACGTTTCCCAACCCATCATTGCCAACTTGCGCCTCATACCATCTTAGATTCCTTTATTAAGATTCAGGACCCTAGTCTCAGAATTGACTATGTCACTGTCCATCTTGATGAAGAATTCTATCATATGGTCGCTCAGCCCCAAGGGGCCTTGCACAACTAGATTGCCAATTATTCCTTTCTCATTACACAATACCCAGTCTAGGATAGCCTGTTTTCTAGTTGGTTCATCACTGTATTGGTCCAGAAAACATCCCATATACGCTCCAGGAATTCCTCCTCTATAGTATTGTTACTAATTTGATTTAGCTCAATCTATATGCAGATTAAAGTAACTCATAATTACAGATGTTCCTTTCTTGCATGCGTTTCTAATTTCTTGTTTAATGCCTTTCCCAACATCACCACTACACTTTGGGGGTCTATATACAACTCCCACTAACGTTTTTTGCCCCTTAGTGTTTCTCAGCTCTATCCATACAGCTTCCACATCGTCGGAGCTAATATCTTTCCTCACTATTGCGTTAATTTCCTCTTTAACCAGCAATGCAACTCCACCGCCTTTTCCTTTTAGCCTTATTTTGAGCAAAAACTTAAACATTTGCCAAAATTGGTTTTGAATTTTACTGTTTAACTATATATAATATCAAAATGAAATATTATCTATCATAGTTCTGTGTACATCTCCTGCCATCATATGGCAGGAGGGAGTGGACTTAAGTGTCCTCAACATTGACTCTGGACCCTTGAAGTCTCCCGGCAGCAGAGAAATGTGGGCAGGGAACCTCCTACCGATTACCACTTGCCACCCTCCCTCAACTGATGAATCAGTACTCTTCCATTTTTACCATCACTTAGAGTATAGAGGAATACTCTGCACTTGTCTGGATGAGCATAACTCAAAGATTGACACCCCATCCACCACCTTAAATATTCATACCAGCATATTGGGAGCAGTGTGTAACATTTGCAAGATGCCCTGCAGTAACTTGCAGAGCCATTAACAGCATCTCCCAAAGCTGCAACCTCTACAGCCTTAAAGGTCAGGGGCCACAACGCCTGCGAACACCAGCCACTTCCAAGCCACATATCCTCCAGACTTGGAGATAGATTGCCAGTCCTTCATCATTACTGAGTCAAAATCCTGGAACTCCCTGACTGACAGCAAGGTAGGTCTACTTACACCAAAGGAACTGCAGGGGTTCAAAGTGGTGGCTCGTCACCCTCTTCTCTTGGGCAGTGGGGATGGGAAATAAATGCTGGCCTTGCCCACAGCCCTTGAATAATGGCATAAATAAAAAGTAGGTTGTATGGTTCCTCAGGCCTGTTCCTCCATTCAGTAGAATCATAGCTAATCTACCTTGACTCTGCTCTCCCGCCCTATCCCCATATCCCACAATTCTCATTTTGTTCAAAAATCTATTGAACTCAGTTTTGAGTAAACTCAAGAATTGAGTATCCACAGCTCTCTTGGGTGGAGAATTCCAAAGATTTACAACCCTTTGAGTGAAGAAATTTCTCCTTATCTCTTCAAATGGCTAAACCCTTATTTTGAGAGTATTACCCCAAGTTCTAGACTCACTGGGCAAGGGAAACAGCCTTCTTTATCTTTCCTGTCAAGCTAATTTTATGTATTTCAATTCTGCTAAACTCCAGAGAATATTCTGCTCAATCTTTATTCATGGGCCAAATAACCTGTTTCTGTGCAGTCACTGTAACAGTTATCCTGTAACACACGTCATATATTTTGCAAGCATTAACATCCGCTATTGAGTGTTTTTTTTTAAATTTTGGTGCATTGGAAATAAAATGGAGGCTATATTAGGCAGTGTGAGAGAGGAGAGCACCCCTGATCCACTGGTGCAGTGAATAAAGGGTTTTGGGTTTTCAAATTTTATCCATAAACACATATGGTTCTGTAATAAACTGAAGAGGACTAATACATTGGAATGTAGATAATTGCAGGTATCAAAAGAAAAGGTGTGTAGTATTCACTAAGGAGATGAAATACAAGGAACTGCCTCAAGGAGTTGACGACCTGAGATGTGGAGAAATTCCTTCACCCAGAGAGTGGTGACCTTGTGGAATTCGCTACCACAGAAAGTAGCTGAGGCCAAAACATTGTATGTTTTCAAGGAGGGGTTAGATATAGCTCTTGGGGCGAAAGGGATCAAAGGATATGGGGAGAAAGCGGGAGCAGGCTATTGAGTTGGATGATCAGCCATGATCATGATGAATGGCAGAGCAGGCTTGAAGGGCCAAATGACCTACTCCTGCTTCTATTTTCTATGTTTCTATGTTTCAAATAGCAAAGTACATTGTTTAATGAGGTCACTTCTCAGGGAAGGTTTTGTTCTGTAAAAACTGGTGGATACTGTGGTCTGAATTTTCAGCTTGGCAGGCAGGTGCGATTAGGGGCCCAGGAGCGGTCGGGAAACAGACCGCCAACCCCGATTTCACACTGGCTGGCCAATTAACCGCCAGCCAGCGAGAAGCATACGCTGATATGATCAGCGCTGCCTGGGTTGGGGGTGGGAGGAGGGCGTGCATTGAGGTCAGCGCAGGCATGGGGAAGCGTGGAATGAAAGCTCCCTGAAGACTCAAATGTCGGAAACAGTCACCTGAACATATACAACATGAAAATTCTGTCCAAACATCTTTATTTGTTATTTGATGACGGAAACCTCATCCCGCCCTTGGATGAGGTTTCCTGAGAAATGCAAAGGTCGCCTGGTCGATTCGCCCGCCAACCGTAAGGTTGGACGGGCAGTGAAAAATCCCAATTTAATGCACCGTTAATGGGCTTAATTAAAGCCTTCTTAATTGTCGGTGGGCAAGCTTCCGAGTTTAGCATGCGCCCACCAACTGAAATATTGTGCGAGTGTGTGATGACTTCGGGATGCTTGCCCGATGTCATCGCACGCTATTTTACGCTCGAGCGTGTCAGGCATGTGCCTGCACACTGAGCAAAAAATTCTGCCAACTGGAAGGATAGTGGAGATTCCACTGTATTTGAAAGAGAGGAGGTGGGTGGTGACTTCACTTCCTTAATAAAGTTGCGTGTATACCCATACTGTTATTCAACTTCTCATAGAATCATAGAATGGTCATAGCACAGAAGGAGGCCATTCAGCACGTCATGTCTGTGCCACCTCTTTGCAAGAGCACTTCACTTTGTCTCATCCCCCAGCCTTTTCCCCATAGCCCTGCAATTTTTTCCTCTTGAGATAATGATCCTAGTCTCTTTTGAAAACCACAGTTGAATCTGCCTCCACTCTCAGGCAATGCATTCCAGATCCTAACCACTTGCTGTGTAAGGAAGTTTCCCTGAGACTGGTTGACAATAGCACTGTTCAGATATGGATAGATGTTCTGGCGTATATATACTGTTTTATCCAATTTTTGAATCTATTTGGTTTCACAGGACAACAGTTGTGGCAGCATGAGTGACCCAGAGTGATCCTGACTAATGATTCTGAGGTTGGGACTAAAGAATGTCAGTTCAAATCAACAACCTGAGAATTTAATTTCAGTTTTAAAAAATCTGGGTATAAAGAGCTGGCATCAGTAAAGCTAGCTATGAAGTTGTTAGATTGTCTTAAAATACCAGCTGGCTTACCACTGCGCCATTTACAAAGGAAATTTGCCATCCTTACCTGATCTGTCCTATTTGTGGCACATTAAGATAGTTGAGTCTTATCTACACTCTGAACTAGAGGAACTAGGCATAGACTACAAAAGCTAGCCTTGCCAGCAATGCCCACATCCCGTGAGAAAATATATTTAAGAATAATTGTGGCTTCAAAGAATTATCTACTTCAAACCTACCTCTTTGACCAAGCTTTTGGTCATCTGTCTTCTTATATGGTTCAGTGTCATATTTTTTCTGATAACCTTCCTGTGAAGTGCCTTGGCATCGTTTACTCTGTCGAGGTCGATAAATGCACTTTGTTGTTGTAGTGAAGTTCACTGAGTAAGTTGCATCTTTACCCAAGTAGCTTGTGGACTTCTGTAATTTACATACCATTTGAAAGTGTGTGAGAGGCATGTAAGTATGCTGCAAGTATTAAATTCATCTGAGCTTTGTCCTGCCCTAAAAAGCGCAGAATGAATCTGCATTCCTTACAACCCAGTCGTCATATTCTTTCAGATTTCAGCAGAAGCTTTTAACAGAAACAGTTTTGAGCTCTTGGCTTGTGTGAGTGCTGTACATCTGAGACAAGGGGTCATGCTTCTGAAATGGCTCATCAAAGAGATATCATCAAGGTTATAAAGTGTTGTAATGTTACAG
Source organism: Carcharodon carcharias (assembly GCF_017639515.1). NCBI lineage: Eukaryota > Metazoa > Chordata > Chondrichthyes > Lamniformes > Lamnidae > Carcharodon > Carcharodon carcharias. The sequence continues at coordinate 186,331,148 of NC_054470.1, forward strand.
AATGAATCTATTTTTATGCTCACTGATTTGGTCAGTGACCTATCAGCTTCTGCAACTTGCATGTTTCTAAAGTAAAATAAATGTGTCTTTATTTTTTAACTATTAGATCTAAATAATTATGAGCAAGGTCAGGATTTTTTTCAAAGATGCCTTGATAACTACTTTGTATGACTTATAAACTTTATAATGGGATGTTGAGTTTAGCTAACCATTCAATGGCCTCCTGAGGTGCCTCCCATGTCAGATATTTGTGGGCAGCTTGATATGATATGTTCCATGGTCTGAGACTCTTGGCCAAATTGTGCTTTGGGTCCTTCTCATCTTCCATTTATTAAGGAGGTGGCAGACTTGTCTGTGTACTATGTGGATTTGGTTGAATACTTCAAAGGAGGTCAAAGCCTGGCCCCTCTACCTTTGGATCAATGGTGAAGTGTTTGGCTTTAGGCTGCACGTGTTCCACAATTCCACATTCATTTGGATCGTGGGTTGATACCAGCTGCTTGAATTCCTAGTTGCCCTTAAGAATGTGGCGGTGAGCTGTCACCTTAAATCTTTGCAATTCTTGCAAGGTGTTCACACAGTGCTGTTAGGTAGCGAGTTCTCAGATTTTGACCCAGCAGCAGTGAAGGAATGGGGCGATACGTTTCCAAATCAGGATAATGTCTTGTTCATTTCCGCATTGAGCAGCCTTTTCATTTCAAATTTGATGTCCTCAGACTTGGTTGGTCACTTCTTTGTATGATAGTACACAAAATTAATCAGTCAAAAACTTTGATTCAATGGCAAACATCTGCTTTTTTGTATTGTAGAGTTTGAGTTTAGCCTGCAGTTAATGCGTCGACATACTGTCACTAAGCGGCTGGATTTTTTTATTACCTGGGTTGCCAGTGAATGGGAACTCCCACCTACCGATAGCCTACAGAGATCTTTTGCACAGCTCCTTTGAAGTCTGGCCAAGAGTGAAATACAAACTTGGGCTCAGTTCTGCAGATGTTGCAAGGCCGTTGACTTGTTGAGCAGTCTCCTGATTCTGCAGAAGTGCAGGTGGGGAAATCCATAACCATGTCCAAGGGTTCATCCATTCTTAGAATGTTGCCTCACCTAGAGATGACTTTCCTTTTTTTTTAAGGTATCTATTTCACTGTGCATTTACTGCTCATAATGTGTACAAATTAAATATTGGGAAGACCAAAGCCACTGTCTTCAGTTCTCCCTGGTCTTTGCTCCCTCACAACTGACTCCATCACTCTCTGTGGCAACTCTCCGAGGCTACTGTCTGAGGCTGAACCAGACTGTTTGCAACCTTCATGTAATATTTGACCTGAGGTGAACTTTCAACCGCAATTTCATGCCATCACTAAGACCATCCAATTCCATCTCCACAGCATTACCTGTCCACGCCCCGTTTCAGCTTTTCTGCAGCTTAAACCCTCATCCATGCCTTTGTTACCTCCAGACTTGTCTATTCTAACACACCCGAGCCAGCCCTCCACACTCTACCCTTTGTAAAGTTGAGAGTCATCCATAACTTGGCTGCCGTGTACTAACCTTGCAGCAAGTGCCATTTCCCCATTACGTCATACTTGCTGATCTACAGTGGCTCCTGGTTAAACGTCCCCTCAATCTTAAAATTCTCCAGTTTTTCAAATCCCTCAATGTCCTTGCCCCACTCTGTGTCTGTAAGCTCCTCTGGCTCTGCGATCTCGACAGTCTTCTAATTCCGACCTCTTGAGCGACCCCGATTTTAATTGCTCCACCTTCAGCTATCTAGGCCCTAAGGTCTGGAATTTCCTCCCTAAACCTCTTCGCCCTGGACATCTATTTCCTCCTTTAAGACATTCCTTAAAATCTACCTCTCTGACCAAGCTTCTGGTCATCTGCTCTAATAACTCCTTGGCTTGGGGTCATATTTGGTTTTATGATGTCTCTGTGAAGCACATGGTAAATTTTAATTACATTGAAGGCACAATGTGAACACAAGTGGTTGAAACGAAGGATTGATAGAAATTTTAAATACAAATCCAGCAGGTAATTGAGCAATTGTCTCATTGTATTGTATCAGCTGTGTGTTAGGACAGAACTGTACTTTGATTGCATACCAACAATTGAAACATGAAGCACATGTAAGGTCGTGTTCTCTCTCCTCTTAAAATGTCCCTTGCTGCATCACATTAAGTGTGCTCTGAGGAAAGGGCAATGGCAACATGACATTCAAAAAAATTACCTAGTTCTCAGTGGCTGCCTGCTACAACTTTTGAGAGGTGAAGTGGAATACAAATTGCTTGACAGAAACTCATGGGTATTGTTAATGACCCTAATTCCTTAAAATAAATAGTTCAGCCATTCCACAAAGAAATTAGTGTCTGTGGTTTTTCACATGAAACCCTTTTCAATCCCAGTGAAATTACATTATGCTAACATGAATGAGGAACAGGGAAGCACATGGCAACCACAGATGTGGCCAGCATGGACAGCCCTTTTAAAAGGCATCTCCTTGAGTGAAGACATTTCTAATTATTTCCAGTAATCCTTATAAGGAATTATTCAAGTCATCTCCTGGAGCAAAGAAGTGGGAGAACAATTTACCAAAGTTTTGCCTGTGTTGATTTATTTGCTGCTTTTAAGAGACAGCAAGTTTGGGGTCGGCATTTGAGTGTTTGTGATGGACTGGATGCGTGTTATGGTACTATCTTGTCCTTTAAGCATATTTAATTTGTTAAGCGCACAGTGAGTGTTTCTGATTTTCTTTCCTACTTTTGTATCATCAGTGCCAGAAATGCAGTGCTTTTCCAGTAAGGTACAGCATGAGTCTGGATGTAGAGCAGAACTCCATTGCTCTGGACGCAAATGTGCCTTGCCTGCTATGTGAAATCAATGTTCCCGACTGTGCAAGCATATGTTTGCTCCCACCAGCTGCTCAAGAGTGAGATTGCTCGTTTGGCTTGAATTATTTGCAATATTTTGAGCTGTGTACTTGCATTCACCAGGAGCCAAGTTGGATGGATGATACATCTCGACGGCCTCCTGAGCTCCCCAGCATCACAGATGCCAGTATCCAGTCAATTCGATTCACTGCATGTGATACCAAGAAATTGCTGAAGGCACTGGATTCTACAAAGGCTATGGGCCCTGACATTCCAGCAATGGTAGTGAGTACTTGTGTTCCAGAACTAGCCGCACCCTTAGAGAAGCCGTTCCATGAGCTACAGCTACAACACTGGCATCTATCTGGCAACATGAAAATTGCCCAAGTAAGTCCTGTCCACAAAGAGCAGGACATATCCAACCCAGCCATTTACCACCTCGTCAGGCTACTCTTGATCATCAGCAAAGTGACGGACGGTATCGTCAACACTGCTATCAAGTGGCACTTAACTCAGCAATAACCTGCTCACTGATGGTCAATATGGTTCCACCAGGGCCAATTGGCTCCTGACCTCATTATAGTCTTGGTCGAAACATGGACGAAAGAGATGAACTCATGAGGTGAAGTGAGGTGCCCTTGACACTAAAGTAGAATTTGACTGAGCATGGCATCAAGGAGTGCGAGCAAAACTAGAGTCAATAGGGAATCAGGGGAAAACGCTCCACTGGTTGGACTCATACCTAGTACAAAAGAAGATGCTTGTTGAAGGTCAGTCATTTCTGTCGTGGGACATGGCTGCAGCTCTTCCTCAGGGTAGTGTCCTCAGCCCAACTACCTTCAGCTGTTTCATCAATGACCTTCCCTCCATCATAAGGTCAGAAGTGGGCAGTTCGCTGATGATTGCACAATGTTCAGCACCATTCACGACTCCTCAGATACTGAAGCAGTCCATATCCTTATACAGCAAGACCTGGACAACATTTAGGCTTGAGCAGTAGGTGGCAAGTAACATTCATGCCACACAAGTACCAAGCAATGACCATCTCCAACAGTCAGGGCCCATTTAACCCATGGCCTTCAATGACATCACCAGCGCTGAATCTCCCACTTTCAACATCCTTCAGATTACCATTGAGCAGAAACTGAAGTGGACCAGCCATATAAACACTTTGGCTAAAAGAGCAAGTCAGAGGCTGAAAATTCTGTGGCGAGTAACTAAAGTCCTGATTCCTGAAAGCCTGTCCGCCATTTACAAGGCAGAAGTCAGGAGTGTGATGGAATACTCTTCACTTACTTGGATGAATGCAGCTCTGACAACACTCGATGTTTGACACCATCTAGGATAAAGCAGCCTGCATGATTGGCTCTCCATTCACCTCTTTAAATATTTATTCCTTCTACCACCGACGCACAGTGGCAGCAGTGTGTACCATCTACAAGATGCGCTGCATCTGGGTCAAAATCCTGGAACTCTCTGAGAGCACTGTTGGTGTACCTACATGACATGAACTGCAGCGGTTCAGGAAAGCAGCTCACCACAAGCTTCTTGAGGGCATTTAGGGATGGGCAACAAATGCTGGTCTAGACAGTGATGCCTGCATCCTGTGAAAGAATAAGTTTTTAAAAACTGGTTTAAAACTCCTTTTGTTGGAACTGTATGAACAGTGGAGAATTAACTGGGTTACATTCAAATAGAAGTTAGAGTGTTTAAAGATTATTGCATAAACTCACTGTCACCTAGGCATCAGTGCAATCAACTCATCAATATTTAGTCAGCACATGAATTGTGTTTTGTGCCATGTCAAGTGATTGCATTGATGCAATATTTGCTTTGGCATGTCCTTTAAAAAGGCAATTTTCACCTGATGCTAGATTACTTTACATAGTGTTTAACTAGTAACATTAGTCCTGGAGACAACTCCCATGTATTCATATTTCACTCACTACTCTGACTTAACGCTCCTATCTGGTGACATCAGTGTTGCCAGCTCAAAATCAAAAGCCGACGTGTGTAATTTGCTGCAGAATCACATTCAGTTATGCATCATGATGGCTTTGTTAATGGGCGATCCCACAGTTTGATGGCACCAACTCAAGTGCAATTAAAAATTCTCAACAGAAACCTTCTCGAAAGAAAGGTGAATTTTTAAAAAATGTTGTTGACTGCATATTTATAAAGTTTTCTCACATGAGCAAACAACAACTTAATGTGTGATTTTTACCTTGTTTTAAAATATTCTAGAATTTTAAGGGTTCTAATTATAATATTTTGAAGCAGACTGAAGAACCTTTCCAAGCCTCCTGCACCCTGACTTGGTAGACTGCTGTCCCTTTTTCTCCACCAAGCTGGCTCTCGCCCTCACAACTAGGCTCATTAATCTGTCATTGCGAACCCATTCAACTGTTAACCTTTTTTATTTGTACTCTCCTTAGTATTGAGTAGATTTTGTAGTTTTTTAAAATGCAATCTTATTTTCCTGAAGGCTGGTTGGACCAGAGACCCATATGTATATTTATATTTATATAAAATGCACATGCACAGTCTCTGGCCTGTGCATTATAAGTTGAATCAGACAAGTGTGGTCTGCCCAATAAAGTTTGAAACAGACTTTTTAATTTCATTGGACTGCACAGTGGAGTTGACTTTCATTCTTTAAAATCCGGTTCTTGTTATGATTCAAGTTTTTAGACTGTAATTCTTACTTGCATGGGTTGGATATACAGGGTCAAAATGTTACTCCTTCTTCCGAACGTATTAAGAAACATATTCTTTCTGTTGGCTGTGCCTCAGTTAGGAACACTCGTCTCTGAATCAGAAGGTCATGGGTTTTAACAGCATTCCAAAGCCTTGAACGCAGAATCTAGGTTACACTTCGTGCAGTACTGAGGGAGTGCTGCACTGCCCGAGGTGCCATCTTTCAGATGAAACATTAAACCAAAGCCCCGTCTGCCCTCTAAGGTGCACGTAAAAGATCCCTTGACACCATTTTAAAGATGAGCAGGGGTGTTTGCCCCTGCATCTCTTGACCAATGTTTATTCCTCAGCTGTCATCACTGAAACAGATTATCTGGTCATTACCGCATTAATGTTTGTGGAAGCTTGCTTTGCATATATTGGCAGCCATGTTTCTTACTTCACAATAGTGGCTATACTGCAGAAAAGGAGCTCAATGGCAGAAAGTGCTTTAGGACACCCTGAAGTCATGGAAGATGCTATATAAGTGTAAGTTGTTTTGTCATTCTCTTTTGGGGATATAATTCCAACGATGCCGACAGCTGCCTCTGTAACTCACTCAAGTTGCCTTTCCTCAAATGCTAATGTAAACCATGATTGTCGGTAAACTATTGAAAAATGCTGAACAGGCCATTTAATGGCTCATAAAAGCAAAATAATACTAGAGGTAAAATGCAAGTTTTTTTTATTACTTATGGGATGTGAGCATTGCCAGCAAGGACAACATTATTGCTTATCTCTAATTGCCATTGAGAAGGTTGTGGTGAGCCTTCTTCTTGAACCATTGCAGTTCAAGTGGTGTAGGTACACCCACAATGCTATTAGGAAGGGAGCTCCTCGATTTCGACCCAACAGTGAAGGAACGGGGATATTGGATGGCATATGATTTGGAGGGAAACTTGCTTGCGCCTGTGCCCTTGTTCTTCTGAGTGGCAGAGGTGGTGGGTTTGGAAGGTGCTGTCAAAAAACGCTGTTAGCGTCTGAAAAGAGAACCAGGAGCATTAATATTTTGAGTGCCCTAGACGCTAACCAATCTTCCCTCTTTTCAAATGCTGGTAGGCATAGCAGCTTTTAGGGTAATTCTATATTACGTGAGATCTGTGCTGATGTCACAAGCATGGATCTCGTGAGACTGCGTATAAAACTGCCCGGTCTTGAAAGGGAAACGAAATTGCAGGGCCGTGGGGAAACAATAGATTGTATGGCTGGATTGGCCTTTGAAAGAATCGGCTGTACTATTCGATTCTCTATGTTACCAAGATCAATTACAGTGAAGAAGTGTTTTTTGCAGGAGTTGGAGGCTGTCAGTCTTGCTGCATGTCAGCAGTTTTACATTTTACTTGTCATCCATTACACAGGAACCACATTTGGAAAACCCAGCTGCATTATAAAATAACTTTCAGCATTTGCAGTGACATTTAATTTTTTCCAATAAACCTTTGACCTTCATAAATTGCTGCAGTGTGCACCATTTTAAACATCAAGTTATGTACAGGGGTCAGTCAAATATACGCTTCAAGATGCATTAGAAATAATTTCCTTAGTTTTGAGGTGACTGCAAAAAAGAGTTACTCCAACATTTTGCAACTGGAACGAAAGCTGATACTTTTATTTCAAGGGGGTAGTGATAAGTGTTACGGGTTCTAAGTTGTGACAAGCCTTTGCACTTTACAATACTGTACATCAAACGTGAGTACATTTCAGCTGAAACAATAGAGGAAATAAAGCAGCAACATACTGTCCAATCAAACAGAAGTTGATTCCACCATTTGTATTCCACTGCTTTTTTAGTTGTCACTTCGAGCCTTATAACTCAACATTTAAGTGGAATGATGATAGCAAATAGTTGGGAACACCACCACCACCTGGAAGTTCCCCTCCAAGCCACTTATCATCTTGACTTGGAAATATATCGCTGTTCCTTCACTGTCGCTGGGTCAAAATCCTGGAATTCACTCCCTAACATTACTGTGGGTGTACCTATACTACATGTACTGCAGCGATTCAAGAAGGCAGCTCACCACCATCTTCTCAAGGGCAATTAGGGATGGGCAATAAATACTGGCCCAGCCATCGAAGCCCACATCCCGTGAATGAATCAAAAAAAAATGTCATTAAATCGGTGCTAATGATTTTGAAAAAGTCTTTTTTAAAGGTATGTCTTCCTGTCTGTTAATGCTAGTCCAATAATTGTCAGGCTGCAATGCTCAGTACTTAAAGGCATAGCAATGTTTTTATTTAGCGATGAAAATTAAAAATGGCTGATTGACAAAGCTCACCATTAGGAGTGGACCTGCAGTGAGAGATGAATACTAATATACTAGTCTATGGCAACAGAGATCATGGGAGGTAATTTCCTGTTTTTACCTCGTTCATTCACTTCTGTTCCAGTTTATCATAGAATAATCAAATGGTTACAGCACAGAAGGCCACCATTCGGCCCATCATCTCTCTGCTGACCCTCTTAAGGAACCGTTCATCTAGTGGCATTGCCCTGCCTTTTGTTTTCCCCATAGCCCAGCCAATTTTACCTTTTCAGATAATGATCCTATTCCCTTATGATACCCTCAGTTGACCCTGCCTCCACTACACTCTCAGGCAGTGGATTCAAGATCCTAACCACTTGCTGCATGAAAATGTGTTTCCTCATATCGCCATTGCTTCTTTTGCCAATTACCTTAAATCTGTGCCCTCTGATTCTCGATCCTTTCAACAATAGGAACAGTTTCTCCCTATCTGCTCTGTGCAAACCCCTCATGATTTTGAAAACCTCTCCCAAATCTCCTCTCAAACTTCTCTTCTCCAAGGAAAATAGCCCCAACTACAAACATACTCATTAGGAGCTGGAGCAGGCCATTCAGCCTCTCAAGCCTACTCCACCATTTGATAAGATCATTGCTGATCTGATTGCGGCCTCAACTCCACCTTCCTGCCTGCCTGCTATGTCCTTTGACACCCTTGTCAATCAAGAATCTATCTAACTCAGCCTTAATAGTATTCAATGACCCTGCCTCCAATGCTCTCTGAGGAAGAGAATTCCACTGACCAACAAACCCCTGAAAGAAAAATATTCTCCTCATCTTCGTATTAAGTGGTATACCCCTTTTCATAAAACTGTTTCCCCTAGTTTTAGTCTCTCCCACGAAGGGGAAATCCTCTCAGCACCCACCCTGTCAATTCCTCGCAGGACCTCATATGTTTCAATAAGATCATCTCGCATTCTTCTAAACTCCAGTAGATGCAGGCCCAACTTGTACAACATTCCCTCTTAGGATAACCCCTTCATCCTAGGCGTCAGTCAAGAGAACCTTCCCTGAACTGCTTCCAATGCTATTAAATCTTTTCTCAAGTAAGTAGATTTAAACTGTAAACAGTACTCCAGATGTGGTCTCACCAATCCCCTATACAATTGTAACAAAATCTCCCTACTTTTATATTCCATTCCTCTTGCAATAAATGACAACATTCATTTGCTTTCCAGTCATTTGATAGACCAATACTAACTTTTTGTGATCCCTCCCTATTGCCAAGTTTTACATTCTTTCTCCATTTAAATAATATACCGCTTTTCTATTCTTCCTGCCAAAGTGGACGAGTTCACATTTTTCCAGATTATTTTTTGCCCACTCACTTAACCTATCTAAACGCCTTTGTAGACTCTTTATGTTCTCCTCACAATTTACTTTCTTCCTATCTTTGTGTCATCAGCAAATTTAGCAACCTACATTTGGTCCCTTCATCCAAATTATTGCTATAGATTGCAGACCTGAGCACTGATCTCTGTGGCACTTCACTGGTTACACCATGAGCTTTTATTTCATGTAGTAAATGAAATCAGTCTTTTTTTAGAATTTTGTGCATTTTGTTTAATCTTGTATATGTCCAGAACTTAATAAGCACTAATTTCCACTTATAAATACAGGATTAAAATAGAGCAAGGGTTTCCCTGACTGATGAATGAAATAAACCCATTGGGTGGCAATAGGGCACTAAAATTGGCCTAAAGGCAACTAAGCCAAACCAGGTGTGTGTGTGACTGAGGATAAAATGAGGACAGGATAGCAGTGCCTTCCATAGTCAAAGAAGTCTTGTTCACACCCCCTGTCTAGGCCCCGCATGAATAATGGCTAATTTATAGAAGTACAGGATTACAAGCACCCTTGCACCAGAAATCAACGTTTTGAGGATAACAGAAAACTTAAAAGGAATGTTTTTTTTTGGAGTGGGGAGGGGATGTGGGGAAGCACTGGATAATACTGCTGCTGAACTCATTCAAAGCTTATGGAGATGAAGTGGACACAGCTGCTAAAAGCTTTGGAGAACTAAAAATATGCGCCACTGTCAGTAGACTGCACTGAAATTTAGCATTTCTCTGTCTTCAGATAACTTTTACCATGCAATGCAATGAGCACAAGCAAGAAAAAGCATCCATACAATAGAGTTAGTTGCAAAGACTTCTGGAAAAACCTCTATTACTGCAACCCAAATAGCGTTCTGTTTCCCAAGTATCCCTTTGTGATATGAAGCTTTTTGTGCTGTGCAGCTGCTCATATTGTTTGCCAGGTTGTCACTGTGCTTAACTGCAGGATTCCTGCAGAGTATTTCCTAGTGGTTTCCGACATCAGTATAATAGCCCCCATAAAATGAGACTATGGTTGTTTTCAGGTGCTGGCAAAAAATGTTGCCAAAAGGCATTTCATGGAAATTCTCTCTCTCTCTCTCTCTCTTCAGGTACCATGCCCTAAGAAGGTGTTGGTGACCATGGACCTCCATGTTAATCTTGCTCTGGAGACTCTTGGGAGGCTCTTTAGAAAGATCGTTCTTCATCTACCTCGATCTCTTTTACCATCGACCTTTCCGATCAGCATTAGCCTTTCTAAATCATGAATTCTTATTGTGTGCGCAAGAAATTCCAACTGACTCTTCCTGAGCTTGATCAGCAGATTTCTTCTCAGATTTTACTAGCACCTCTTTATTGGTAGTGTAACTTGTCCAAAATACCTTCATTATTCACCTCAAAAACCATAATGTTTCAGCCTCAATTCTTCTCTGCATTGCTTCACTGATCAGCCAACACTCCTTCCATATGGTAAAATTGGTCAGATGTAGCATTCTGGGGTTCTCACCTTTGTTTTCATGGAAATTATTAAAGCTAAAACAAGTACTTGATCTCAGTATTGCGCAATGCCACTTAAACCTGTCCATTTCAACATAAAAAGGGAAGTATAGGGAGTGAATTCCAGAGCCTGTGGCTTAGCCAGCATGGTTGTCAGTGGCAGTTAAACAGTTAATGTGGTTGCTGGGCCATCAGCGAGTGCTAGAAATTATCCACCCGACAAGATAATGGCGTCAAAAACAATTGTATTCCTCACAAGACAACTGGATACCATGAAGCAAAGTTCCATATACTAGAGACACTTCTCAATTCTCAGTCGTCTAAATTGATGAACTTCAGTGATCTGAATGGGTTTTTTGTGTCTTTATGTTCCTTTGAATACTATACCATGCCTGCCAGGGCAATTAAAATACTTTTATCTTGTACCTTGCCTGGGAAATTTTATTGAAGGCAGTTGCTCATGATGGCCCAGTAATTAAATGATCCATGGTAGCCACGTAGTGATTCTGTTATGTTTCAATTGCCAGGAACTATTAACACTTTCCTGGCATAAGCGCAGCACTTACTCAGAACTCATGATGTGTGATGCTCGTATGGACATGAGATGTGAGAAGTCATGCAACATTTAGATCCCAGAAATTTGCAAACTTCTCCATTACAGTAAGAGAGAAGTTTAACAGGGGATGTGGGTGCTGGTATTTGGAGGTCTGAGGAATCAGAGGCTGGTGGGGCTTTGGGGGGAGATTGTATGGGTTGAAGGGGGGGGAGGTGGGTGGGGGAGAGGGAAGGTGTTTGATCACAGGGACTTGGTGAGGCAGATATGCTGGATCCAGCAGTCCTTGCCTCTCTTTAGCTGCCCAGATTCCCAAGGCTTCGGAAATCTGGACAACCAGAGTCAAATTTGAAATGATGTGTAAACGAGAGACCTCCAGCCTTGCTATCATATTTAAATTACCAATCTTGCCCCCCACTGTTTCTATTTCCCAGCCTCATAAAACAGATTTGTGGTTTTATTCACCAATCAACTTGTGGCTTGTGAAAACCTTTTGGTTGAAAGTGAGTTTTTTTTCACTGTCTGCACCCCAGCCCCTTTGCACATAAGCAATTTCAGTATAAAGGCAGTGGCTTATTCTCCCCACTTAGCTACCTGTAGGCAAGGTTGCTCCTTAAACAAACCTGTATTTATGGCCATTAAAATGGAACACTGACTTGAGCTCCCTTTTTTTGGTCCACTTTAGTGACTGTTGCTAAGCAGCTGTTGATGTCCCATTTCTATGGACATTGGCAATTATTAAAAAAATCCAAAGAAATCTTCTGTTTCATGAATATCAATGTATTTTTGTACAACTAGTTACAATTGGCAGTTCATTTTTGGGAGGCATTCGTCACCAACACATAGGCTTCAGATGTTCTGATTTATGCAGATCAAACTGGGCTGCATATTTCAATTTGTTTCCAGCTATTCATTTTTTTTTACATTACCAATTCATTATGTTTCCCAGTTATAAATCATGCTGACATGCGCATGTCTCAGCTGCCTCAGATGGAGGGCCGTGAAATGAAATACAGCAATGTGAAAGCATTGGTTTCCAAACAGAAGTTGTCAGTTGCAATAAAGAAGGTGTGTAGAATGAAACTGAAGATAAACTGTTATCACAACTAAAGGTCTGCTATCATCCACGTTTTGTATATTTTCATTTTCATCCTATGCAATAAAGCTCAAACTTCTTTGAAAATTTCAAGCATTTGAAAAGTTGATAAACTAGGATTAAATTACGAAGGGAGATTATCGAGGGTTGTATTCTCTGGAATTTAGATAACAGCGGATTTGAGGGCAGTTGGAAAGAAACTATTTCCACTGGCTGTGGGGGGCAGCCTCAGACTAGGGCATAAGCCAGGTCTTTTAGGAGTGAAGTTAGGAAACACTTGAACACAAAGCATTGTAGAAGTTTGCAAAACTATGCTGCAAGTGGTAATTGATGCTAGATTAATTGTCAGTTTTAAAACTGAGATGGATAGATTTTTGTTAGCCAAAGGTATTTTCGTACATGGTGATCTCACTGAGGGGCTAAATGGCCAACTCCTGTTCCTATGTTCCTAACTGTCATGGCTGCTCTGCGAAAAGGTGGTTTAGTCTATTTACAAGGCATTAAAGCTAATCTAGTATCCCAAGTTGAAGTATTTGTCTTGTTTCGCTGAGTTTGGAGGGGAGGGGCAGGGTAGACTGGATGGGGGAAGCCTTCAAAATTTAGTGTCCACATATAAAGTAAGAATTGGTAACTGAAATGTTTACCAGAGATTCTGATAACAAAATGTACATTCCCACATCAAGTGACTTGCCCTTGTACAACCTGACCTATATACAAAGAGGAAGGCAAAAAAAGACACATGAATGCTCACCCTATCCCTTGGGCAGTTAGCCTCAATCTCCACCCACTGAATTATGAGTAATGCAAACTCCTGGGAAAGTTAAGATTTAAAAATGAAGTCCATGATTAATGTTTCAAGGGGAAAATCTGTAAATTTCTTCCAGACTTCCTGAGGCAATCAGGGGTGCCCCAGACGACCATGATTATCCATCACTGCATGTACTTAACTAACCTCCCTGCCACCCATCTTATCCTTGGGCACATTGGATGGCAGTGTTTGAAATACCATTTTCAGCAATCAAGCCAGTCCCAAAGGTCACAGAGTTCCGACCCTACTTCCTGTCTCATTGCATCATTGCCTCGACCTGCCAAAAGATTATTCATGATCCACTTCAAATTAATAATACACTCAATGTTTGAAGGTTGTTTGCTGCAAGGCATTGAATTATTTCATTATCCATTATTAAGAGATCCTTCTATGCTGTAGTCTGTTCTTTATTTCAGTTTCAACTAGGACTGTCTGAAAACTATGGGAATGCAATGTAACATTTCTAACAGATATACAAATACAGGATTCTACCTACATTAGCAACTCCCAGACTTGTCACTAAATTTTATATTAGACTTGTAAAGTTCGCTCATTTCATAGTGTACGATGTCTGGTAAATTTTGGATCTCATACAAAGATTTTAGTGTGCTTCACGAGAAGGACAAACTTTGAAGACCCAGATTTCAGAATTTGGAGAGTGTTATTATTGGTGATGGACTAAGTGATACAGTGAGCTAGAGCTATGTCTCTTTGCTTCTCTTGAGAGTTGCATTTGAGTGTAGCCCAAGTCAATCAGATGACAGCTCAATGTGAGAATCTCAAGTGAGGTAAGTTTGGGAAGCCTTGTCCTAGTTTATGCAATGTACTGATCAACATCATGGAACAGTCTGTAGGTCAGGGGGAGATGGTGGTGTAGTGGTATTGTCATTGGACTAACTTAGAGGTCCAGGCTAATGCTCTGGTGATGAGGGTTCAAACCCCACCATGGTAGCTGGTGGAATTTAAATTCAATTAATCAATTAATAACCTGCCATCCTTACCTGTTCTGGCCTAAATGTGACTCCAGGTTCCCGCAATGTGGTTGACTCTTAACTGCCCTCTGAAATGGCCTAGCCAGCCACTCAACTCAAGGACAATTAGAGATGGCTAACAAATCGCCCTGCCAGCGATACTCATATCCCATGAAAGAATAAAGGAAAAAAAAAACAGACAGATGACTGATATAGAAAAACAGAAAAGTTCAGAATGATGTAATGTGAAAGATTTGCATAAGTTGGGACTGAGGAATGCTGTTGGAACAGATTAAAAGCCCCAACAGGCATAACTGATGCCAATACAGGATACCTAAGATGTAAGAAAGAATATGCCTTTCACAAACATAGGAAATCCCAAAGTGCTTTACAGCCAATGAAGCACTTTTTGAATCGCAGGCACTGTTATAATGTCTCATTCCCTCGCATTGATAGGTGCAAATTTAGGGGGGAAAAAATCACCAAAGGCAGATGTTTGATGTGAGAAAATTTGCAGGTTCACCTTCAAAATGGTACTTCTGACTCTGTGAGAATTAAGTATGAACTGTTACATAATTTATGGTGATGGGGAATTAAATTTAATAAAATTGTACTTGTATTGTGTTGCAGGGTATACCTCAACTACCATGTGCCAAAGCATTGTATAACTATGAAGGAAAAGATCCCAGTGATCTCAAGTTCAACAAGGGTGACATCATTATCCTGCGACGACAAGTGGATGAAAATTGGTACCAAGGGGAAGTCAATGGTGTCCATGGTTTTTTCCCCACCAACTTTGTTCAGATTATTAAACCTTTACCTCAGCCTCCGCCACAGTGCAAAGCACTTTATGACTTTGAAGTGAAAGATAAGGAAGCGGATAAAGACTGCTTGCCATTTTCAAAGGTGAGAGCTTCCCTTTTTATTCATTCATGGGGTGCGAGTGTTACTGGCAAGGCTGGCATTTATTGCCCATCCATAATTGCCCCATAGAAAATGGTGGTGCACTTTTTCTACTTAGCTTAAATGGTATCACTCCTTGCCCAAGCTATTCCATGATCTATCACAATGCAACTTTCAAAATATTTGAGGAGTGGTTTTCCTTTGGTAGTCATAAAATACCAGATTCCTGCCCTGTGCATTTTGTGAGAAGCTTTGCGTTCTTTGTACTATTTGCACCAAACTGTAAAATCTGAGGGTTGTTTCAGTAATGCAGACTTGCCTGTGCTATAATACGGATCAGGAAAGGATTTTGTAATGTCAGATCAGTGCCAACTCTTCTGGTTTTGTTTTATTATAAACCTCTGAGTGGTGACTCATCCCATTTCACATGAGGAATCATTAAAATCAGCCATTGGTCTGTAACCAAAATCACCTACCACTTACCAAACTGCAGTTAATTATTGGACGTACAGCTGCCAAACCCTAGCTCTCTCTACTGAGATAGACTTTGTTTACTTTGTTAAATAGAATTACTGGTTTCTCAGGTAACTCGTTTATGTTTCACTTCAGGATGATATCTTGATAGTGATACGGCGAGTGGATGAAAACTGGGCTGAAGGAATGTTGGGAGACAAGATAGGAATATTCCCAATTTCGTACGTTGAGGTAAGTAATTACTTTAAGGTGGGATCTATATGTATCTATCTGATGAAAGTTCTGATGAAAGGTCATCAACCTGAAATGTTAACTCTGTTTCTCTCCACAGATGCTACCTGACCTGAATATTTTCAGCATTTTCTGTTTTTATTTCAGAGTTGCGGCATCTGCAGTATTTTGATTTTGTATATGTGCAAATGTTCTGTTAACACTGTATTTTCAATAAGTTTTTATTGTAAAGCATGGTGGATTTACTTTTGGGAAGGTCACTGACACACTTGTGATATGCTGTTCGCCCAAGTTTCCTAGTGAAAGTACCACTTAGTGTTGCTATGTAGAATATATATTGCAGGGAAGTCTTGTATTTGTTATACAGTACAGTGGAGAACAGTTTTACAACTACATTGTAACTTCTCCAGTGCAGAAATCTAATGTTGAAAATACCAGTTGTCCAGAAATATTTTGAGTAGAATCATCTGTTCTCTTGACATCATCTGCATCATTTGAATATAGTACTTTGGGAGCAGAAACATGGAAGATACAGTATTTGGATAAGAAAACATTTTTATTATAGCTTTATAATGTTTTAATCACCGTTTTATGTTTCAAGTAAATATTTATGTCTACGGTGTTTTCTGTTTCTCACAATTGTTAGGCATTCTAATGTCATTCTATAATCCAGAAATCCAAATTCCACAAATGGCTTGGTCCCAAGCATTCTGGATTGGAGAGGTTACAGTGTATTTGCAATCAATGCAATCATGTTATTACAACAGAAGATGGAAATTTCCAGTCAGTGGTTAATACACTTCATGTGGGACAGCTGAGTTGAGCTTGTGGTCATGTTTTTTATGCTTAGATATTGGTGGGTGACTTTATTCATATTATTCCTGTTTGTCTGACCACAGTCACGACAACAGTAGAAGTAGGGCAGGCAAGTGTTTATTAAATTCAATTTTATTCACTATTGTACAGTGCTTACTAACCTCTCTCTTTTAGGTCATTAAAACATTGTTTTATATATTTCTATATATAACCAAATGCACCTCCAACTGTGAATTATTTAGCATCGTGGGCTTTTGACAATTGAATTGGGCAACGATTCCTGTTGTCCATATGTTTATGTAATGATTCACCTTTGATCTTTGAGCCACGGTCTTCTGTAGCTCTCATTACAAAATCACTTCTTTTTGCTGCTATGCCTTCAAAAACCTCCTTTAATTGCTAATGTGGGTATCACTCTCATCTGAGTCACAATTCAAGTCCTATTATGAATTTGAGCACTTGAATGTTTTATTGTTGGAGGTGTTGTTTTTCAACAGTCAGCCTTGGCTTATGGTGGTGCTCTTGCCTCTGAGTCAGAATGTTATAGGTTCATGTCTCACTCCAGAGACTTTAGCACAAAAGCTGGTAATGCTCCATGGAGACACGGAAGAAGGGCTGCACTGCCTCCGCTACAGTAAGAAATTAAACCAAGGTCACGTCTGCTCTCTCAGGTGAACAGAAAAGATCTATGGTACTATTTTAATGTGAGAAGTGGACTTTTCTCTGGTGTCTTGACCAGCATCACAAAAAAAATCTGGTCATTATCACATTGTTGTTTGTGGGAGCTTATATCATAAGGTCATGAGAAAAAGGAGTAGAAGGAGGCCATTTGGCCCATCAAGCCTGCTCCATCCTTTTTCTTCATTCTTTCATGTGCTCTGGGCCTTGCTGACAAGGCCAGAATTTGTTGCCCATCCCTAATTGAAGAGGTGACCAGGGCCTTTGGATCACTAGCCCAGTGACGTTACCACAGTGCCACCATCTCCTCCAGATTTGATATGATCATGGCTGATTTGATTTTGGCCTTAACTCTACCATGGACCCGTCCTCTGCAGGCAAAAGGAACATGTCCAGGCAATGTGCCTTTTTTGAATGAAACAAAAGACTGTGGGGCAGTGGTTCCCAGGTGCATTCTCTATGGCAGCACCTTGTCCAATCAGAGTCCCAATCAGAGTCCCAATCAGCACCCTTTTCTTGTGTAGTATAAATTGTTGCTCCCTTTGAAGTTTGGCATTCTTGCACCTGTCCTGATGAGTGCAAGACCAAAGGCTTTGACATCAAGTTTCTTTTTCCAACAATGCTCAAGTTCTGTACTACCAAGCGACTAATTATGTATTTCTGTATATTTTATTTGATTCCCACTGCTAATTTATGCTCCAGCCAGTAAACCCATTCTGCTTATTAGTTCACAGTCCTTACTGTTAATTTGATTAACACTGAATAGTGCTAATCAAATTCTATAATTATCATGCTGTGCAAAGCTGCAAACATGCTAATAGCACCAACCTCCAGTTTGTTCAGAGTAATGTTTTTAGTGATGAAATAAATGTAAACGGCAAAGATAATGTTTCAAGATTTAATTTGGACTGCATTCAAAATTGAAATTTGAGTCTACTGATGCAGCAGCAGCAGCACTGAATACCAGCCATTTGGATAAGTATTGGTTTAGCACAGACAGCAATAATTTCTGTGGTTTGAGGATTTTTTTTTTCATATATTTCCAGTTTAACTCAACAGCCAAACAGCTAATACAGATCGATAAACCTCCAACCTCCACTTCTGGAAGTGGTGATTCAGGCGAAGGAAGCAGCAATACCTCAGGGGCTGCGCACAACAATTCTGCCCAGAAACCTGGAGACGTCACGAAAAAGAACACCAAAAAGCGCCACTCGTTCACCTCGCTAACTATGTCCAACAAAGCGTCTCAGTCATCTCAAAACCGACACTCTATGGAGATCAGCCCTCCTGTCCTGATAAGCTCCAGTAACCCAACAGCCGCAGCTCGCATCAGTGAATTGGGTGGACTCTCCTGCAGCGCTCCTTCTCAGGTAACTTGCCTGGTAGTTGTGGCTACTCATTTGTTCTGAAAGGCTCTGTTGTGACCTTAAATGTAAGAAATATTATCTTCAAAAGGGAATTGAATATTCACTTACACACAAACATATCATTTAGAAGCAGGAGTAGGCCAATTAGCCCCTCATGTCTACTCTGCCATTCAGTAAGATCGTGGCTGATCTGGTTGTAATCTCAACTCTACATTCCTACCTATCCCTGATAACCTTTCACTCCCTTGCCTATCAAAAATCTATCAAGCTCTGCCTCAAAAATATTGAAGACTCTGTTTCCACTGCCTTTTGAGGAAGAGAATTCCCAAGACTCAACCCTCTGACAGAAGAAAAATTCTCATCTCTATCTTAAACGGACAACTCATTATTTTAAAATAGTGATCCTTCATTCTAGATTCTCCCACAAGAGGAAACATCCTTTCCACATCCACTCTGTCAAGACCCCTCAGAATCTTATATGTTTCAATCATGTCACTTCCTACTCTTCTAAACTCCAGTGGATACAAGCCTAGCCTGTCCTACCTTCCCTCATAAGACAACCCGTCCATTCTAGGTATTAGCGTAGTAAGTCTTTTCTGAATTGCTTCCAGTGCACTACTGATCTCCTTATTTAAGGAAAAATGTAAAAGTACACAGTACTCCAGATGCGGTCTCACCAAAGCTCCATATAACTGAAGCATAACCCCTCAACTTTTGCATTCAATTCCCTTTGCAATAAATTATAACACTCTGTTAGCTTTCCTAATTACTTGTAGTACCTGCATACTAATATTTTATGACTCTTGTATTAGGACACCCAGATCCCTCTGCATCTCAGAGCTCTGCAATCTTTCACCATTTAGGTAATATGCTTTCTTATTTGTCCTGCCAAAACGGACAATTTTTCATTTTCCCACATTATACTCCTATTTGCCAGATCTTTGCCCACTCACTTAACTAGCTATAACCCTTTGTAGCCTCCTTATGTCCTCTTCACAACTTATCTTTGTATCATCATCAAATTTAGCAACCATACCTTCAGTCCCTTCATCCAAATCATTTATATAAGTTAAGGCCCCAGCACTGATCCCTGTGGCACGCCACAAGTTACATCTTGCCTACCAGAAAATTACCCATTTATCCCTACTGTTTCCTGTTATCTGACCAACCTTCCATCCATGCCTACACCATGAGCTTTTATTTTCTGCAATATGTCATATTTTTGATATGTCACCATATCAAATATCTTCTGGAAATCAAAGTACAGCACATCCGCTGATTCCCCTTTATCCACAGCACATGTTACTTCAAAGAACTCCAATAAATTGGTTAAACACGATTCCCCTTTCACAAAACCATGTTGACTCTGCCTGATTACCTTGATTTTATCTAATTGCCCTGCCAAAATGTCACCAGTAATAGCTTCTAACATTTTCCCTGTGACAGATGTTAAGCTAACTGGCCTTAGTTTCCTGCTTTCTGTCTCCCTTCCTTTTTGAATAGAGTTACATTCACTATTTTCCAATCCAATGAAACCTTCCCCAAATCTGGTGAATTTTGGAAAATTAAAACCAATGCATCAGCTATCCCACTAGCTGCTTCTTTTAAGACCTCAGGATGAAGTCCACCAGGACCTAGGGACTTGTCAGCCCACCAATCTAACAATTTGTTCAGTACCACTTTCCTGGTGATTGTAACTTTCTTGAGTTCCTCACTCCCTTCCATTTCCTGATTTACAGCCACTTCTGGGATGTTACTCATATCCTCTATAGTGAGGACCAATGCAAATACCTGTTCAATTTTTCTGCCATCTCTTTATTTTTCATTATTAGTTCCTCAAACTCACTTTCTATAAGACCAACATTCACTTTTTTAAACTCATCTTTTTAAATATTTATAGAAACCCTTACAACCTGTCTTTATATTTTTAACAAGCTTTTACTTCTAATTTTTCCCTCCTTATTAATATTTTAGTTATTATTTGCTGTTTTTTTAAATTTTCTGTCCAACATTATCACCTGCCATCCATGCTTTTTCTTTAAGTTTGATACAATCTTCAACTTTATTGGTTAACCACAGATGGTGGGTCCTGCCCTTGGAATTTTCTCATTGGAATGTGTCCTGTGTATTCTGAAATATCCCTTTAAATGTATGCCACTGCACCTCTATTGACTATCACTTAACCTGATTTGCCAGTTCACTTTAGCTAGCTCTGCTTTCATGCCCTCATAATTGCCCTTATTTAAGTTAAAATACTCATCTTAGACCCACTTTGCTCTCCCTCAACCTGAATGTAAAATAGAAATCACATCATGATCACCGTTATCTAGGAGTACCTTCACTGTGAGGTCATTAATTAATCCTATCCCATTACACAATACCAGGTCTGGTATAGCTCTGGTTGGCATCAAAACATGCTGCTCTAAGAAACTATCCTGAAAACATTCTATGAATTCCTCATCTAGGCTACTTTTGATCATCTGATTTTTCCAGTCTATATGTAAATTAAAATCCACCACGATTATCACCATACCTTTCTGACGAACTCCCATTATTCCCTCCTTTATGCCCTGTCCTATCGTTTTTTTTTTTACTGTTAGTGGGCCTGCACATCACTCTCACAGGTATCTTTATCACTTTCCATCTCTACCCAAACCTCTTCTACATCCTGGTTTCCTGAACTTAAAATGATCCCTTTCTGCTGTGCTAATACCATCCTTAATTTAGAGAGCCTCCCCCCCCCGCCCACCTTTTCCCTGCTTCCTGTCCTTCCTAAATGTCATGTACCCTTCAATATGCAGGTCCCAATCCATGTCATCTTGCAGTCATGTCTCTGTATTGGCTATCGGATTGTACTTATTTATTTCTATTTGTGCTCTCAGTACACATTTTGTTTTGAATGCTACGTGCGTTTAGATACAGAGCCTCTTGCTTTATTCTTTTATTATTTTTGTTAACTCTAGCATTATCTGCTGATTTATTCTTAGATTTGTATTCTGAGTCCCTTCCTATCTTGGTCTGTTTATCATTTCCCACACTAATACCTTTCTCTCTTGCCTTGTCTCTATTCTTTGATTTAACACTTCTCAAATTTGATCCCTTGCCCCTTGTGTTTAATTTAAAGCCCTCTCTACCTCCCTAGTTATGTGGCTCACTAGAACACTAGCCCCAGCATGGTTCGGGTATAGGCCGTCCCAACAGTATGGCCCCAACTTTCCCCAGTACTAGTGCCAGTGCCCAGGAACTGGAACCCACTTCTCCCACACCAGACTGAGCCATACATTCACTTCTCTAATTTTATTTACCCTATGCCAGTTTGCACGTGGCTCAGGTAATAATCCAGAGGTTATTACTTTAGGGGTTCTGCTTTTTAATTTAGTGCCTAACTCCTCATACTGGCTATGCAGAACCTCTTTCCTATTTCTATCTGTGTCGTTGATACCTTCATGGACCATGATGATTGGATCCTCCCCCCTCTTACTGCAAGTTCCTCTCCAGTCCTGAGCAAATGTCTCGAACCGTGGCACCAGGCAGGCAACACAGGTGTCTGGAGTCTTGTTCTTTGCTGCAGAGAATATTGTCAATTCCCCTCATTATACTGTCCCTACTACCACAACATTCCTTTTTGCTTCTCCCATTTGAATGGCTTCCTGTACCATGATGCCATGGCCAGTCAGCTCATCCACTCTCATCGAAACAAGCTGAAAGAACCTCAAACCTGTTGGACAATTGCAAAGGCTTATACTCCTGCACCTCTCTCCTCTGTGTCCCCTTATCTGCCACGCTCGCAGTCACACCCTCCTGTCCCTGACCACTGACCAAATCAGAAGATCCTATCCTAAACGGTGTGACTGACACTTGGTACAAAATGTCCAGGTAACTTTCCCTCACCCTGATGCATTGCAGGATCTGCAGATCAGCCTCCAGCTCAATCTCTGAGTTAATGCTCCTCAAACTGCAAACACTCACTGCAGACATATATATGAATGTACGAAATAGCAGCAGAAGTAGGCCATTCAGCCCCTCAAACTTGTTCTGCCATTCAATAAGATCATGGCTAATCTGTTTGTGTTTTAAATTCCACATCCCCATTTACCCCCAATAACCTTTGATTCCCTTGCCTAACAAGATTCTATCTACCTCTGTCTTAAAAATATTTAATGACTCCACCGCCACCGCCTTCCAAGGCAGAGTTCCAAAGTCGCACAACCCTCCGAGAGAAAAAAAAATTCTCCTCACCTCTCTTCTAAAAGGGCAACTCCTAACTTTAAAACAGTGCCTCCTAGTTCTGGATTCACCCACAAGAGGAATTATATACCATTCAGGATCTTGTATACTTCAGTCAAGTCACCCCTCACTCTCCTAAACTCCAGTGGAAACAAGCCCTTTCCTCATAAGATAGCTCATTCATTCCAGGTGTCAATGTAGTAAACCTCCTCTGAACCACCTCCAGTGCATTTATATCCTTCCTTAAATAAGGACACCAAAACCGCACACCAAAGCCCTGTATAACTGATGTATAACACCCTTACTTTTATGTTCACTTCCTTATTCACAGTGGCAACCAGGAGTCCCACATGCTGCAGCCATGATATAGCATCCGTCCTGCCATCCTTAATGTGTTTTAATTAACTACTTAATTATTTTATTTAGCTAATTACCTTAACCACTTACCAGATACTCAAGTTAGTTTCTACCTCTGTAGCCGAGTAAGAACCAATTCCTACAGGGTAAGAAAGTTAGAAAAAGCAAAGGAGCATCTTCTTCACCTAACACCCTCACTCATCCAACTCCCCACATTCTTGTTGAAAGTCACACTCAGTGCTGAGGTATACTGAGAGACTTGTATTTATATGCTCTGAAACTAAAGAGTTAGCTCAGCCCCACATACTGAAAAACTAGTTTAAGCTAGTTTCCTTAATTAACTAACTTCAGCTGCACTCCAGTGGAGAGCTTGCATATCCCTGCTTAAGCCTGGATGAAATTTAGAATTTAAACAGTAAATTTCAAAATGATGTTAAATACAAACAAAATTAGATTTTTAGAAAGAGATTAGGATTCCCTCACTCATCCAACTCCCAGCACTCTTGTTCAATGTTGCATTCCAGCACTAAGTCACACTGAGAGGCATGTATTTATATGCTCTGAAACTGAAGAGTTAGCTCAGCTCTGGCTGCTTCATTATTGAAGGAGCTGTGAAAAGAGCTGTACACTGGTCATCAGCGAGCAGCCCTGCTTTCTGACTTTTTATAAAGAGGGGAAGTCATTGATAAAGAAGTTGAAGATGTTTGAGCTGAAGACACTTCCTTGAAAAACGAAGTATCTGTGCCTTTGGCTGCGAAGCTTGGCCTCTTTGTCAGCCACAGCCATCTTCCTTGGTGTCATATTAGACCCTAGCGGGATCTCTTTCGACTGGCCAATGTCCTTTATTTTGCTGGCTCTCTTTGTTGCATGTGAGATGTTGCTCTGTTGTTTGTATAGCTACCACTCAGGTATGCATTCAGCTTTTATATTTGCATCCAAACCAAGGCTGTGTTGAGATATGCAGCATGTGGTTCTGGCGGAACCCCAAATTGAACATTGGTGCACGGGTGTTGCTTGATAATCTTTTAAAATCTTTTAAAACGGGTGTTGCTTGATGGTGCTGTTGTTGACTCATTGCATTTTATTAATGATGATTGAGAAAGGCTGAGGAAGCCATGATTGGCTTGTTTACATTATTCTGCTTCTTGCCAATAGGGAAACTAGTCAGTTCTTCCACATTGTTTATCAGCTGCCAGTGTCATAGCTGCACTGGGCAGCTTGACTAAGGGAGCACTGCAGTTGGAATATTGTTGGAGGCTTTGTATAGTCAATTGCTCTTTAATATCACTTGAAGTGAACTGAATTAACTAGACATATCTGCGGATGGGGCCTTGGGAGAAGGCCAAGTAGGATCATGCACTTCGCACTTTTCTCGGAAGACGCTTTGGAGTGGCTTTGAATTGTCAGGAACAGTCTTTCTGTTTCTCTCTCTCATTAGCATATGCTCATTAACTTTTCCAGGGCGCCAAACAAAACTTTTCTCTATTTTTAATGTTCAATAATTTAGATACTTGATTGATGTCCGTGGACCGTATTCAACATTGGAGCAGTTTATGAGACAATTGGGTGCTGCAATAAGGCCATTGATACAAGATTAAATGCAAGAGATTTTTGGTTATTCATTATCAGGACAGGCATCACTGGCAATGTTAGCATTTATCGCTCATCCTTCATTACCCTGAGCAGATGGTGGTGAACTGCTTGTATGTAGTGTTTTTTATAGAACTGAATGGCTTGCTATCGGTAAGGATATCAGGATTTCCTGTGGATGGGCAATAATTGCGGGCATAGCCAGCGACGCCCACATCTCACAAATGAATTAAAAAAGCACTAGTGAATCATTTGAGTTTTTACAACAATCTGGCATGAGAAATTTCTTTACACAGTTAGTTGTAAAGCTATAAAATTCACTTCCAGGGTTAGTGATTGAGGCAGAAACATTCAAGATTAGTTTGGGTAGATGGATGAAGAAAAGGGACATAAAAGATATGGAATCCAAGTCGTTTATTTTGATTTTTGAAAATTTTTTCTGGTATGTCAGTGTAATTGCCAATCTCTAGTTGCCCTTGAGAAGGTGGTGGTGAGCTGCCTTCTTGAACCACTGCAGCCTATGTGTTGTTGGTGCATCCACAGTGCTGTTAGGGAGGGAGTTCCAGGATTTTGACCCAGCGACAGTGAAGGAACGGCGATATAGTTCCAAGTCAGCATGGTGAGGGACTTGGAAGGGAACTTTCAGGTGATGGTGTTCCCATGCATCTGCTGCCCTTGTTCATCTAGGCGGACGGAACTGTTTGCTCTTATGTACAGAGGGTAATTGCCGACATGATTAGTTGGGCTGAATGGCCTATTTTTGTGTTTTAACTACTTTATCCATTTCTATGATGAGGCTCTCTCTGTGTTAACTGTGGAATAGCAATTGACAAAGTAAATGGAATGATGAGCCAAAGAACCAGATGCGCAGAGGACAATATTGGAAAATCAAGCTTAAGCTGCACAATCCTTCAATCAGAACGCCCCTAGAGTATACAAAAACAAAAATAGCTGGAAAAACTCAGCAGGTCTGACAGCATCTGTGGAGAGGCAGACAGGGTTAACGTTTTGAGTCCGTATGACTCTTCATCAGAATGAGTTCTGATGACGAGTCATACCCACTCGAAATGTTAACTCTGTCTTCCTCTCCACAGATGCTGTCAGACCTGCTGAGTTTTTCCAGCTGTTTTTGTTTCAGATTTCCAGCATCCGCAGTATTTTGCTTTTATCACCCCTAGAGTATAGTCCATCTTTGCTCACCAAAACACAAGGGGGATATTCAAGCCTAGAAGGCAGTGCAGAGAAGAACCATGAAACAGATCTCAAGCATCAGACGATGGAGTAATGCTGAAATCCCAAAGGAACTGGGGCTTTTCAGACTTGGAAGTTGGTGACTTTGAAGTGACTTTTGTTGAGGTTTTTTAAAATTGTAAATCAAATAGAAAAGATAAATCTCTAACTGCACCATACTTCAAACCGGTAGGCCAGGAACACAGATTCACATTGCTGAAAGTCAAAATTAGGACAAATGCCAGCGCACAGATTGATCCTCTTGGGCGACTAGTGAAGAGAAACTTTTCTAAGAAGTAGCTGAGTGTTGTGATGAGAGAACTGCAGGCTTTCTGGATGGAACATCTAAGTATGGTCTTCCTCTCCCAAATCTTATCTTTTGATCTTTCCAAGAATATTAAAATGATTTTGTGGAACCAATATAAGTCTTTAGGATATTAATAATTAGACTACAAAGGATTTTCGACGAAGGGAGCTACAGGTGCAGAATAGCCTGTGATGAAAGCTTTCTTCAGGGGTAGCATTTAATTAGATATGCATAGAATAAAAGGTAGCTTGAACAAACAAATTAGAATGAAACTGGTTCTTGAAAAGCTGTTTCAGCACAGCTGTGGCACTGGCATCTACCTGACAATGTGGAAAATAGCCCAGGTATGTCTTGTTCAGAAGAAGCAGTTCAAATTTAATCTAGCCAATTATTGCCCCATCATTGCTCTATCATTAGAGAGGTAGTTACTGAGCAATAACCTGGTCACTGATGCTCAGTTTAGGTTCCGCCAGGGCCGCTCGGCTCCAAACCTCATTGTAGTCTTGATCCAAGCATTGACAAGAGCTGAATTCCAGGGTTGAGGTGAGAATGACTGCTCTTGACTTCAAGGCGGTATTTGACTGAACGTGGCATCAAGAAACCCTAGCAAAATTGAAGTCAATGGGATTCGAGGGGGGAAAACACTCCACTGGTTGGTGTCATACCTAGCACAAAAGAAGTTGGTGGTAGTTGTCGGAGGCCAATCATCTCAGCCCCAGGACATCGCGGCAGGAGTTCTTCAGGGTAGTGTCCTAGGCCCGACCATCTTCAGCTGCTTCATCAATGACCTTCCCTCCATCATAAGGTCAGAAGAGGGGCTAAATTTGCTGATAATTGCACAATGTTCAATGCCATTTGCAATTCCTCAGGTGCTGAAGAAATCTGTGCCCACATGCAGCGAGACCTGGACAACATTCAGGTTTGGGCTGGTAAGTGGCAAGTAACATTCGTGCTACACGAGTGCCAGGCAAATACCATTTTCAGCAAGAGAGATTGTAACCATCTCCCCTTGGCTTCCAATGACATTACCATCGCTGAATACCCCACCATCAACTTCCTGGGGGGTTACCTTTGACCAGAAACTGAACTGGACCAGCCATGTAAATATGCTACAAGAGCAGATCAGACACAGGGAATTCTGTACAAAAACTCAAGTTCTGTCGAAGGGTCATGAGGACTCGAAACGTCAACTCTTTTCTTCTCCGCCGATGCTGCCAGACCTGCTGAGTTTTTCCAGGTAATTCTGTTTTTGTTTTGGATTTCCACCATCCGCAGTTTTTTTGTTTTTATCACAGGGAATTCTGTGGTGAGTAACCCACTTCCTCACTCCCCAAAATCTGTCCGCCATCTACATGGCACAATTCAGGAGTGTGATGGAATAGTCACCACTTGGCCTGGATTAATGCAGCCCCAATAATACTCAAGAAGTTCAACAACTTTCAGGCAAAGCAGCCATTTGATCAGCAACCCATTCATCCCTCAAAAATTCTCTCCCTCTACTGTTGCTGCACAGTGGCAGCAGTGTGTACAATCTACAAGTTGTACTGCCACAACTCAAAAAGTGTCCTTTGACAGCACCTTCCAAACCTGACCTCTACCAACTAAAGAACAAGGGCAGCAGACGCATGGGAACACCGCCACCTGCAAGTTCCCCTCCAAGCCACTCACCATCCTGGCTTGGAAATATATTGCTATCCCTTCATTTTCGCTGGGTCAAAATCCTGAAACTCCCTCCCTAACAGCACTATAGGTATACCTAGATCACATGGACTGCAGAGGTTCAAGAAGGCAGTTCACCACCACCTTCTCAAAGCCACTTAAGAATGGGCAATAAATGCTGACCTTCCCAGGGATGTTCGCACCCCATGAACAAATTGGAAAAAAAAGAGCAACTCTTATGTTCTTGGCAATGAAAACAGGAACCCCGATAATGTGTAATGAGCATGGTTTGTTTTTCTACTGGCTTATGTAATCTTACAGTCGCACATTTGAGGCTGATTCTAGATGGATGTTTAGTGAATGTTGAACAGCAGGTTCAAATGTTGAAATGGTCACCGTACCTCAGAGATGTTTGATAAGAGCACACCGAGCCAAACCCAGGGGCAGGATCTTTAGGTCGGCGAGCATAGCGCTTCTTGGCGCACGTCACGCTGGGCGGGCCTTAATTGGTCCGCTCATGTAAAATGGCGGCGCGCCCCCAATCAGGGGCGCCGATCGGAGACGCGCCTGTTCACGCCCACTCCTGCACTTCCACCCCCAACAGGGGGGAGTATTTTTCCCCAGATGTTCTTTTGCGCCTCCATTGGTGGCTATGTTTTCAGCTGCAGACCCTGAGCTCTGGAATTCCCTTCCTAATCCTCTCATTTTCTACCCCTCTCCTTTAAGACGCCCCTTAAAACCCACCTATTTGATTAAGCTTCTGGTCGCCAGCCTTAATATCTCCTTATGTGGCTTGGTGTCAAACTTTGTTTAATTACACCTGTGAAATGCCATGGAATGTTTTCCAATGTTAAAAGGACTATATAATGCAAGTTTTGTTGCCTTAATGATTGTGAGTCAATACAAAAATGCTTCTAGGCCCTGAGGTTTAATAATTATGATATCAAAAAAAATCTACTTCCCCTGATAGTTTTCAGATGTTTTAAATAGAATTGCATAAAATGTACAACATAGAAACTAGGTCAAAGTCCATCTGATCCTTGCTGGTGGGGCCAGCATTTCTTGCCCATCCCTAGTTGCCCTTGAGAAGGTGGTGGTGAGCTGCCTTCTTGAACCGCTGCAGTCCATGCGGTTTAGGTACACCCACAATGCTCTTAGGGAGGGAGTTCCAGGATTTTGACCCAGTGACAGTGAAGCAACAGCGATACATTTCCAAGACGGGATGGTGAGTGACTTTGGGGGGAACTTCCAGGTGGTGGCGTTCCCATCTATCTGCTGCCCTTGTCCTTTTAGATGGTACTGGTCATGACCAGTGTCCCCTAGCTTTGGTCTTCCGAAGAAGCTTTATTAAGGAACTTATTGATATTTCCCATTTTATTTAATATAGGCATAGCATTACCATAATAGGTATACAACAGGCACTTGAGTAGAGGTAATCCAGCTAATTAAAATGCCCTACATATGGTAAAATTTAAGTAAAAGGTTAAGATGAAGTTTTAAAATTGAGGGTTTCAGCACATGTATGCACCAGGTTTCATGAAGAGAAATTGCTGGTTTTATAATCAACAAAGTGAATTGTCACATTTCAATATGCACTTTTGGATTTGCCGGTTTGATTTGCATCACCATTGGATTCTCCCAAGTTTCCAGCCTTTAGGGACTGTGGTTTTTGAGTTCTTGAATGTGGAAACGTTTGTGCCAATTCCTTCCATTCCAAATGTTGATCTTTGGTTCCAAGGACAGAGAAAAGTCTGAATTGTAGCTTTCTTTTCATTTATCATAAACTTGGTACATTTGGACTTTGCAACACTACAACCTCACAAAAATTGGAATTACTTGGTGTGGAAGAAAGGGAGCATTGTTGCCCAAAACTTTGTCATATTAGGGCTGAAATGATGCTCTGTAATTTCCACTTTATTCTCCCGGTGGTCTGTATATTAATTCTAGCTTACCTGGTGGTTAAAAAATGTAGATTCAAAGAAATGTTTGGATCAGTTAAGGTGTCACTGTTTTCAAAGTTCCAGCAAGTGTAGTAACCTTCCGTTAAGTGTAAGTATGAAACCCACTTAACTCTAGGATTGCAACTTTAGCCACCAGGTCAAAAGCTTGAGTTCTGGCATGGATTAATGTTGAAATCATCTGCATTCAGGTGAGATCTACTGATTTCAAGTTAAAACACTGCATACTTAATTTGGAATCCTTACCAGTAAAGCACATTGTGCTTGAAAGGAGAGAATGATATTGATAGTTTGCGGGGGTCCATTGTTCAGTATTCCAGCTAACCAAGTGATGGAAGAAATTACTGGATCACCCATGAGCGTGTGGAGTTGTATAATAATGATTACAAGTATTGATTTGCATTTTATTCTGAAACTGCAAATCTCATTCATTGTTGCTTATTTCTGCTGGCTTTGCATTCCAGTGAATTGGTATCCATGTCTCCAAATGCTTTTGTGCTTCTCAAGAGTGTTATTCAGCCTGTATGCACTCTCCCCTTGTTCGATAGAAAATCACTGCTTGTTCATCATGCTCTCCACCCCGCCATCAGTGTGACATTGCTAAAACCCTCCCTCAAACTATGTCTACCCTGTCATGGCCTTCCTTTAAACTTTGTCATCATGGTTTTGCTCTCTGCTGCATTTTCTTTCAGATGATGTTGGAATGACAACCTTTGTTAAGTGTTCAGATGTCTCCATGAAAATGTAAATTTTTGGTGATATTTCTTATGATTAACATAATCCCAAATATTGTTGATTCAAATGGATCTGCTACTTGAACATTGCTTTCTATGTTATGTTGAACTTATTCAGGTTTTGAGATATGATTTGCTGATGATACAATGAAGTACTTTGGGTGTGACGTTAAACTTTCTCTCTATTAACAGGTCCACATTAGCACTACTGGTTTAATAGTGACCCCACCTCCCAGCAGTCCTGTGAATACTGTAGCTCCATGTGTCTTCCCTGTAGAGGGCACCTACTCTGTTGCCCCTGGGGTAAGTATTTTATGTGTATTGAGAACATGTAGTTGTTTCTTTAGCATCAATTTCTAAATTTGAATTACCAACCTGGTGGAATCCATCTTGATGAGTCAGTACATTTGTACATTGATTCTGTTTCTGAACCCTCGAAACTAAGTTACAATTCACAGAATCACAGAACCACAGTGCAGAAGAGGCCCTTTGGCCCATCGAGTCTGCACCGACATGTGAGAAACATCTGACCTACCCACCTACCTAATCCCATTTACCAGCACTTGGCCCATAGCCTAGAATGTTATGACATGCCAAGTGCTCGTCCAGGTACTTTTTAAAGGATGTGAGTCAACCCGCCTCCACCACCCTCCCAGGCAGTGCATTCCAGATCGTCAGCACCCTCTGGGTAAAAAAGCTTTTCCTCACATCCCCCCTAAACCTCCTGCCCCTCACCTTGAAATTTTGTCCCCTAGTGACTGACCCTTCAACTAAGGGGAACAGCTGCTCCCTATCCACCTGTCCATGCGCCTCATAACTTAAATGTTTCATCTCAGGCAACATCCTGGTGAATCTCCTCTTCACCCCCTCCAGTGCAATCACATACTTCCTATAACGTGATGACCAGAATTGCACACAGTACTCCAGCTGTGGCCTCACCAAGGTTCTATACCACTCCAACATGACCTCCCTACTTTTGTAATCTATGCCTCGATTGATAAAGGCAAGTGTCCCATATGCTTTTTTCACCACCCCACTAACATGCCCCTCCGCCTTCGGAGATCTATGGACACAGACGCCAAGATCCCTTTGTTCCTCAGAACTTCCTAGTTTATTGAATACTTCCTTGTCAAATTTCTCCTTCCAAAGTGTATCACCTCACACTTTTCAGGGTTAAGTTCCATCTGCCACTTATTTGCCCATTTGACCATCCAGTCTATATCTTCCTGTAGCCCAAGACACTCAACCTCACTATTAACCACCCAGCCAATCTTTGTGCCATCCGCAAATGTACTAATCCTACCCCCCACATAGTCATCTATGTTGTTTATATAAATGACAAATAATAGGGGACCCAGCACAGCCCCCTGTGGTATGCCACTGGACAATGGCTTCCAGTCGCTAAAGCATCCTTCTGTCATCACCCTCTGTCTCCTACAGCTAAGCCAATTTTGAATCCACCTTATCAAATTACCGTGTATCCCATGTGCATTTGCCTTCTTTATAAGTCTCCCATGTGGGACCTTCTCAAAGGCTTTGCTGAAATCCATATAAACTATATTAACTACACTACCCTCATCTACACACCTGATCACCTCCTCAAAAAATTCAATCGAATTTGTTAGGCATGACCTCCATCTGACAAAGCCATGCTGACTATCACTGATCAAACCTTGCCTCTCCAAGTGCAGATAGATTCTCTCCTTCAGAATTTTCTCCAATAGTTTCCCTACCACTGACGTGAGACTCTCTGGCCTGTAGTTCCCTGGCTTATCTCTACAACCCTTCTTAAATAGTGGAACCACATTAGCTGTTCTCCAGTCCTCTGGCACCTCCCCCATGGCCAGAGATGAATTAAAAATTTGGGTCAGAGCCCCTGTGATCTCCTCCCTTGCCTCCCTCAGCAGCCTGGGACACAAATCATCTGGACCTGGAAATTTGTGCACTTTTAAGCCTGCCAACACCTCCAATACCTTGTCACTCCCTGTATCAATTGCTTAATAACCTCGCAGTCTCTCTCCCTGAGTTCGA
This sequence comes from Carcharodon carcharias, assembly GCF_017639515.1. Classification (NCBI taxonomy): domain Eukaryota; kingdom Metazoa; phylum Chordata; class Chondrichthyes; order Lamniformes; family Lamnidae; genus Carcharodon; species Carcharodon carcharias. The sequence goes on from NC_054470.1 coordinate 186,363,854, forward strand.
TACCTTCATCCTCATTCTCTTGGGTGAAGACGGATGTGAAGTATTCGTTCACCACTCTAGCGATGTCCTCTGGCTCCACCCATAGATTGCCCCCTTGGTCCCTTATGGGGCCTACTTTTTGCCTGGTTATCCTCTTCCCATTGATATACTTATAGAATACCTTGGGAGTTTCCCTACTTTTACCAGCCAGAGCTTTCTTATATCCCGTCTTTGCTCTCCTAATTGCTTTTTTAAGTTCCACCTTGCACTTTCTGTACTCCAGTAATGCCTCCGCTGATTTGCTTCCCTTGTACCTACTAAAAGTCTCTCTTTTCCTTCTCATCGTAACCTGACTATCTGTGGCCATCCATAGTTCTCTGGGCTTGTTACTCCTTCCTATCACCCTGGAGGGACATGCATGTTGAGCCTGTACCCTCCCCATTTCATTTTTGAACACCCCCCCCACTGCTCCTCTAGATTTCCCAACAAATAGCTGTTCCCAGTCTACCTTGGCCAGATTCTGTCTTAGTTTACTAAAATCCGCTCTCCCCCAATCCAAAATAAGTTTTTGCAACTTGTCTATTTCTTTGTCCATAACAAACTTAAACTGTACCATGTTGTGGTCGCTTTCACTAAAATGCTCCCCCACCGCCACCTTAGCCAACTGTCTGGTTTCATTCCCCAGAATTAGGCCCAACACTGCGCCATCCCTTGTTGGACCCTTGACATATTGACCTAAAAACTTCTCCCGTACATATTTCAAGAAATACACTCCATCCAAGCCCTTAACACAATGTCTATCCCAATTAATGTTGGGAAAGTTGAAATCACCTAATATAATTACCCTATTGTTATTGTTTTTACACGCCTCCGCAAATTGTGCACATATTTGCTCCTCAAATTTCCCGCTGACTTTCTGGGGGTCTATAATAAACACCTAACAATGTGGCTGCCCCTTTTTTATTCTTAAGCTCTACCCACAAAGCTTCATTCGATGCTCCTTCCAAGATATTATCTCTCCTTACTGCAGTAACTGACTCCTTAACTAATATCGGAATGCCTCCTCCTCTTTTACCCCCTCCCCTGTCCCACCTGAAGATTCTATATCCTGGAATGTTGAGCTGCCAATCCTGACCCTCCCTCAACCACATCTCAGTGATGGCTACTATATCTCAATTCCACGTGTCAATCCTCACCCTTAACTCATCTGTTTTACCTGTAATACTCCTGGCATTAAAGTAGAGGCCACCCAGCCTTGCCTTACTCCCTTGAAACTTAATGCAGTTGTACTCCTTCTGACTTGATTGTTTTACTGTATTGTGGTGTGTCCCTCTTCTGCTAACATTCTGTGTCCTCTCTTCCTGCCGAATTAGTTTAAACTCCTCCCAACAGCACTAGCAAACCCGCCCGCTAGAATGTTAGTCCCGCTCTGGTTCAGAGTAGACTGTCCTGCTTGTACAGGTCTCACCTTCCCCAGAAATGGTCCCAGTGATCCAGGAATCTAAAACCCTCCCCCCTGCACCAACTCTTAAGCCATGTATTCATCTGCGCTATTCTCCTATTTCTGAGCTCGCTAGCACGTGGTACTGGGAATAATGCAGAGATTACAACCCGAGAGGTCTTGCTTTTTAGCCTACTGCCTAACTCCCTGAATTCTTGATGCAAGACCTCACCCCTCTTTCTACCTATGTCATTGGTACCAACATGTATCATGACCTCTGCCTTATCACCCTCCCCCTTCAGGATGCCCTGCAGCTGTTCAGTGACATCCCGGACCATGGCACCAGGGAGGCAACACACCATCCTGGAGTCACGTTGACGGCCACAGTAGCACCTGTTTGTTCCCCTGACTATAGAGTCCCCTGTTACTATTGCCCTTCCTCTCTTCCTCCCCTCCTGTACAGACAGGCTGCCCATGGTGCCAGAAGTTTGGCTCTGTCTGCATTCCCTGGAGGAACCAGCGCCCTCATCAGCCTTCATAATGGAATACCGATTTGCACACGGAACCCTAGGGGACTCCTGAACTATCTGCCTGTTTCTCTTGGACTGCCTGGTGGTCACCCATTCCCTTCCTTCCTCAAGTTCCTTCATCTGCGGTGTGACCACCTCTCTAAACATGCTATCCATGGTGCTCTCCGACTCACAGATGCTCCACAGTGTCCCCAGCCGCCATTCCAGCTCTGAAACCCGAGCTTCCAGGAGCTGCAGCTGGACACACTTCCTGCACACATGCTGGTCCCGGGCACTGGAAATGTCCCTGGTTTCCCACATGGAGCACAAGAAGCAGACCATGGCTTTGAGCTCTCCTGCCATGATTTATCCATTTAAATTAAACCTTTTAAATCAATTACTCTAGGGCCCTTCTTTCCTGATCCTTATTACTGTAGAATATGCAAACTATAAACCACAAAAAGACCTTAAACTATAAGCGATTAAAGTGGTAAATACTTATTCGATCTTAGCCACTACTTACCAGTCATTCCTTTCCCTTGTAGCCTCTACAGCTGCAGCAGGGCAAGAGCATGCTCTGAAGATTTAAGAAGTTGGATAGCAAAGAAAAAATGCAAAGAGCACCTTTTCCCCTCTGTACTGAATTCCCACACTCACTCTGACTGTGTCTCACTCAGGATGAGCTCTCTCCCCTGTTCATGTGCAAGCACACGTAGTATGTTTCTAAACAGTCCTTCTTCCATGGAGCTGAGGTGACTTTTGCTCGTTAATCTTCAAATAGTATTTAACACTTCTTATTCAGGCCCTAATCAGGCTTCAGGTGATTGACAGTTAACTGTCACACAGTCAGCTGAATCATCTATCTTACCAACCTTTTTACTAGACTACTGAATTTACAGAAATTAAAGAGAAAGACTTACCAGTTCAATTCCCACTGTGCACCAAATTGCCAATATCCACACTCACTCTGGCTGTGTTTCACTCAGATTGAGCTCTCTCCCCTGTTCATGTGGAGTTTGTAATATATAAATGTAAAATTTTCAACAATGATGAAAATGAATTAGCCATTTAAGCTCGTTAATGTAAGAACAATGCACTAACCTAGCAATGGGTGGCAGTCTTCTGTCTTGTAAGGTGACGGTTTGCACCATGGTGGTCAACTGTATGTTAAACAGCTCTTGGTGTGGTTCAGGAGCCCCAATCTGACTGGCAAGCTCTGCTGCATTCGCTGCAGGGGAAGACAGTGGGCTGAGAAGGTGCATAATTCGCTTTTCTCTGATTTCTCTGAGCCCTCTTATTGGCCAGATGAGCTTCTTGTTTTGTCTTGCCTATTCAAACATCCTTCCAAACAGTCAGCCTCCAGAGGTCATGACTGCCACTGACTGTCTCCCAGTTGTCAATGTCGATGTCCACCACCTTCATATCTCGCTTGCAGGTGTCCTTGTAGCAGAGGTATGGACACCCAAGAGATTGTGACCCAGTGTCCAGTTCACTGTCCAGAAGGTCTGAGTTAGTGACCTTGTTCTGCTAAGAGATGCTAAGGATATGTCTGAGATAGTGGAGGTGCAAACTGTTCAGCCTTTTCTCCTGCCTAGCATATGTTGTCCATGTCTCAGCACAGTAGAGGACTCTGCTGAGGACACAGGCTTGGTAGACTCATAATTTGGTGTTCTCAGTCAGGTTGCTGTTGTTCCACACTTTCTTACTCAACTTGGACATAATAGTTGTAACTTCTGTGATGTGCATGTTGATTTCAGTATCAAATGACAGATTGCTAGTGATTATGAAGCCTAGATATGTAAAGCTATCAACAACCTCCAGCGTCACATTGTCAATGCTGATGGATGATGGTATGGTAACATCCTGGACCATGACATTTGTCTTCCTGGTTCTGATGGTCGAACCAAATGCTTTACAGGACTGAGAGATTCTGTCCATTTGCTGCTGCAGATGGTCCTCAGTGTGAAATGTTGTTGTGGTGTCATCATGTAGAGCAAGTCTGATGAGGTCTTGGTACACCTTTTTCTTGGATCTCAGGCGAGCTAAGCTGAACAGCTTTCCGTCAGTTCTGGTATGTAAGTAGATGACCAGAAGTCGTATGACTGCAGTAAAGAGAAGAATACATCAGGGTATCAGTGTCAAATCTCAACCCTGTTTGACCCCACTGTGGATCTTAAAGGGTTCCAATGACGCATTGTCATAGCTGACCTTACTCATCATGTTGTCATGGAAAGAAGGGATCACACTGAGCAGATTCAGCAAGTAGCCAGTTTTCTCCAGCAGTTTAAATAGACTGCCTCTGCTCTCATGGTCGAATGCCTCGGTGAGGGCATTATATAGTAGTCTCCTTTATTCATAGCATTTCTCTTAAAGCTGCCAGACTGAGAAGATCATATCAATTGTAGATCTTCCAGCTCTGAATCCACACTAGGATTCAGTATAGATGCTTTCAGCCAAGACCTGCAGTCTGACAAGGGCAACGTGGACAAATACTTTTCCCACAATGCTCAGCAGGGAGATGCCTCGATAGTTGTTGCAATCATTGCAGTTGTCTTTGTTCTTGGGCAGGGTTGCAATCTTTGCATCATGAATATCTTGGAGCACTGTCCCCTCCCTCCAGTCGAGACAAAGGGATTCGTATAAATGCTGCAGGAGTGCCGGTTTCCCATGTTTGATGAGTTCAGGTGGTATTGCATCAGCACCTAGAGCTTTGCCCATGGCAAACGAATCAAAGCTTTGCTAAGTTCCTTCACTCTGTTTGGTATCCAGCTATGCCAAGACAGGTAAGCTTTCCATGCTGTCTAGAGCTTCCTCGGTGACAGTGTTCTTCCTAGAGTACAACTCGAGAATGTTCTGCCCATCTCTCCAACTGTTTCTTGCAGTCGGAGATGACGTCTCCTACCTTTATTTTCAGTCGAACCATTTTCTTTCAGATGGACCTATTACCTTATGATTCCTTCGGACATGCCCATGACATTCCCTTTATTGAAGGACATCTGGATATTCTGCCAAAGTTGTAAGTCGCAGTCATTGGCGCACCACCTAGTAGTCTGTTGATCTTTACTTCAAGCGGCTCTTAGTATACTCAGAGCTTTCTCACTTGGATCTGTCTTGTAATTAATGAGAACAGACCGCTTGGCTTCAATGGTTCCACCACAGTTAGCCTCAAACCAGTCAGCAATTTTCTACTCTTGCTTCCCGTATATTGAGATTGAGGTATTGTAGGTGATGTCTGGAAGTAAGTTCCATTTCGCCTCTACAGTGTGTGGCAAAGGTTCAGGAGCTGATGCTATACCACCTGAACTCATCAAGCACAGGAGAGTGCCTGTTCAATTGAGTGGAAAAACTGTTGGTTTTTATCTGGGTAGGCAATTTGGCTGACGTCGATGCAAGAAAGGCATTTTTGCTTTGAATGTAAAATCTTAAAGAGTTGCATCCTCGCCCTAGTGCACACCAAGGAGTGACCTGTATATCACAGTCAGTTGATCACATCTGGTGATGATCAGATCCAGCTTGTGTCAATGTCCTGATCTTGGATGTCTCTAGGACACCATGTGGCATGGTTTTTTCTGAAAGCTGTTAGTTACACAAAGCATATGGTAGCAGCAAAGTTCAAGCAGCCTCTGTTGTTCTCATTTATCTTTCCCAGGCTGTGATGTCCAAGGCAGGAGGGCTATGCCTCATGGTCCATGCCTGGACTTGTATTGAAATTCCCTAGTAGGTAAAGATGATCTGACTTGGGGATTCTGCTGATAGCAGTGTCAAGGTCTTCACAGAGTAGAATTACCTGGAAAAACTCAGCAGGTCTGGCAGCATCGGCGGAGAAGAAAAGAGTTGACGTTTCGAGTCCTCATGACCCTTCGACAGAACTTGCGTTCGAGTCCAAGAAAGAGTTGAAATTTCAACTCTTTCTTGGACTCGAACGCAAGTTCTGTCGAAGGGTCATGAGGACACGAAACGTCAACTCTTTTCTTCTCCGCCGATGCTGCCAGACCTGCTGAGTTTTTCCAGGTAATTCTGTTTTTGTTTTGGATTTCCAGCATCCGCAGTTTTTTTGTTTTTATCTCTGTGTTTAATTGACTGCCACTGCTCTTCAAGAAATGCCTACCTCCTTGAAGAAGTTCTGTTCCTCTCTGCGACAAGATTTCCGTATCTCTCTGTTGTCTTGCTCACCTTCCTTGCTTTCCATTTCCCTCCTAGTGTTTGACAAGGTGTTTACTAAAACCCGCTTTCACAGCCATATCTCCTTTCTCAGTGACTGTCTCCGTCTCCGACTTACCCCACGTGGATTTCAACTGAAATTCCACCCCTCATGTTTCGAACCCACCCAGGATTACAGGTATCTCCGGGACATAAAACGTTTCTCGGACTGCTGTTCCCGTCACATTCTGAAATCCACACTCAGTGCCATGCGCCGCCATATGAACACACTCGACCTCTCCCTCCAGCAGCACCGCCGTACCCTTTTTCAAAGCTGCGCGTGCCCCCAGTTTCATTTTATCCTTCGGCTCATCCGACGCCTCAACAAGAAACTTTTTCTCTTTCTCTCAAGTGCTAAGGAACGCAAGCTGCAACAACTCATTGACACCAACACCCATCTAGGACCCTCCACCCCTGTCTGTTCCTCCGTCCCCACCCTTTCTTCCAATCCCAACCCCAGCCGTGTATTCACTATACCCCCTGACCTTCCCCTCTCCGATGCTGACGTTCAGTGCTCAGCAAAGGACTTAGTTTCATACCCTTACGCCCTCACCTCAATGAATTTCGGGCTCGGCATGATGCTGAACTCTTCTTCCGCCGTCTTCGTCTCCGGGCTCACTTCTTTGGGCAGGAGTCCTCTCCCAGTTCAACGGATCCATTTAACCATCTCCAATATTCTCCCTCCACCTGGACCCCTCCCTCTGGATTCTTATCTTCTCTTGATCTTTTCATTGAGAACTGTCGGCGCGACATTAGTCGTCTCAATTTCTCTGCTCCTCTCACCCATTCTAACCTGTCTCTCTCTGAACCTACTGCACTCCATTCTCTCAGGTCCAACCCTGACATTGTCATCAAACCCGCTGACAAGGGTGGTGCTGTTGTTGTCTGGCACACTGACCTCTACCTCGCGGAGGCTGAGCGTCAACTCGCAGACACTTCCTCCTACCTCTCCCTGGACCATGACCCCACCACTGAACATCAAGCCATTGTTTCCAGGACTGTCACTGACCTCATCTCCTCTGGGGATCTCCCTCCCACAGCTTCCAACCTGATAGTCTCCCAACCTCGGATGGCCCGCTTCTATCTCCTACCCAAAATCCACAAACAGAACTGCCCCGGTAGACCGATCGTCTCAGCTTGTTCCTGCCCCACAGAACTCATTTCTCGTTATCTTGACTCCCTTCTCTCTCCCCTTGTCCAGTCCCTTCCCACCTACATCCGTGATTCCTCTGACACCTTACGTCACATCAACAATTTCCAGTTCCCTGGCCCCAACCGCTTCCTCTTCACCATGGACGTCCAATCCCTCTACACCTCCATCCCCCACCAGGATGGTCTGAGGGCCCTTAGCTTCTTCCTCGAACAGAGGCCCGAACAATGCCCATCCACCACTACTCTCCTCCGTCTGGCTGAACTTGTTCTCACACTGAACAATTTCTCCTTCAACTCCTCTCACTTCCTCCAAATAAAAGGTGTGGCTATGGGTACCCGCATGGGCCCCAGCTATGCCTGTCTCTTTATGGGGTATGTGGAACATTCCTTGTTGCAGTCCTACTCCGGCCCCCTTCCTATTTCAACTCTTTCTTGGACTCGAACGCAAGTTCTGTCGAAGGGTCATGAGGACTCGAAACGTCAACTCTTTTCTTCTCCGCCGATGCTGCCAGACCTGCTGAGTTTTTCCAGGTCATTCTGTTTTTGTTTTGGATTTCCAGCATCCGCAGTTTTTTTGTTTTTATCTTCACAGAGTAGATCTGTCGTAAAGCACTGCATTGGAGCATAAATGCTCATGAGGTTAACTGTCCCTGTTTGAGTTGAGGAGTGGATGGAGAGAACACGCTCTGATCCATTTGTGAGAGGTTCTATCATCGAGAGTAGTGAGTTCCTTGCAGCAGAGTTTACGCCTTGTTCACGTCTCCTCTGAGCTCTTACCCTGCCAGATGAAGGTGTGATGTTTTTCTTTCAGTGATCCGCTCACAGCGAGCCTGATCTCCTGTACGGAAGCTACGTCAGTGTTCAGCTTATCAAGTTCCATGTCGATCACAGCTGTCTTGCATGCTTTATCAACCAGCTGCAAGTCTTCTGTCAGTCCCTTGCACATGGTCCTGACATTCCAGCTTGCTAATCGAAGAGTTGGCATCTTCTTTCTTTTTGTTTGTTTCATTTGTTTGCCTGGTGCGATGGATTCTGTTCACTTGTTCAGCAGAGATTCTAAGCTCCAAGAACCCATTGAAGCAGATGGACCATGCCAGGTCAGCACCTGACTCATCGGGAGCTGCTCAACTTGAGGTGGGCGGTGGCTGACCAGTGGGACACCATGGTCCCTCCCACGCCTTGGAGACACCCATTCTTTATGGTGTCTCGCTACTATCTCTCTTTATGCTGTTTTATGGTGTCTTGCTGTACTCTCTCCCCTCATGCTGTTTTATGGTGTCTCACAGTTAGGGGACCGTATCTGCCCTTTCTCTTACATCAGTGGCTGTAGTTGAAGCTGTATCATGCCTACACCTTGATCTTAACTATGCTTCAAATTTCCTATCCCTTATCTTTACATGGTTCAACTCTGACTTTCCCCATTAATATTACTGAAAGAGAAACATTTGCTGAAACTTTTTTTCTTGCCCTCATCTGGTCACAACAACACAAGAATGCCAAATTTCAAACAATTAATTATGAACAATCGAAGGAATGTGTTGTTTGATTCCATCAGCCAATCATTGGGATGTACAGACTACATACCTGGCATCGCACCAGCACTGAATTTTACACATGATCGTATGATATAATTGTATGATAGGCAGAACACTTTTTTTGGACTGATAGCAGCATCCTATTGGTGTAAAATACCATTCACGTAGACACTGCATAATAGCAGCGTGAAACAGCTTGCTTAACCTATTGTTCAAATTTTTGAGACAATACTTTTTCAGTCACTGGGACGTATAAGCCACATATCTGTCATTGCACCGGCACTGAAATGCATACATGATGTAATAAGCAAAGTATAGTCTATACTCAACCAACTCGCACTTGCAAGACACATAAAACGTCTAGAACAAAGAACAAAGAAAAGTACAGCACAGGAACAGGCCCTTCGGCTCTCCAAGCCTGCGCCGATCATATTGCGCGTCACCTAAAACATTTTGCACTTTTCTGTATCCCTCTATTCCCATCCTATTCACGTATTTGTCAAGCTGCCTCTTAAACCCCACTATCGTACCTGCTTCCACCACCTCCTCTGGCAGTGAATTCCAGACACTCACTACCCTCTGCGTAAAAAACTTGCCCCGCACATCACCTTTATAGTTTTCTCCTCTCACCTTAAATCTATGTCCCCTAGTATTTGACTCTTCCACCCTGGGAAAAAGCTTCTATCTACTCTGTCCATGCCACTCATAATTTTGTAAACTTCTATCAAGTCGCCCCTCAATCTCTGTCGCTCTGGTGAGGACAATCCGAGTTTCTCCAACCTCTCCTCATAGCTAATAACCTCCAGACCAGGCAGCATCCTGGTAAACCTCCTCTGCAATCACATCTACTGATTGATGTGATTCCGCAATTAGGCAGCAACTGCTGAACAATCCTGATTCCACTATTAGCTATACTAGCAGCCAATTTAAGATAATCAGTCGAGCTCGTAACATGGTTCATTTAAGCTTGCTAGAAGCAACATACGTTTATACGCAGGTACCCATTCTCTGCAAACAAAAGGAATATGTTCAAGCCTTGCACCTTTTTTGAATTATCTGGGAGCTTGGGGAGCTGTTGCTTTCTCCATGACAATGCGTCAGCCAACCAGTCAGTATTCTTTTGTCCTGTAGTATAAATTGCTGTAATCGTTTGAAATTTGGCATTCTTGCATTTGTCCTGATGAGTGTAAGACATAAAAGCTTTGGCGCATTGTCTCTCTTTTCAACTAAATTCAAGTTCTGTACTACCAAGTGACTCTTCACTTGGACTTAAACTTTTCTCTTGGTCTCTCGGGATGGGCTTTCCATTAGCACTTATTGCAAGTCCACTGATTCCAACAAGTATAATACTAATAAAAACAAAAAACTGCAGATGCTGGAAATCCAAAACAAAAACAGAATTACTTGGAAACCTCAGCAGGTCTGGCAGCATCGGCGGAGAAGAAAATAGTTGACGTTTCGAGTCCTCATGACCCTTCAACAGAACTAGGTGAATCCAAGGAAATCCTAGGTGAATCCTTGGATTCACCTAGTTCTGTTGAAGGGTCATGAGGACTCGAAACGTCAACTCTTTTCTTCTCCGCCAATGCTGCCAGACCTGCTGAGTTTTCCCAAGTATAATACTAATGCTTCTTTTCAGCATGGTTCCTGTAATTCAAGCCTTTTCAGATTCACATTTTACTTTCTTAATCTCCCTTTTGCTTTGCTTCTATATACTTTCCATAAATCTGTCTTGCACTCCTTCTCTACCTCTTGCTCTTCAATTTTTTTTTCCTCTTTCCTTCACTATTTTTGTTGCCTTCTATCCACTCTGCCTTAAGGTATGCCAGACAACCTCTGCAAATGAGGCCCTGACTGGCTTATTTCACACCTCTTTCATAAGTGATATTTTTGAGTTTTACTGTCGACTTAAAAGATGCAGCTAACCATAAACTGTCTTTGGAGTAGACGGAATGGAAAGTCATGTGAACCAGCTACCAGCACTCGCTGAAGAAGTAGGATAAATATTTAACCAGATTACATTCCTCTGTATTCACAGTTAATGCTCCAGCTTTCTAATGATAAGCTGTAGTCAGCAGATCGGCAAGGCTCCCAGGTGTTTTTAACAAGCATAGCATGATTAAAGGGTTACCTAATTAGACGCCAAAGTATTCTGAGATTTGTCAGGTTTAAACATATATCATCGAGAAAAGATTTTTCAAAAAGATACTAAATTGAAACCTTCTCACTTGGTGCCTGTCATAGTGTATGTGGGTAAATAGAACTGAAACATTGCAGCAATTTAAGTGGAAGATATATGACTGTGTTTGAAGTGACAGAATTTGTTGCTGCTCCTGGGAATTGTTTGGGATGGCAAGATTTAATTTGAATTGCTTTCACAAATGTGTTTGAAGTGCCAGTGACAACATTTGTCTCAGTGACAACATTCTCCAACTTTGTGTCTATTGTAATGTGGGAATTAGTTGCTGCTTTTATACATGGTGTTTAAATTAAATATAGGGGGTGGTGCTGGGGTTATCAGAAATTCTTAGTGTTTGCAGTCACAAGAGAAAAAGCAGAAGCATTTGATTTTGCATCTTATATGAATGCCTCTGTCGCTTTTTTCCCTCTAAGCCCCATCATTTTGCCTAGCAAGTCATTCAGAAGTACAATAAAGGAATAGTGATGGGGTTCTTGATTGATAATATAAAAGCAAAAAACTGCGGATGCTGGAAATCCAAAACAAAAACAAAATTACCTGGAAAAACTCAACTGGTCTGGCAGCATCTGCAGAGAGGAGCACAGTTAACGTTTTGTATTCGAATGACCCTTCAACAGAACTAAGTAAAAATAGAAAAGAGGTGAAATATAAGTTGGTTTAAGGGGATGGGGGGGTGGGACAAGAAGAGCTGGATAGAGGGCCAGTGATAGGTGGAGATAACCAAAAGATGTCACAGATAAAAGGACAAAGAGGTGTTGAAGGTGTTGATATTATCTAAAGGAATGTGCTAATTAAGGGTAGAAAGCAGGACGAGCAAGGTACAGATAGCCCTAGTGGGGGTGGGGTGGGGGGAAGGGATCGAAATAGACTAAAAGGTAGAGATAAAACAATGGATGGAAATACACTTAAAAATAATGGAAGTAGGTGGGAAAAGAAAAATCTGTATAAATTATTGGAAAAAACAAAAAGGAGGGGGAAAATCGGAAAGAGGGTGGGGATGGAGGAGAGAGTTCATGATCTAAAATTGTTGAACTCAATATTCAGTCCAGAAGGCTGTAAAGTGCCTAGTCCAAAGATGAGATGCTGTTCCTCCAGTTTGCGTTGAACTTCACTGAAACAATGCAGCAAGCCAAGGATGGACATGATGGCCCCACATGCCTTTCTAGATGATAGTGGTCGTGGGTTTGGATGATGCTGTCTAAGGAGCCTTGGTGAATTCCTGCAGTGCATCATGTGGATGGCACACACTACTGCTACTGGACATCCATGGTGGAGGGAGTGAATATTTGTGGATGTGGTGCCAATGTGGGTTGCTTTGGCCTGGGCGACATTAGGCTTCTTGAGTGTTGTGGAAGCTGCTCTCATCCAGGCAAGTGGAGAGCATTCCATCACACTCCTGACTTGTGCCTTGTAGATGGTGTACAGGCTTTGGGGAGTCAAGAGGTGGGTTACTCATTGCAGGATTCTTAAAATTTGATCTGTTCTTGTAGCCACAGTATTTATATGGCTAGTCCAGTCCTGTGTCTGGACAATGGTAACCCCCAGGATGTTGATATTGGGGGTTTCAGTGATGGTAATGCCATTGAGTGTCAAAGAGCAATGGTTAGGTTCTCTCTTGTTGCACATGGTCATTGCCTGGCACTTGTGTGGCACAAATGTTACTTGCCACTTGTCAGCCCAAGCATGGATATTGTCCAGACCTTGCTGCACTTAGACATGGACAGCTTTAGTATCTGACGAGTCGTGAATGGTGCTAAATATTGTGCAATCATCAGCGAACATCCCCACTTCTGGCCTTATAATGGAAGGAAGGTCATTGATGAAGCAGCTGAAGATGGTTGGGCTGAGGACACTACCCTGAGGAACTCCTGCAGTGATGCCCTGGAACTGAGATGACTGACCTCCAACAACCACAACCATCTTCCTTTGTGCTAGGCATGACTCCAACCAGTGAAGAGTTTTCCCCCTGATTCCCATTGACTCCAGTTTTGCCTGGGCTCCTTGATGTCACACTCGGTCAAATGTGGCCTTGATGTCAAGGGCAGTTACTCTCACCTCACCTTTGAAGTTCAGCTCTTTTGTCCATGTTTGAACCAAGGCTGTAATGAGGCCAGGAGCTGAGTGGCCCTGGTGGAACCCAAACTGGGCGTTTGAGCAGGTTATTGCTAAACAAGTGCCGCTTGATAGCACTGTTGATGACCTCTTTCATTACTTTACTGATGATCGAAAGTAGACTAATGGGGTGATAGTTGGCTGGGTTGGATTTGTCCTGCTTTTTATGTACAGGACATATCTGGGCAATTTTCCACATAGCTGCCAGTGTTGGAGCTGTACTGGAACAGCTTGGCTAAGGGTGCAGCAAATTCTGGAGCACAAGTCTTCAGTACTATTGCCAGAATATTGTAAGGGCCCAAAGCCTTTGAACTATCCAGTGCCTTCAGCCGTTTCTTGATATCACGTGGGTGAATTGAATTGGCTGAAGATTGATATCTATGATGCTGGGGACCTCCGGAGGAGGCCGAGATGGATCATCCACTTGACACTTCTGGCTGAAGATTGTAGCAAATGCTTCAGCCTTATCTTTTGCACTGATATGCTGGGCTCCCCTGTCATTGAGGATGGGGATATTTGTGGAGCCTCCTCCTCACGTGAGTTGTTTAATTGTCCACCATTATTCATGACTGGATGTGGCAGTACTGCAGAGCTTAGATCTGATCCGTTGGTTGTGGGATCGCTTAGTTCTGTCTATCACTTGCTGCTCATGCTGTTTGGCATGCAAGTAGTCCTGTGTTATTGCTTCACCAGGTTGACACCTCATTTTTAGGTATGCTTGGTGCTGCTCCTGGCATACCCCCTACATTCTTCATTGAATCAGGGTTGATCCCCTGGCTTGGTGGTAATGGTAGAGTGGGAGATATGCCAGGCCCTGAGGTTACAGATTGTGTCCGAGTGCAGTTCTGCTGCTGCTGATGGCCCACAGCCTCATGGTTGTCCAATCTTGAGTTGCTAGATCTGTTCGAAATCTATCCCATTTAACACAGTGGTAATGCCACACAACACAGTGGAGTATCCTCAATGTGAAGGTGAGACTTCGTCTCCACAACGGCAGTGCGGTGGTCACTCGTACTGATAGTGTCATGGACAGATGCATCTGCGGCAGGCAGGTTGGTGATGATGAGGTCAAGTATGTTTTTCCCTCTTGTTGGTTCCCTCACCACCTGCCGCAGACCCAGTCTAGCAGCTACGTCCTTTAGGGCTTGGCCAGCTCAGTCAGTAGTGGTGCTACTGAGCCACTCTTGGTGATGGACATTGAAGTCCCCCACCCAGAGTATATTCTGCACCCTTGCCACCCTCAGTACTTCCTCCAAGTGGTGTTCAACATGGAGGATTCATCAGCTGAGGGAGGGCAGTACGTGGTTATCAGCAGGAGGTTTCCTTGCCCATGTTTGACTTCAGTTACGAGGAGATAACGCATCTTTGACAAATTTGCATGTAGTTTGTGCTGCACACCCCTAAGTTTATATCGTACTTCCTGACACAATAGGCGAGCACTGAATGCCTAAGTAACTGGGCTGCAGAGTATGCACACTGCTTCCTTGTCAGACACCTCTTCATGCCAAGAATTCAACAGTGGCCTTGAGTAAAGTTGATGCCAAAGGTTACAAAACATTGTCAACGCTAATGCTGCCAAGCTGTGTGTAAGAAAAGGGTAAGTTACAACTGATCCTTCAACAAAGTGACAATTTATCCAGTTACGTAGGATTTCTCTTACGCAGGAACTTGTCTGTTTGCAGATTTTGTCATCTTCTCAGTTCATGCATCCTTCTCCTGCTTAGAACATTACTGTTGCAAGGCAGCCGTGCTCAGGACCAGTTGACAATGCAGATGTCTGCTGGGCAAATCAAGTGATTGGAGCTAATGGCATTATGGCTCCTTTCAGATTATAGTATAAGGGTAGTGTGGGTGATCAGACTAAAAACAGTGCAGTATCCAGAGAGATCTTTAATACAAGTCTCAAAGGCTGCATGCCCCTTTCAAGTTTTTCAGGTAAATCTCATTGGGTGCTGGATACCTGACTGATCAGATTTATCTATTAGTTGACTTGCTGGTGCATGATTTCTACAACTGTCAAATTATGCAACAATGCAGAAAGCAGGATCAGAGGAAATAAAAGCAAAAATTGTTCACTTTCTGTAAACTATCATCCCAGTCACACAGCTCTACACTTTGGTGGCATAAAAATAGAGAAAAATAACGCTTGTTTCTGGACTGGTTTCGATCGACTGATGAGGTTGGAGAGAAATTTTCCTGCTTATGTTTTCTCTTTTTGCCTTTCCCAGGAGATTGAATGGCTGCGGGGCACTGTATGGGTTGAGGGTTTAGTCGTGCTGCTCTGACCATCGTGGTGTGGGACAGGTTTAATGGACCCAGTTGGTCTTTTCACGCCTGTTAATTTCATATGTTTGTCATCTAAATTTTTGCAATGTGCAAAAGGTTACAGTTGACACACTAAGTGCCTTGCCTGGTGCTTCCTATAAGGTAATTTGATGGTGTACGTGCACACATTTATATTATTGTGTCAGGTTTCCCAGGAGTGTCAGTATTCAGAGCTGGAGAGGAGTTGGAAATCTGTTCTTAATCAGCAAGAGGTTTCATTAATCAGCAACTATAACTGAACTATTCTTATTAAAAGAGCTTCATGTGGACAAAGTGGCATGACAAAGGATTGCAGCTATTCATGAGTCACCATTATTCAGGTCTGATTGCTAAAGATTACTGACCCTCATGAATGCACAACTTCAAAGGCTTCTGAACGTAAATAGAGGCATAGAAAGAGACAATGATAGGCTAGTCATTGTGATCTGTGTTCGTGGCTTTCACTGAGCTGCACATCAAAGGCTGCCAGGTGGTGAATGGATAGGTTTCATCCCAGTGTATTGGGTGTGGAACATTTGAATTATGATGTGCATTAGGTTACAGTTTAAAGCCAAGTGTTTTGTTGCATTGGGTTTTATTTTACTCATGTTAATAATGTTCATGTTAACAACAGGGATAATTGAGCAAATCTGAAATCTGTGGAACGATGAAATTGACTGTAAGACTGTTGAATGTTATATGCAGCAGTGTATTGGCTACACTGCTCACTGCTACTTACACTGCTCACTGCTACTTTTGCAACCCATTAACTGAACCAAGTTGCGATAGATTACAAATTCAGCACATTTAATTGGCATTAATAGTTATTGGACTGGTATTCCAGAAGCCTACCAAATAATCCAGAAAAGTAAGAGGTCAAATCTCACAACAATAGTTTGAGAATTTGAATTCAGGTTTTTTAAAAATAAAAAGCTGGTATTAGTAGCAGTGAATTATTGTTAAAAATCCAGCTGGTTCACTGATCTTATTCAGGGAAGGAAACCTGCTGCTCCTACTCTGTTTGACGAAATGGTGAGTTCAGTTCCACTCCAATTTGCAAATGTTATGCTTTCCTCAAAAAAAGAGGAAAGGATGAACCTAGCAGCTACAGACCACTCAGCCTAATAATTGGTGGTGGGGAAATTTTTAGAGACAATAATTTGGGACAATATTAATTGCCATTTAGAAAAGTATGGGCTAATAAATTGAAGTCAGCACGAATTTGTTAAAGGCAAGTCTAACTTTGCTAACTTTGAGAACAAAGAACAAAGAAAAGTACAGCACAGGAACAGGCCCTTCGGCCCTCCAAGCCTGCGCCGATCATATTGCCCGTCAACTAAAACATTTTGCACTTCCGGGGTCCGTATCCCTCTATTTCCATCCTATTCATGTATTTGTCAAGCTGCCTCTTAAACATCACTATCGTACCTGCTTCCACCACCTCCTCTGGCAGCGAATTCCAGACACTCACTACCCTCTGCGTAAAAAACTTGCCCCACACATCTCCTCTATAGTTTTCTTCTCTCCATAAATCTATGTCCCCTAGTAATTGACTCTTCCACCCTGGGAAAAAGCTTCTGACTATCTACTCTATTCTGGAGTTCTTTGATGAAGTAACAAAGTTAATGAGAGAAGTGCGGTTTATATATATATATATAGACTTTCAAAAGGCATTTAATAGAGTATCATATTAGACTTGTTAGCAAAATCAAAGTCCATGGAATTAAAAGGATAGTGACAGCATGGAAACAAAATAGGCTAAGAGACGAAGCAGAGAGTACTGGTGAACTGTTTTCTCAGACTGCGGGGAAGTATATAGTGGTGTTCCCCATGGATCCCACTGGTATTTTTAATATGAACATTAACCACAGGGCTTAATTTCAGGGTTTACAGATGATAGAGAAACATAGAAACTAGGAGCAGGAGTAGGCCATTCGGCCTTTCGAGCCTGCTCCGCCATTCATTATGATCATGGCTGATCATCCAACTCAATAGCCTGCTCCCGCTTTCTCCCCATACCCTTTGATCCCTTTTGCCCCAAGAACTATATCTGACTCCTTCTTGAAAACCTACAATGTTTTGGTCTCAACTACTTTCTGTGGCAACGAATTCCACAGGTTCACCACTCTCTGGGTGAAGAAATTTCTCCTCATCTTAGTCCTAAATGGTCTACCCCATATCCTCAGACTGTGACCCCTGGTTCTGGACTCTCCCACCATCGGGAACATCCTTCCTGCATCTACCCTCTCTAGTCCTGTTAGAATTTTATAGGTTTCTATGAGATCCCCCTCATTCTTCTGAACTCCAGCGAATATAATCCTTATCGACTCAATCTCTGCTCATATGTCAGTCCCGCCATCCCAGGAATCAGTCAGGTAAATCTTCGCTGCACTCCCTCTATAGCAAGTACATCCTTTCTCAGGTAAGGAGGTCAAAACTGCACACAATATTCCAGCTGTGGTCTCACCAAGGCCCTGTACAATTGCAGCAAGACATCCCTGTTCCTGTACTCAAATCCTCTGGCTATGAAGGCCAACATACCATTTGCCTTCTTTACCGCCTGCTGCACCTGCATGCTTACCTTCAGCGACTGGTTTACAAGGACACCCCAGGTCTCGTTGCACATTCCCCTCTCTCAGTTTATAGCCATTCAGATAATAATCTGCCTTCCTGTTTTTGCTACCAAAATGGATAACCTCACATTTATCCACATTATACTGCAACAGCCATGCATTTGCCTGCTCACTCAGCTTGTCCAAATCACTCTTAAGCTTAAGCATCTCTGCATCCTCCTCACAGCTCACCCTCCCACCCAGCTTTGTGTCATTTGAAAATTTGGAGATATTACATTTAATTCCCTCATCTAAATCATTAATATATATTGTGAATAACTGGGGTCCCAGCACCGATCCTTGTGGTACCCCTTTGTCACTGCCTGCCATTCGGAAAAAGACCCGTTTATTCCTACTCTTTGTTTCCTGTCTGACAACCAGTTTTCTATCCATCTCAATACACTACCCCCAATCCCATGTGCTTGAATTTTACACGCTAATCTCTTATGTGGGACTTTGTCAAAGGTCTTCTGAAAGTCCAAATAAACCACATCCACTTGGATCCCCCTCATCAACTCTACTAGTTACATCCTCGAAAAATTCCAGTAGATTTGTCAAGCATGATTTCCCTTTCATGAATCCATGCTGACTCCGTCTGATTCTGCCACTGTTTTCCACGTACTCAGCTATTAAATCTTTTATAATGGACTCGAGAATTTTCCCCACTACCAACATCAGGCTGACTGGTCTATAATTCCCTGTTTTCTCTCTGCCTCCCTTTTTAAATAGTGGGGTTACATTAGCTACCCTCCAATCTGTAGGAACTGTTCCAGAGTCTATAGAATCTCAGAAGATGACCACCAATGCATCCACGATTTCTAGGGCCACTTTCTTAAGTACTCTGGGATGTAGCTCAGAATATGGTAAACAGTGAGGAGGCTAGTAATAGATTTCAGGCTGACATAGACTGGTGAAATGGGCAGATACATGGCAGATGAAATCTAACTCAGAGAAGTGTGATACATTTTGGTAGGAAGAATGAGGAAACGCATTATGAGCTAAATGGTACAATTTAAAGATGCAGGAACAGAAAAACATTGGGACGTAGTTATGCAAATCTTTGAAGGTGGCAAGACAAGTTGAGAAGGCTGTTTGAAAAGGTAAGCTTATAGGATCCTTGACTTCTATATGTTTATGCTCTATTCCGCTTGGAACACCTTTCCTAACAGCACTATGGGTGTACCTATACCACATGGACTACAGTGGTTCAAGAAGGCAACTCACCGCCACCTTCTCATGGGCAATTAGGGATGGGCAATAAGTAGCCAGCGACAGCCACATCCCATGAATGAATAAAAAAAAGGTTATGCAAAACCTTTGCAATCATTGGGCCTCAGCTGGAGTATTGTGTCCAATTCTGGGAACCATACTTTTAGGAAGCATGTCAAAGCCTTAGAGAGGGTGCAAAGAAGACTTACAAGAATGGTACACACCAGACATGGGACTTCAGTCATATGGAGAAACTGGAGAAGCTGAGGTTGCTTTCCTTAGGGCAGGGAAGATTTGGAGGAAATTCGATTGTGTTCAAAATCATGAGTGGTTTTGATAGAATAAATAAGGAGGAACTGCTTCCAGTGTCAGAAGGGCCAGTAACCAGTGGACACAGATTTAAGGTGATTGACAAAAGAACCAGAGAGAAGAAGAGGAAACTTTGTTTTAAACACTGAATTGGAATGCACTGCCTGAAAGGGTGATGGAACCCGATTCAATTGTAGGGAATTGGATAAATACTTGAAGGGAGAAAATTCTCCTAAGAGTCATGTTTGATTCAAAATGCTAACTCTGCTTCTCTCTCCACAGGTGCTGCCAGACCTGAGTTTTTCCAGCGCTTTGTTTTTATTTCTTTCTAAGCTCTAACCTTGGTTGAGGCTTGTGAATATCATAGTTGCTGCTTTTATCTTGTGCCCATTGTTCTAGTTAACATTGCATTTACTGTAGTTAGATCTGGGCCTTTCATTGTGTGAAATAACTTTCCTCTTGTTTTTTTTTTCCCTCAGTGAAAATAAGTTTAGTCACTTGAGTCCTTCTTCATAACTTGCTCCCTGAAAGACTGAAATCAGTCTGATCATCCTTCCCTGAACTCATTCTTTTGTATTGATGCCCCTTTTGAGACAGGTGTGAAAACAACACAATATATCCCAGAATCAACACTGATTTGTACCGCAGCATGTAACTTAATCTGACTTGTCTGCTGCACTCCAGATCTCCCAATGTCTAATTTTCCTATAATAGTAACATCCTCATCCTGATCAGAAGCTCACAGAATATGATCAACGATCAGAGCAGTTCCTTTTTGGCCACTGCCAAAGGAGACACTTTCAGTTTATACACATGTCTGCTTTTATCTTCTCCCCTACACATTATCCTAAGGGTGTTGGGTTGCCTAGTGTTGGATTACTGAACTGTCAGCTAGGAACTTGAGAGTTTGCATGTCAGTTTAAGACATTGCGGCAGTTAAAAGTAGCTAGATAGAGACTGTCTTGTTCTCATACTATATAAACATGCCTCTTTATTGTTGATCAAGAAGAGTAACATTGATGGCTCCTCTTGAGATTTCCATGGGAAGAATGAGGAATGGAAATATTATGACGTGGCAGATGATGTGTGCCAAGCGGACCAAATCCACAAGGGAAAATTGGTCGCGCTATCATAATGGTTTTGCAATTTGTATTTATTACAAGAAGATACATGCACTGAATTCAGAAGTAATAAGTCTATCAAGACCTTTAGAGATCTTAAAAATTAAATTAGAATATTTGTTAACAAAATAAAAGTTTTCAAGCACATATATAAGACTACAATTACTTATTACTATAACTCCTAAAATTCCTAATTATCTTGATTCCCAGTTATATACCCCCTTTAAGACAACAGTCCAAAATAGATTTTGGATTTAAAACAAAACCAACAAATTAACACACAGTATCCACTTGACAGTGGAATTCCAAATGGCTTCCCCAACTTCAGTTACTTTACATAGCAGACTTATATCCAAATGGCTGAAGGCTTCTTGAAGGCTGTTACACACACTCCTGTTGGATCTTACATGGCCCCCTCCTCACATAGCCTTTCATTCTCCTTTATATATGTTTCTCTCGCTTTAATATGCAAATTCTATTGTTCCATCTGTCTTTGAAACGGTGTCTTCCTCATAATATAAAAACTTTCATGTTGTCAATATTGTCAGTAATCTTTGGGGAAAAATAAACACACTCCTTAGCCTTACTTATATGACTAGTTGTAAACAGACTAACATGCCTTTGAAATTCAAACAATCCCTTCTCTTATCTAAAAATGCAAATTACCTTCACAATTTATATGCTAAGCCAGCATCCATGTTTACTCATTAGCATTTCAAGCACCTTTCTACACCTGGCTTCTGTTGATGATTTCAAGCTTGCAGTCTGCTTGACTCCAAATGTAATTAAATCACACAGACAAAACCACCTATACTTACACCCATAAACCTACTTTACAAAAGACCAGAAAAATATTATGAAAATTATTATACTTTCGTCACAGAAAATATTTTATTCATTCTCTCCATTATACTTTTCACATTTTGTAAGATGCATGACGTCCATATTTTGACTGCTGTAAAATTCAGCACCACTGCACTATCATCTATTTGAAAGTTCAACATAAGAATATGTAGCTTTTAACTGAAATGCTGTTGCATTTGCTAAAAGCTTGGCAGTGTTAAGGATTTTAAACAGTATTATGACTGAAATAGCATGCGACCTAATTGATCAGTGTAGCGATGGTTCTCAGGCTCATTAAAATTGCATGTAAAGCTATTTTAGAGGAGAATGCGTCAAAGGATATTTATTATTAATCTTCTGCTGCAGTGTTTGAATTATGGGGTTGAAATTTGTGGTACGATACCAGTTAATCCACCTGAACAACTTGAAGATATTTCAGCAGACTGGTGCCCAATAGTTTGCCACAATGTTCTGTTGTGTTTTTTTAAAAATTATGTTGGAGTGGAACCCACTTTCTAAACTTTCTTCAATAAATAATCATTTGGTAGAACAGAACTTGAGTATTGCTGAAAAAAGAGACTTGTCTAAGCTTTTTGTCTTGGACTCATCAGGACATTCCTAAGTCTTTCATGTCCTGATGAGTGCAAGACAAAAAACTTAGACCTGTCTCTTTCTTCAGCAATTTCTTAGAGCCATAGACGTCTACAGCACAGAAAAAGGCCCTTCAACCCATCGAGTCTACACCGGTCAAACAAGTACCTAACTATTCTAATCCCATTTTCCAGCACTAGGCCCATAGCCTTGTATGCCATGGCATCGCAAGTGCACATCCAAATGCTTCTTAAATGTTATGAAGTTTTCTGCCGCTACCACCCTCTCAGGCAGTGTGTTCTAGATTCCCACTACCCTCTGGGTGAAAAAATTCTTCCTCACATCTCTTCCTCACATC